>NC_087477.1:41134507-41475757 GCF_036417665.1 Passer domesticus
TCAGGGTTATCAGCCACAACAGGTTGCATTCTGTACTGTGAGGATGACCACTTCACTTCCTGCTTTACTGCTGAAATATCTCTATCCTGCTATGACAGATAAAAAAGTCGTTAAATATTTTTAACCTATAAACCCACATAGCTATGGGAAAATGGAATTTCAATCAGCACTGCTTGTTTTTATTTTTCCACTTTTATTACTTGAAACTATAAAAAAATAAAATGAGGTGGATGTAGAGAGGTGGAGGTTGGGGAGCGGTGGAGTTTGTGTTTTTAACAAAATATAACAGATTGTGAAAAGGTTTGAAACAATTATCTTGGAAATTAATTTATTAGACTGACTTGGAGACTAACCTAAACAGCATGACAGCATTTAGTGAAAAGATAGTATAGCTACAGACACAACATGATTTATGGCCAGTGGACACTCCTAGAACAAATCTTTTGAGATTACAGATTTAGTGGACAAAGATAATTGAACTAACACAAAAACTTCTGTAGGTATTTGACTAAATCTTAACACTGTAATATATCTGAGCTAAGCAAAGGATCTCCTAAGATCTCAACATCCAAATCTACCTTCTGAAAAAGAAGTATAAGACCCTTATAAGCACACTGTGCCCAAGAACAGCACTGGTGCATTGGTCCTGAAAAGCAAGCAGTGCAGCTGTAGGGGCAGAGGTGCCCACAGGATACCAGCTCTGGGGAGAGGAGGTGATTTATTCCCAGACCCTCCCCAAGCCTAAAATGACCCTTGCAGCTGGAGCCCACCTTCTCCTTTAGTTTCACCCGGAAGGTGCTCGGGGACAGCTTCAACTCATTCTATGGGGAAGCAGGCGTGGACAATCAGGAATTAGGCTTTAAAAGGTGCACTTGATCCAAGCCCAAACTACCACACCACGTGCAAATACACCTAACAAACCAGGTCATCTAGTGCCTGCTAAGCCCACTTGAAAAAACATGTATGAGAAGGGGATTTACATGCAGCATCAAGCAGGTATAAATAAATAAATAACAGAGTTAACACTGATACTCTGAACCATGTTTTACCAAAGAAAAATATATATCTGAGTTATGGCCATGACAGCGAACGTTGTAAAACACTACAAGCAAGACACATACATGGTGTGTTTAAGAAAACAGTTAATATATTGGTCTGATTACTGGCTACACAGTTTGTATATGGGAAGGATTTTGAACAACAGCTAAGTAACAAACCAAAGCAGCCAACATGCAATAACTGAAATACAAAAATCAAATGAAAAATCTACCACCTTCTTTTATAGGTTGTGGTAGTGGACAATTATTCTCATACAAGTACTTAACAAAGTTAAGATAATTCAGATAAAGCAACGAATTTAACTAAAGTTATGAGCTTTAAATGAAAGTTACAGAATAATTTTGCTGCACTATAAAGGACAGGAAACATGATCATAGTAATGGAGTCACAAAACTGTGTTGAATACATTGCACAGATGAAGAAAATAAAAAACCTTCTGTATTTCATCAGCACATATGTTGATTAGAGCAAGACTGAAATAGAGATTTTAAAACTTTCAGTAGTTTTTCTTCTAAATAAAATACATCATAAACAATGTAACTCATTCTACAAGAACACGTGCTTTTTCTAAGAATGACAAACTACTTCTCCAAATACATACACACCTGAAATCTCTCAGTCAACTCCATTATTAACAGCTCCAAACTCCAGAACAAAATAGCAGCCAAAAAGATTCTCTGCTCCTGCTTTGCTATTAACCTCCCAGCAAAGCTCTGACAACACTTAATGGAGCAGCACATGCAATATTTGGGTTGTATTAGAAATTATCCTGCTCTTTTTTCACTATCTCAATATACTTTAACGATCAATTAATGCAATTTATTCAGTGCAAAGTGGTCAAAGCAACAAACATTAAAGCAAAGTGCTCATCTAATTGGTTACTTATGTCAAACATAAATTTAACAGCAAACAAAAAATATTTAGTATTCATTAAATTTTAAAAATACCACAATTAAAATTTCCTGTTAAATTTAATTATGTCCAGCTGTATTTAATCTTCTTTTGCAGCCAGTTTTAATTATCTCCCTCTCTACTGAAATTCAGGCCCAACTTTCCATCTACCTGCTGAAGCTTTTCACCAAGTCATGGTGTTCTGACCTCTCCTCAATGTTTCTGAACAGACACTTCCAGGTTTCCCACCACACATGGTCTCTGCCTCCTGTTCACCTGCTTCTCTTTAACCCCACAATCCTATTTCAACAGACTTTACCCTTTCTCTTCCTATTTCACCATCCAACTTACTTTTTTCTTCCAGGACTGCCTCTGAACGTGGCTCCCTCTCTAATCCCATGCCTCAATTTCCCAATCTCCTTTAGCCTCCTGTGCTACTTTACAGTCTCAGAGACTTTGCTTTATTCCGAACCATTCCCCACAGAAAACAAAGGGATTTATTTAAAAGAGAGACAGTATCTGATAATACATGGGTAGTGACATGACAGAGCCATGTCCCTTGCTATCAGTTATGGGGACAAACACATAGAAACCAATAAAAAGAAAACTTTGCTTTAACTCTGGGAATGAAAGATGTATCACATAATCCTACCCTCTTCTGGCACAAATACATAAAGAATTTAACAAGTGATAAAATATGAAATAGCACACAAAAGACACTAGAAAATGAGAATACAAAAAGCAGTTTAGAAAATGAGTAAATGCTACAAGAATTTATATAGTAGTATTTAGGTTAAGTGGTTTGATAAAGAAATACCAGAGGTAGAAGAGTGATGACTAGACCTTTCATAAAGAAAGGTTTAGAAGAAAGAGCCTGAGCTACGAGCAGTCACATTCTTTAGATTATGATAAAGTATGTATGATCCTACAACCACCTATGAGGTTCAGGCACACACAAACACAGAACCTGGATGTATTATAATTCATGTGGATTCTGCAGATTCTCTTTGCAATAGGAAGAGGAGCATCAAATCTTAGTGCTTTAAACCAAAGGCTTTTTCTTCCCTCTCTGTGCATTCTCAACACAAAGGCTGCTCTGGCTAAAATAGGGGATAATCTGAGTTGAAGTCATAGCAGCTTTTAATGCTCTAGCACAAAGAATCATGCTATAAAATGTATTAATAGAGACTTGATGTCCACATTAAAGCAATCACCATATAAGAGGAAGAGAGAAACTAGGGGATTTTTCTTTCTACAAACACTTGTTCGTAAGTAATTCATGAGCTTAATTCTTGTATTTGAAGTGTTTCAAAACATGCTTGCATTTTCCTTGTTTCAAAAAGAATATCACAGCAAATTATCAGTGAGTAATGTCTTACATTAGTTCTGCTTTTACCTCGAAATTTGACACATAAGAAAATGAGAATTATAATGCTTTGGCAAGGATGGGGTGGAGATAGGAGGGAAGTGTGAAAGTGACCCATGAGGAAAATGTTGAAAGCCTCCATCACACAGTAAGAAGAAAACTGCATTAAAAAAAAAAAAAAACCAACAACAATTTTAAGTCCTTTTCCTCAAAGCTGTCTCCCAACTGACAAGTTATTAACACACCAGTACAGTATTATTGCAGAAGTGGGAAGCTCAGGCTGCTGTATCAGGAACACTGTTCATGGTTCTTAGGTCCCTGTAAGGGAAGACTAACAGCAAAAGTACAAAAGTTACTGCTTAATTTTAATTTTACATTGTTATGTTTTCATCAAGAACAGTGAATGGATGTAATGCAGAATAAACTCACTTGCATTCTTTGGAAGATATCGTGGGAGGCAACAATGCACAGTAGGAGGAGATCTGTATTATCACCAATATTACTGTGTTCGTATAAATAATTATGTTATTTTTAGTATTTATATTAGTAATGACTGTTATGCAGAAGATGGCTGGTTTGTCTTTTCACTAAAATCTCTTTAAAGAAGAAGAATTAAGCTGTAAAATGTGACAAGTTAACTACCATGTGGAACTAATGAAAGGCTTCTCTCCCCTTTTCTTCAGAAAGGGAAAAGCAGGAAAAAAAAAGCCTTGAGTTATTTAAAGGGTGCCAAGTTTTCCAGCAACTATTAAAAACAAAACAGGCAAACTCTCCATAAAATCCTGCATGCTGCCACTCAGTATCAAGCAGTGATTATTTTTCCACTGAAAGGACCTCTGAGGTATAAAAGCTAACCACACAATTTTCAATTGTCTTAACCTTTCCACTTGGACAACTGTACCGTTACTTGGGTTCTTGTATTAAAATTTTTACCTCTCCAAATGAAAACTCTTACCTGAATAACTAACGAATACCAGCTTATTGTTTTTCCCATGAATCAGATTACTACAAGCAGCCTGTACTACTACTGCTAGAGATAGAGCAGAAGTATTCTTGTTTGCTCAGTTTAGAACAGCCAGTTAATATTTCAGCCTTGTGTAAAATACTCTTTCTGTGCATACTAACAAGGAAGAGTTTCTTGCCAAAAGCAAATATCAAATCACACTTAAAACAACATAAACAGAGTATCTTTAGATACATTACTTGAGAAGCACGTGGGCTGAAAAAATTCTCAGTTTAGAAAACTAGGCAGGCAGTTTCTTATACGCCTTTCAAATTTAAAGATGCTGTTGTATACCTACTTAGTGAAGGCTAGAGGTGTACCAACAGAATCATCCAAACTCTTCCATGATACATACACATGTAATAAAAGATTTCTCTACAAAAAAGGATCATGAATCCTCTAACAGTGCAAAAGGAGACTAAGCACTCCTTAAAACCTCACAGATTTAGATAATTTTGGGTTTGAATTCAACCTTCATTTCAAAAAGTAAGCAAAGTTTGTGGGTCTATGGTGGTTGTGAAGGCTTTCCAAGCTGGCCTGACATCTCCACAGCACTACTATGCATTTGCTCTATTTTCACATGCCTTTCTACCCGTAGACTTGACCATCTATATTCTCTATAAAAAGAGTCCTTGGGGTGACTTTTATAGCATCATCAACACCACTGCATAAAAGGACCTCCCCAACTGCCCAGACCAAAATCTGCTTAGGATAGTTTTATACTGCTCAAGGCCTTTCATCCATCGGAAAAGAGTCTGAGGAGCAATGAGGATGACCCTCTGGCCTTCTAGTAAAGAACTTTGGTTAAGCTGTGCTGGAGTGTTACTGTGTTATAGAAAAACTCTTCTGAGTTAACACACATTAAGCCATAGGTACCAACACATGGAACCAGAAATCTCAACTATGAAGTCTAGGACTACCATTCAGTAACATTTATTTTATGTATACAGGCAATGTGATTGTGATGCAGAAATAACTCCATTCTTCCCAACTGCCTAGATGAACAAGGATTTTATCTAATAAAAAAGAAGCAAGATCCAATCATTACATGCTGAAATGAGAAAAATACAAATGGAATTAACTATAAGGATAATTACTTACTGTAATAGCTCACTAGGAAGATGATAAATTCATCACCACTTTAAGTCTTAAATTAGAAATATACTCCGTCTTAGTTTAACACGTACATTCAACAACTGCAGAACATGCAGCACAATTGCAGCTACCAGGGCATGGTGAGCTGCCTTCCTCTCCTTGAGAATACACATAAAACAGAGCTGCTATCACCTCCTCTCTTCTCCCCCAGTGACACAGAGACAAAACGTATGTCCAAACTGCTGATTGAACCCTGCCTAGTTTCGGTGCAGACTTATTTCACAACTTCTAGACTTAACACAAGGCTAGTGTTGCATGGTCAAAATAGCCTAAATGAAAATTTTTCTTCAACACCCATAACATCGATGGGCCCTGGGGCTGGGATGCATTTCCAGTGACAAAACCTTAGCATACAGTATGCTGAACCACTTTACACACCCTTTGACACAGACTGTCACCTCGCCTGGTGCTGCTTCGCAAAGTTGCGTTGTAAGAGCAATACATGAAGAACTTCCAAGCAGAGCTGCTCATTATTAATGCAAACTATTCTGAGGGCAAAAGCAAAACAGCATTTGGCAGCAAGACCACTGCCATTAAGATGTTTGCCTGCAAACCTCAAAATGATTTCTGAAGTACCCAACTGACTTCTCTGTTTCAGTCTCTTTCCTGTCCACAAATCATAAAAGTAATTTTGGGTACATTTCCTGAAATTATAGGTTTTGCTAATATGAGTTGCAATTTTACCAGATGGCTGGCGTCAGCTCCTGGCAAAATGGTAACGTGATTTCTTGGACTAAAACTACAACTCAGATGTTGCTGAAATGCAGCACAAACAAGCAAACACACAGAAGTGCAGAGACATCAAAAAACAAACAACAAAAAAGTGACTTAGAACACAGGGCAGAAAATACAGACTAAAAGAGGTCATCTTTAACTGAAGTGGGCTGACAGACCTTGAGAACAAATAGCAGCTAAATTTAGTCAAATTTAAAATTAATTTAGTTATATGAAAACCAGAGGAAGGGCAGGAAATTAACGCCAAGTACCAAACTGCCCCTACCTCAGAGCTGTTTGAGAAAAGAGTCCTCTAATAAGGAACAACATACAAACAGATGGGAACATGTTTATTCTTTACACTGAAAGGCATTCTAGTGGTTAAAAAGAACATGACAGCAAGAATTAAAGCTGAGAAAAATGAGAATCAAGAGGTGTGACTGCTATTAAAGAACATTTTTCTTTGGGTGATTAAAAACAGTTGAAGTAAATATTCCTTTTTCAAGCAGCTCTTATACCACCTCTAATAAGCAAGAATAATCAACTCGCTTTACTCTCAAGAAGCTTTAATGCACAGAACAGTTTTTTGAGCCTCTTAATAATGACTAATGATGTAAAGAAGAAGCAATGCACAATATGCCATAAGAAGTCCAATCTCACTATTCTGTTCAGTTGCAGGCTTCTGCATCAGAGTAACCTCCTAGAAATTACTGTAAGGTTATGGTAAAAATTAAGAATATTTTATTAATACCAAACAGCCTTCCCTTCTTTTGAACTTAACATTTTTTATTCTAAGTGAAATGATGAGAGAATTAAACATCCAAGTTTTTCCAACTTATCAACAACCATTTTTACCTCAATTTTACCACAACTGACAACGGTTATTCCAGGCTACTGCCCAAACTTTTTATTTTCGTTTCCTGTTTCAGCTGCCTATTCTTTAAAAAAAAGTCTGAAGGACAATGCCAACAGTATCTGGGTGCATTAGGAAAAGCATTGCCAGCAGGGGAAGGGAGGTGGTCCTGCCCCTCGACTCAGCCCTGGTGAGGCCACGCCACCTGGAGTGTTGTATCCAGTTCTGGGCTCCTCAGGACAAGAGAGACATGGAGCTCCTGGAACAGGTCCAGTGGAGGGCAACAAAGAAGAGCACAAAGAGACTAGAGCACATCTCTTGGGAGGAAAGGCTGAGGGAGCTGGGCCTGTTCAGCCTTGAGAAGAGAAGACTGAGAGGGGACCTCATCAACGTCTGTCAGTATCTGCAGGGAGGGTGTCAAGAGGATGGAGCCAGGCTCTGCTCAGTGGTGCCAAGCAACAGGACAAGGGGCAGTGGGCAGAACCTGATGCACAGGAAGTTCCACCTGAGCATGAGGAAGAACTTCTTTACTGTGCACTGACCACACACCAGAATGGATGGTCCAGAGAGGTTGTGGAGTCTCCCTCACCATGTGCTCTGGGATGGCTCTGTTTGAGCAGAGAGGTTGGACCAGATGATCCACTGTGGTCTGTTCCAATCTGACCCATTCTCTGATTCAGCTATCATGAAGTCCTATATGCTGGGGTGGGGGGGGGGGGGAAAGTAATTATATCAGTACTGTTAAAGCAGATTGGAGCACATGGCTGTAACATAAGACAGACAAATGCATTTCTAATTTGTGTTTAATTCACCAGTTATAAACCAGATTTCTGAGATAAGAGAAGGTAACTGGAGTCAGACAGGGGTAGAAAACATGCCTCACACAAGACACAAGATATAAACACTGGTGTATTTCACCATTTTGGTGTGAAAAACTACAGCTCAGCCTTATTCCTACGAGGTTGCTCTAAAAGAACGAGGAGCAATATATATTTTATAAAGAAAGCCTATCTGTCCACAGTCCCAATTCATATCTTACAAAGTGTTCAGCTGTGAATGTTATATCAGATTTTTGCAGTATCTACTGAGCAATACTCTCTCCATTCTGAATGCTGTACTTTCAAAGATGAACTCCAAATTATATACTTTCTTCCAGAGCTAGTCAATGAAACATGTTAAACGTCTTTGCATCAACAACTGATAAGGAAGATCCTTTGATCTGCACTTCTCTCCTTTTAGAAGAAATACAAAGAGAAACATACAGGCAGCATTTACAGACTTGCTGAAATCTGCTAATACACTGGTTTGTCTGCATTTTTAGCATCTTCATCAGTAGAAAGACATAAGTAAAACAAGGTCACATACTACCAGAATACAGCAGAACCCATTCCCATTTCTAGTGTCTAATTTAAAACAAAACAGAAAAAAAATCCAAACCAATTGCAGTCTCCACATGGTATTAAAAAAACAGTAATTGCATTCTCATTAACCTCACATCTCCAGAACACTGCCTAGCACACATTGGTTCCTAAGTGTTATGTTCTCTGTGTCACAGAGAAGCTTTATGGCACTAGATTTAAAATCTGACCTTGCAGAACAACAAGGCACTTGCTGACAAACAGCATGAGTGAATGCCAGGTTTGAAGGAAGATGATATCCCAGCCTGTCTAAAAGAATCTGGCCCTGGCCCAAACAGACTCTTAGCAGGCTCCACTGGAGAAATGGAAATGGTTGCAATTATTGTTATTGATTTAATGCCCTTAAAATGGTTCTCTGAGAATTTTATTTCAGTAACTGATTAAGCAGTATGATTCAGCAGCAGGGCATCTGCTAACAACCTACAGAAACATAGATTTATTTGCTCAAATTATTTCTGGGACCAGGAAAGTAAGGTTTTCTATTTGCATGACCAGAGGTAGATAAGAATGTAAAGTGGCCTACAATATTTATGCCAGGCAGGCATTCAAATTTTCCTTGCAATTCTACAAAGCCATCAACTCTAATATCCCCTGGTTTTGCTCTACCACAGTTTCCTAGTAGGAAAGGTGATGTGACTACAAGCAGTAAACACAGCTGTGTTCAATGCAGTAAAGCAGTGATGATGTATACAGTTATCAAATAATTTATGTACCTGAACTACCAAATAAAAGAGATACTGATGCAGACAAATAGAAACAATCTTAAAATTAGATATTGGGATCATAATTTGAATGGATGAAAAACAGGTTATAGAGATTCTTTTCAGTGACTAATGTCATTTAAGATGCTGTTACTGCTCTGCCACAGTATATTTTCAGTGGAGCTTCACCAAAATAAACTGTCGCCCACTTACGCATTCCAGAAAAAAAGTACCCAAACAATTGTATCTTACCAGTTTCTTCTATCATATATGTGTTTCTGGCACTGGCTTAAGAATGACAGATCTGAACTGTTTGAAGGACAGCAGATATTACAACTTTCCAGCAGAAATGGGTAATAATTAGGAACCAATTAACATCTTACATGACTGTGAAATAAACACCTGCCCATAAACTTGAAGCTGTAACTCTTCACTAAAAGCAAGTCATGCTCTGCTTCTAGCATTTGGGATCTAAACTTGACTACTGTCAGGATTCTCACCAACCCACCAGCCCACCACATCATTTCTCACGCCTGTGTGGAAAGAGGCACGCAGAGCTAAGACTTCTTCCCAACAATGAGCCCACAACACAACAGCAGCTGCAAAGAGGAACAGTCCCCCACATCACTGCCTTGATCCACCTTTACCATAGGCTAATCTATATTCCTGATTTATCAAAACCCCTGTAGGTGAAGCGCAGTCCCTGTCTCTCCCAGACAGTGCTAAACAGTGTCAGCTGTACTGATCAAACACAGACTGCACCACTGCCCAGCCAAACCTGGTGCCTGCCCTCGCTGCTACATCGGGTGTGTCGTGCTTCACAAAGGTCATCTGCCATGCCACACAGCTGCCTTGTGCATACTGGAGACCAGCATCTTTTGGAAGCAAGTAGATGTTTGCTCAGGTCCTAGTGAAGTACTGATATTCAGAAGCAGAAATTTGCTAGATTGCTGGTAATAGGTGGAAATCCAAAGCAGCGGAGATGGTACAATCTGTGAGACAAAATGGTGTGTCTGCTAAGTGCCACAAGAACCCACAACAGGCAAGGGAAAAGTCAAATCTTGTTGACAACAAAGAACAGAGCTTTGGATGCAGTGAACACACACAAAGCACATGGTTGGCTTGTTTATTTTCTAACCTAAAAAAACTGTTAAAAAACAAAATTCATAAAATAACTTTTGAGGCCATTATCCAGATAATTCAGAATGCTGTTTTATCACTACTATTTAAGAGTGATGTGTGAAACAGTCCAGCTGCAAACAGTTGCATTTCACTCCAACTGTTTCTACTGATAGAACGCCAAATTGGATGACTTTCTGAATAATACATTGGTTGTTGATAGCAAGAGCACCATTGAAAACAGGGCATTTATATTTGTTCTTACTGGAAAACCTGGCTGATTAGGTTATGTCCTATGACATAGCTTGAAGCCTATAAAATGGACCTTACCGTAACTTTCTCACTGAAGCAGACCAAAAAGGCTTTTAGTAACTGTAAAGCTCTCTCACTAAATAGCTCAATTTTTCAAAATATCTAGTCCTCCACTGAGGAAAACAGAATATATTATAGGCAATGTGAAGTTCAAGTTGTCCCTCACAGCCTTCACATCAGTGTATATTTTAACTTTTCTTATAATCTACACATGGGCTTCCATGTTCTCAGGTGCATAGATGATTGGCAAATGGTACCATTCTGTCCAAAGTTCAGAAGTCACTTTTTAGTCACAAAGACATAGGAATCAGCTACTTGCTCAGTTGAAGCAACGATTAGGTATGAAGTACAAAACACTACAAAAAATACAGTTGAACTTCTGAAGGTATTTACATTTCCATTCCAATCATCTCAACACCTGGGAAATACCTAGCACACCAATTTTCTTTCTTTCTTCAGTAAGAATCCTGGAAAGAAACTAGGCTCTAAGAAATGCTTTCATTTCCTGGTGAATTCCTCATAGATTTTTATCAAAGCCTAGCAAGAATGTATTTTCTACTTGCAATACTTCAGGGTTTATGTACTGAAATCCATTCCCACAGAGCTCATAGCCATTCTCAAAGGTATTGCAGTCAACATGGAGTAATGGCACCAATGACGTCTACAGATCTGCACTTACTCCTCAGACATTAGTGAGATCAAGGGTAGGTTTCCAAGATACCTCACCATCACAGGTGGGCATTGACCCAAAACCCCTAAGCTCTTTTAGGCACTTCTGGTATATTTTTTCAATATGTTAAACAACTACTTTGACGTGGAAAGTACCAACTGTTTCAGGAACATGGCTGTTCTCAGCAGGAGATCCTTCACTCAGCGTCCACTTCTCTGTTAAAGAACTGACCATTTTAAAAGTACTAATCAGCATAAATTTATTGTGGTTCTTCTTGGAACTTCTGGCCCAAAGCCACTTTTCACAGACTGCCCAGTTAGTCTTGCATTCCTTGATTTTTGAGTCTCAGGAGTGGGGGGAGAGAGTGAAGAAAGCCTGCTGCACATCTGGCTTGGAGTTGAAAATGTCACAGAGAGCAACATCTGCCACTCCCATCTCTAGGGCTCACCAAGAAAAAAAAATCTGAAATCAAAATATTTGGATCTGTCTTAAAGACTTGCTAGACATAGACAGGAGGTCACAACCTAAAAGTCTGATCCCAAGTCTGTTCAGTCCCAGGTGATAAATTTACACATTCCAGAGACTTTTTCTGAGGAGTCCTAACATCTGGAAAATGTTCAGCTCGTGGTAGCAGGACAGCAGGCTGGGCATTACTAGATGTTTCTGTCACTGGTGAAGGAATAGAGATTGGATGATGAGTGCTCCATCATCTATACCCCAGCATGGAAATACTAAGCAGCTCAGATGCAGGCACCATCCATCAGCGACAAATGGTTGATTTAGTAGAGATCACATTACCTACCTCAAAAAAACATGAGATTTCTATGGGCTTGCACAGAAATTCTCCTAGTTATGCAACAGAGAAAAATGGAAGAAAGCTTCAGCAGACTTTCTAGTTGGATTTTTTTTAAATATAAAAAATCAACTTCAGAAGTCTGACAGCAGTTTTTAAACAGATATTTTTGGAAAATCATTTAGTTGGTCTTTCTCTTTTGTAGTTGTGAGTACTCAGTTTCAGTGGAAACTGAAATATTAGTTGAACTTTTTATACCTAGAGATATGCGAGGACTAAACCCAGCAGCATAGAGAAACCCTAGATCATCGAATTAGATAAATTTGCAACAAAGCAGTCATATATTAAGTTTAAAATAGGTAAGGACTAGCAGCTAATAGAAAACAAGCACTCAGCAAGCACCTCAGCATGCTTATTCTGCACAAGATTTATTTTGCTTTCAAAGCACACTTCCTGACACATTAAAATAAGCTATTTAAAGGGACCTCTGGAAAGACCAGGAGTGTAGAGATGTACACTCTTCCTAAGGCACAGGCCCAGCCTGCTTATCCCTGCCTCCAACCAGACCTCCTGGTGTACCTGCGCACATAAGCATCACTAATCCGCATCAGTCACAATGAGCCAGGTTAGCTTACAAGTTTAAAGTCTCAGCTAAGCAGATTGGTTTTGCCTGAAATAGATTAGGAAACACTCATAAGAGCAGTTGCACACCCAGATTAGAGGTGAACAATCTACTTCAGGGGCACAGAGCAGGCGGCCTGCAGCCACAACCTAGAGTTGGCCCAGCTGAACCTGAACTCAATGCTCACTGTGGCCCAGTCACATTCACCTGGGAAAGCAGCAACAGCTCACTTCAGAATCATGCTCTGCTCTGTCCCACAGTTTAACCCATGCTGAAAAGTCCAAAAGTCAGCCAAGGATCTCAATCATAGTCTTAGAAAGTAGCTGGCATCTACAGCCTACAAACTTTCAGACATAACACACATCTCAGATATGTGTACCTTACAAGTGATATGTAGAAATTAACTGCTAGCACTTCCCTTATTTAATCAGAGAACAAGATGTAAACACAATTAAAAGTGTTTACTATTTTCCAAGCAATCTTTTTTTTTCTTATTTGCTCCGTGATAAACATAAGAGGAAAAGAGCATTTGGTCAATTGGAATTGCCAGGAAGATCCTATCTCACTACTACAATTCATGGGCTTCCTGCTTCTTTAGCAGTCACTTTCATATGTGAACATCCTGAGAAAGCTCATGAGGACAGATAATTTCAAGGGAGAAGAAAAGTTCATGTCTATTTGCAGATGGCAAATTTACCACAGCATTTACTACCTGGATAGAGTGCTTTGCTCCCAGCTTTACTCTCAATTCCAAAAAGGAGTTTTGTTGTTGGTTTGGTTTTTTTTTTTTAAATTTCTTTGAGTTGTTCCAATAACCTGAGAAATTTAACAAAATATAAAACAAGTCTGCAAATATACTGAAAGCATAAGAAAAGGTATCACCAATCCCATCATCAGTGGGCTCAAGGAGATGTGCTGTGCAAGAGCAAATGCATTCCACAACTGGAACTATAAAAAAGGGTCTTTCTAAAGGTAAATGTTTTAATGTTTTCTACCACTACATGCATTCACATTGTGCCTACTTCTCTTCTGCCACCGCTTCTTGTTACTCACATCTCCAAGAAGGTTTGAGAGAAAAATTTTTGTTCTAGCTTTTTTTTTCCTACAAGAAGAAAGAAAAGCAATCAGGGAGAGCCTGAGATGCAGACATGTGAACAGGACAGCTCCACCATTCAGGCTCATGACAGAACTTAGAGCATGCTTCAAGGAATGGAACATCATCAAGAACATTCCTACCTTTTTGGTTTATTTGTGTTTTTTGGTGTTTATATTTTCATTTATTTTCCTAGACTTGGTTTGATTTTGGTTTTTTTTTAGCAGATCAAAGAGGCATGGAAAATCTATAAAGGCAGAGAATTAGGAATTTTTCTCTATAAAATAGAACTGTTCAGGAGTACATGCTGCTCTTACCAAATCCTCATCAATAAGCAACAAAAGATCACAGCTGAAACAGATGAACAGCTGAATGCAGAAACAGCTACAGACTTCCAATATTTGCAGATGTGATAATAAAATAGAAGAAATAAATTGCCAACTGAATCTCTTCTATTCTGATAGCAGCAGTGCCATACACTATTTCAAGAGTGACTTGGAATCATCCCACCATTGACACAAAACTCTCAAAAAGCAACACTTGCAGATAAGATGTTCCTTTGTATCTTATAAAACACATATAAAAGTTTACAAGGTGCAACAAGAGTCCAAAATACCTGCAGAGAAGTTTCTTTGTTTTGAAAACCATCGGCAGCTGGATTTGAGCTTTCAAGTATTTGGTTCTGCAGGGACCACATGTGACTGTTATGCTTCAGTCGTAATGAAAACCAGCAGGGATAGTGAAAGATGGTAACAAAGAATTCTGTAAAAGCTCCACCTTTTCTCTTAAAAGAAAACCCAAAGAAACAATGACATTTCTTTCCAAGTGCCAACATATCCAAAAAAATGCTGTAAGAAATTATTCTACTCCTCCTTGTTCACATATTACCTCTACCCTTTTCACTATACTTTCCCCATGACTGAAATGCTCAGCGCTGCTCTGCCTTAGTGCATTTCTGAAAGGCTGTTCAAGTCTTTTGGATCTGCAGAAGTAAATCAACCCCGGATTTTGTTTTTTAATATGCACATTATCACCTCCAAATTAGTTACCAGTAACCTTCATACCCAGTACATAAACATGAAATTCAAAAGCAGGTGCTTTTGTTTGTCCTTCATAGGGAAAGTCCTTTCTCCAAGTACATGCTTGACAAATATCAACCAGGATCTCTCACTATCAATACACATGTTCCTTTCCAGAAGGAATGAGCCAAGTGGCTCTGGTACAGTGGAGTCCATCATTTATAGTGTCTAAACATCAGTATTTGAGCAACAGAATTCACAAATCTCAGACCAAGGACAGAATATATATATTTAGCTGCTTGCAATAGAATTGATATGCTGCTTATTAGTTCACCCACTACTGTTTTAGAAAATTAGAAGCAGCAACACAGGAAAGTGGGAGTACATAAGACCACAGAAAAATTGTGCTTTGAAAAGAAATTGCAAGGTGAAGTTAGAAGCTGTGTATCACAACAGAGAATATTCCAAGTACATGTGGCAGTGTAAAACTAGAAGTGAACTAGGCATAAGGGGATAGGAAGGGGAAAAACGTGAAGTATAGAATAAATTATACAGTGCAAGGTCTTAGAGGAATTATAGATAATTCATTACTAGATACAGAGTAAACAGGATCAGATCTGTTCAGCGCCTGTAGGCAAGAAAGTGCATTATTGATTTACTGTGTTATGCAAGGCTTGGAGAAAGACGACGACTCAGGAGTAAGTGTTCCAGCATATCAATTTTTATATTTAGTAACAGCTGAAACAGGCAGAAATGGACACTTCATAACATTAGTACTTGGTTGTTTATTTTATGCTTCAAGATAAATTGGCTTTGTGCACAGAGAAGAGGAAAACTGTCATAAAGGCCAAGAACTCAATTCTTTAATTTAATAATATTTAATAATATTTAAAGCTTTTCTAACAATAGAGATGGAGTCCAACCAGCATTGTCCTTACCGCATACCACAACATTGTTAGGAGAAGAAATACATCAAAGAAACTACCAAGCCGTTCAACCAGTCAGCCAGTGAAGCTCACTAACCAAGCTAAGTAATGTCTAAAGTTGCTAAAGCATTTATAAGGAAATATTTTCAAAAAAGTGTTCATCTCTCTAAACCCTTTTATTTGACATACCCAAAACAAGCTGGTGTAAATCTGTATATGATCCTGAAATGTACAGGTTGCTAAAGGCCAATTCAAGTTTCACATCATGTAAAAGTTGCAGAAGTCTATTTAACCTTTGCCAAGTTATTTAGAGCTGATATGACAGATCTTCAACAGGATCCAAGGAGAGTTATTAATAAAATAAATGAGTAAAAGCAAATTGAAATGTAAAGACTACAAACAACAGGCACTCTCATGGTGACTATTAGAGGCAAAAAACCTTACTTTGGGACAGCAATCAATTGTATAAAATTAAAAGAACAGAAAATACCAAAAATAATGTCTTTTTTATTCCAACCGAGAAAATGCAAAGACTGTACTACAATCCTTGCATGACAATGAAATAAAATGTTTTATTAGTGACAGATTTTGCCTGATACCAGAAGCTGTTTGTCAGTCATCAAATAAAATCACTAATATAAACCAAATGAAGAGACAAATGTCTTCACATATTAACAGTACTTGCTTATATTTGTAGGCATTGAAAATGTTACATGTGGAAAAGAGTGGACTCATGGCTGTAGGAATGTCAGCCCTCCACTGTGATAGATGGCCTGTCAAGATACAATAACCACTGCATACTGTATACATTTATAAAGAAGTCTAAATATATACATAAAAATATACATTTATACATAAATTTATACATAAAGAAGTCTAAATTTATACATCAGTAGTATCTGCCTTTCTCAGTATAAAGGATATCTTAACTGACCATCTGAGAACTTGTTTATTAAAACCAGAAGTGTGATTGCCTTTAAACAGCATGAGTAAATGTATTTTGTGAATAGAAGTAGCTAAATAAAGCACAAAAATACCAGTGTGTCCTTACTGTTCCCTCCTCAAAAAACTATGCCAACTGCAAGTGCAAGTGAAGTTTGACACCATCTGTCACCTAATTACACCTTATATAATATATGTCATCAGGACATTTACCGCAGCCATCCCTCTGCAAGGGATGGCACGAGATTTCAGTTGTCAGCTACTGACATTTTCCTGCTCATGGAACCAGTCACAATCACCTGTAAAGCTACAAGTACTAATAAAAGACCTTTTCAGACTACAGCCAAAATAAACTGGTAACAGTTAGACAGCCAAGGAATTACTATCACTTCTTTATTTCGCAGCTCTTCCCACAAGCAGGCACTGGTAGTATGCATTATTTTCCATAATTCCTACACTTAGAATTTCAATTCTGAGAATCAAAGGTCAGCTACACACATTGGAACAGCATCCATTTCAGTTAGTGTGTGGAAATCTTGCACACACGGGAAATTTTGGAAGTGTAATTCCTATGTGAGAAGATGAGAGGAAGATTAAGAGTTTGTTCCTTAAGTTAGAAGATTCTGATGACACTAGATTTTAGCAGTTCTGCAACTCACTATTCCACAAACAGCCACTACTCTGTGCACTAGTTGTGATGCAACAACTAAGGTCCAAGATTTGTCTTTCTGTGCTTACAGCAATCAAACCTCCTACTATAAAATTAGCAAATATCTCTAATATATTAATACACATTTTACATCTTTGCTCTCTCAGAACAAGGTTCATGGCTGGTTTTCCCTTGCTGGTAGTGGGGGCATTGTTTTGTTTGGGGATTTTTTTAGATGCCATGGGATCATAAAGGATCTGAACCATTCCATAACCCAAGTGATTGTTGCTGCCTTTGTAGGGTCACTGAGCCAATGCAATAGCTCAGAACCATTAAACGTAGTTTCTAAAAAAATTCACTGTACTTCTTTGCCTACACTTTTCCACAGATAGAAGAAACTTGAAAGTGGAGTACTACCAAGGAAGGTGGTATCTTTTTGTCTCCACAGGGTAATAAATATCCTTACATGAAGTTTTATTATTTTCTCTTGGAACTCAATGCATTTAGAAACTTCACAAAGATAAAGTACAGCAAATACATGTTGACTACTCATCCTTCTGATGGAAAAAGTGCCAAATGTGCAAAATGTTAACCAAGATATACAAATTACTTAAAAATAAACCTATGCATAGGCTTCAATGCACCCATCTGATCCTAAGAAATTTTTATGATAAGTTTAAAAAGCACTGTGTATCTACACATAAGCAAGATTAATAATCTTTATTACAACAATGAAACAAAGAACTTCTCAGACCAATAAAACTTGCAAAACTTAATCAGTATGTAACTGCCAGTTGTTGCTGCTTTCTTGAGCTCACAAACAGAAATTGACACCAAATCAACTGCAAGTAAATATACAGACACATATAGATAATTAAAATAAATAGATAAATAAAATTGAGCAACAAAGAAGCCAAAGCAGCAGGTAGAATCTATCCATATTAGTCACTTGAATTAGGCTAAGTGGTTTGCCAGTTCATGTTTTGTTTCAAATTCAGCTGGCTCATAAAACTTATTGTGATGCTCTGCACCAACTTAGCAATGTGCATGATCTGCACACTTTAACATCTTGATTCGCTCATGATATGCAAGAGATCTTTTTAATTAGAAAAAATAATTAATGACCAATCTTCCATCAGTAAATTACCACTCAAAATTAGGGGGGGATTATACCTCTAAGATAAATAAATTATAGAACTCCTTTCCCAGCTCCTGCACTTATCCTTCAGTCCATGTTGTCTAGCTGTTTCCTTTCTTCCTCAATTTATACCACTTAACCAAAACCTGCTCAAGAAAAATGTTTTGTTGTCACTGCAGATACTGTGAGAAATAGCTGTAGCTGTGGGTGGAAAGCAGATGGAAAATGCTTTGGTATACATTAGTTATGACATGTTCAGGAAGTCTCTTCTACTCTCCATCCTGAGTTGTGAGTATGGGCACAGGCATTTAGAGGAAGGAAAGGTGTAATCTGCATCCTCTGGGGAGACTGGGGGTAGGGAGAGGCACAAACTGACTATTACTGACAACTATGCATCTGGGAGGCAGCACAGTAGGAAATGGAAGGCAAACAATGGAAGTGACCAAGCAAGCAGATGGAGCCAAAAAGCTTGGGGGAAAAAAAATAATCAAGTGACAGCTGCATTAGTTGGCACACAGCTCCCAACGGCTGGCAAAGACACTGCACTCCTACTTGTGAAGATGTGGCACAAAAGAAACTGAAGCAATAAGGTCCAAGAGGCTACACAGACCATTTTGTTAAATGTGTTAAAAAGGTAGGAAACAGTCGTGATTTTTATCCCAAGTCCAGATGAGAGAATTTCAGCAAGTCACTATCTTCCTTGTGCCTTATGTCTCCAGTTACAGGAAATGGGGATCCCCTTTTTAAGGTACTTGGAATACCCCTATAAATGTTTTGCCACCTTACAGTCACTTCAGACTTTTCTCTGTGCTTTTCTCACAAAGAAAATACTATGTGGAGAAAATGTGACCTAGTGGGAAAACTGCTGAATACATTTTGAAGAGATTTGGTTTCCATGCTCAGATTTGCCAGGGGCCTGGAGAAAAACCTTCATCCTCTTTGCTTTCAGAGTCTGTTTCCCCATTTATAAAGTGATGTTTATTACATATGCTTCCCTGAAAAAGGGCTTTGAATAGTGAATGGTAAATAAAGGATGAAAAATGTCATTACTTTGTCAGCCCAACTTCTTCCTGCACATTCATTACAACAGTCTCACACTCCAGTTTTTGCCCCCATGGTCCATCAACATGCCCACAGAATGGAAATAAGGTGTATTTATACATGTTCTCCAGGTTGCTGGATGCAATGGTATGTATGTACATTCCATAGTGAACTGCTTTACCTTAGCAACAAACAGGTGAAAGAGTGATTCTGTCAGAGACCTGCCCAGCAATGTCAGCTCAACTGAACTTAAATGTGAGAGCAAGTTCCTGTGAACTCCAGCCTTGTATCTGTAGCAATGTAGCGCAGCTGTGCTTTGAACTCTGACAACTCTGACTCTTTAAATTTCGTTTTTTGGAGCATTACATCTCTTCCTTCTTCTTTTCACTTTTTGTTCTCATCAATATTTGAATGTGCTGGTTATGTTTGTTTTTCCTGTAGCATTTTCCCATCCCAGGAAGGCCTGATGACCAGGCTGACACTTATCAATGAACCACAAACAAAGAAAAAAAAAAAATCAAAATATCATAAGATCTGTATATCATGTTCAGTTAGATGTGAAATGAAGAAAGACACACATGTGCATTATCAGAGCAAAACCTGATGAGGGACATGCACACCAGCATTTCTTTCTCCTCACTACAGCAGTCTAAGACACCAGGACAGAGTAACAGAAGGGATGATTACTCTAGGATATCAGCTAGCTGTATTTTAGTCCTGCTTTTTCCATATATTTGTTAATTTTTTGAGAGAGAAAACTTGGAAATAAGGCAAGGAGCAGACCCTGGCATTCAGGCATCTCTTCAGACACCACAACAGAGATGGAAGATGCCCCTACCCAAACAATTTCTCAGCACTCTTCTAGAAAAGGGAGAGATGAGCCCTTCCACCCTCGCAGGAACAAGTGGGAACTGAACCCAGCCCTGAGTGCTCGAGCCATTCCCTTTCCCACAAAGGGTGGGCACTGCAGGCACTCTCACAGCCACCATTAGGGAAAAACCAAATCAATCCTGATCATTCAGGCTCCCATCTTTAGGGAATAGCTCTGTGCTCTGGATTGTGAGCCAGCATACAACAGCATCAGTCTGTAGTATGAGACATATTCTTTTACAGTAGCTGCTTTATGTTTTTAAAATAAGGAGAAAATACCCCTCTGCACATGTTTCTGTCTCACGTGGGATCAAACATTTGGTAAGTATAAAAACAGAACACCAGTGAGACAGCCATCTTTCATTCTTGCTAGGCCCTTTGCTCGGAGCAACTGCAGGCTTGGGAGAAGGGGAAGAGGACGCAGGGGGGAACCAAGACAAAGAGCCAGGTTCAGAACTGCTGTAGATCCCTTAGAGATGCCCAGAGGCAGAGAACATTGAATTCTGCTGCTTTTTTAGATGTTGAATAGTAGTACCTCAAGTAATAAAAAAAGCCTTAAAAAATAATTTTAAAACAGTAGTTGCAAGCACACATAGTGAGTCTGTGTGTAAAAGAGAAGGTTGCAACCTTTCATTAACTCAGATTCATCTGAATAGTTTTTAATATAGTGAACTCTTACTGACTCACCCTGAAGGCTAAGATCTTACTATGCTTTTCCTCAAAGCAATTTTTTATTGTCAGCACTAAGTTGCTGATAAAAACGAGAGGTTTTATATGTAAGTGCTGACACAACCCTAACTACAGAGTTCTGTAGAGCATCCTGGCATAGCTATAATTAAAAAGACAGTCTACATCAAGTAAAAAGCTTTACCACAAACCTTTTTAGTGGATCAATACAATATCATCAGTATTCCCTTTATCATCTCAACAGGGATGATAAAGGAAAAAGAGGCTTCTTATGGAATTAAGAAAAATTATATGTATTTATTTTAAAAAGAAATCTTTTGAATTCTGTGGACAATAAATTGTTAAACTGACTGTCTAATTCTAATATTAAATACACAGACCATAACACAGGCTGTGAGATGTTTGGTTTTCTGTCTTGCACTACAGTGTAATTGCAAAGGCAGATACAACACCACTAAAACGGGAATAAAAACAGTACTGAAGATACAATTGTTTAAAAGCTTCAGAACAGAAGCTTTAACAAAATGTACAAGAAACAAAGTCTTTGCAATTACTTTACCAAAACAATGAGCAGACCACAGCATTCAGCTAAGGATGCAAGATATTTTCAGGCAACTGAAAGTGTTGCAAGAATGACCAGAACAGGTCATACTGCATGAGTTTTATTCTTGATGTGTCCCTGAACTCCATTGCCCAAGGCTGAATGTCAAGAAGTTCTCAGTCACAGCACAAAGTCACAAGAAGTAAAGTCTGCTACTTAGAAAAACAAATATTCATAGGAGCCAGAAGGTAAGAAATTTTTCAGAGGGCCTTTCAAAACAGCCAAGCCAAGCACAGAAACTCAGTTTTGCTCCAGTGATATTACTGCTCAAGAACCTGAAGGTCTCCATTGCTGGGATGACATTTCCCTCTCCATGGCTCATTGCTGTCTTGTGGAAGTTAATGAGTAAAATGCAACTTTGGAGGAGGGAACTGGGGGGAGAATTACTAAGATTTTATATGAAAAGTTGGTTTTATTAAAATTGACAATATTTAATTTGACCCCCAGAATCCCATAGTCCTTAATACTATTAACAGATTCTGTGTGCTGTAGCCCTTGTAATAGCATTTCTAAGAAAGTGATTGTACTCAAATCAAAACTTGCAATGTCAGCCTGTTGGGATGAAGAAAAACTCTACCCTTCTGGTAAACCATCCCAATTATGACTTTTGGGAAATCTCATTTATTTCTGAAATTGATTTTTTTTTCTAAATTCTGCTCTGAGCAAAAGGACATTGCAATGGTTTTTCTGTCTCTTACATTGCTGTTCTCTGATAATGACAATATTGATGCCAGTAATAGCATTTTACCACAAAATGTTACTGTTTGTCATCATTTTTCCTGTTTCGCCAACAGCAGGAAAAAATTATGTGCTGCTCTTAAGACAAAAAAAAAAAAAAAGGAAAAGAGAGAAATCACTTTAGCTTGATAAAGACACAGGAAAATCTAGATACTATTTAGAATCTTTAAAGAGTGAATAGATGACAGTGCAACAAGTGCTGGATTAGGGCTTTGTGGGCAGAACAGCCTGAATCAAAAGAATGAGCAGCACAATTTAGCTCTGAATGCTGAGTATTACCAAACCTTGATCTTGGGGTACAATCCTGTGGTGTGCTATGCAGATGGTCAGACTAGATAATCACAGATAACATAGATAACCACTTAAAAATCTATATGTCCTTTTTCCCCTGGCTCAGTTGCTCGGCATAGTCTGTCATCTCCCACACACAGAAGGCTTCCTACATCTTGGTTCTATGCTCTTACCACCATCTCCATACTCAACCACCAAGGAAGGTTCTTTGCCCAACTATTCAGAAGTCTGGTGCTATTTAAACTTATTCTTCAGAGTCTTCACAGGCCATTTTACCATCTCCACCCTTCTGATTACAGCAAGACTTCTTTTCTGAACATGTAACATAACACAGCTTCAGTCTCTCCCCCTTAGGCCTTCAAAACTCCTTCACAATTAAACTGCTGGCAAAGAGAACAGCCCACCTGGGCTGAGAAGGGCCAGTTTAAAACAAACAAAGGAACACCCCATAAATCATCATTCATTCATAAAAAACATAGGCCATCATGCTTTGGAATTCAGTAAAGTGTGTTCTCTCCAGTCATAATTACACTCAGGTCTTAACACACAAAGCAGCTGTAAGATGGCACAACCAAATAAGCTGCAAAAAAGACATATCTGCTTGCCTAGTTGAAATACTTCATAACTTGTTCCTTGCTTTTGCTGTGCCATACACAAAATAGGGAAAGTAGGTATCATCACAAGAAACAAGAACTTTTTCGGTTTTCAGCATCTGTACAATACATTTACAGATGAAAATCTATTTACCAGAAGAATTAACTTTACATTTACCAAAGGTTTTGACCTAAAAAGACCTAACTGTTCCTTTTTTTTTTTTCATATATCTAGATTGATATTTTCTTTTCATTCCACTAAAAGAATACTTTGATTTTTATTTTGGGGTTTTTTTTAAACATTATTCTTAGCAGAGCTAAATTTAGCCATGAGGGAGTTACCAGGTTCCCTTTAGACACATTAGAACTAAAATGCAGAATTATGATCACAAATTATATTTCTTAGAGAATGAAGACTGACATTCAGATCACATAATAAATTTCTAATTATACCAATTTGGAGGGCAGCATGAAATAAACAAGAAAACACAAATCCCAGCTATAACACTTGTTCATGAGTATAAATGCACACACACTGCATGTTATCTGCAGAAGTAAAACAAAGTCAGTGATTAGCAGCTGTGCAAAATTCATACATACATAAATTATAAAAAAATGGCTTACAGCGAGGTTTGCCACCTTCCAATAAAACATCTGCCTGTTTCTAGTTCCTTATAACTTACTGCTTCTATCCTTAGTATCCAATCTTTAGTGGTCTCAAGTCTTCATTCAGTACTCCTTTTTTTAATATTCCTTCTCCATTATTGGTATTTTTCCAATTTAAGATGAGGGGTTTACATGTAAGAATATAGACCATCTACACTCTTATGAAATAGGGATGTACTCTTATAAAACAAGTGTGATAAATTTTGAAATGCAAGGTATGTCATGCATCCATTTTCACAGTCCTGTTATTTTATTCGGACTTAATTCAAGGTTTAGGTGAGACCCTAAAACAATCTGCCACTGCCAGCAACCTAGCATGCGTTCCTACTGAAATCACCTGGAGTGGAAGAGGGGAAGCTATTAATCAATCTGGTCAATTCCTCATTAAGAAATCAGATGCAGAAGCCCTCAACTGATCTGGAAGGTCAGGCAGAGTGAGAAAACCAGCTTAGAAGATCATTATCTTTTGTCTGTAGCTATATAGACATTCAAAAATAGCAAGACTTTCACACTATATTTTTGGAAGGAGATCAGTAAATAAAAGCATGGGGGTTCTTCTCTTGTGAATGCTTGTTACCAATCAGTAACAGCCTTGGATCCCACAGAAGCTTGTATGGTTATACAGAACAGCAAATGCACACAAAAACCTAGTACTACGGATTTCAGGAAATTCAAATTAAACTAGACTGCTGAAAAATCTTCCTGGAGACATCATTTTGTCAAGTATTTCTCTGGGAAACACCTCCAAGAGTTCTGTTAAAACAGGTAAAAAGTAAGAAGCATCAATTTTTATAAAATTTACATCATTCTCTCAATCCTTTTTTTTTTTTGTTAGTTTTGGGATTTTTTCAATAAAGGCTTCTATTTTATTGGAAGATTCCTTTTGCTGACACCTTGGGACACTCTTTAAACATACAATATTTTAAGTCTACAAAATCATCTCACTAAATGGTGTGCACAAATAAACCAATTTTGGCAAATGTTGAGACCTAATTACCAAGGTTAATTTTCAACAGTGAATGTACCATTTAAGATAAAGCCAGTTTCTTTGTGATTTTAATATACCATTCTACTATAATGTTTACCTTGATGTTTCATGTACACGAAGTCCCATTCTCATGACAATTTCTTTAGAAAACAAATCCTGCTCAGGGCTAGCTAGTGTAGTGGCTACCACTAAGAATATGTTCTGGCTGAATAATAAGACAGAAACACTCATTTTAAATCTGGCAAAGTGCTGCCTTTTGTTATTTAAGCACCAGAGCACCAGGAGGTGCCAGGTCCTAAAATGACACTACTGCTGCACAGAAGGAGCAGCTGCCCCATCCACCCCAGATGAGACTGTGGGGTGGGAGCTGGGAGACAACACAGAGGACACAGAGGGTGGCCACGGGCAGGGACACCTTGGACTGTGTTATCCAAGGGTCACCAACACGTGCCAGAGGCATTCTGGCGAGTCTCCAGTTGAACTCAAACTGCTAAAGACAACTTTAACACTTCTGATAGTACTATTCCATGAGCTCTGTTACTGCTTCTGCTCCACTAGAGCAGCAGTACCTGCAGCACATATTTATTCACTGCCATTTCAGAAGCATAGCACTCTCCAGAGAAAAGCCCTTTTCTCTTCCCTGACCTAGTTACAGTTTCACACAGTTGTATGTTTTCAAGTGCAAGTTTGCACATAAAACACTATTTTACAAAAAAAGCTTATTTGCCACCTTCTCTGAAAAATGAAATTCTTTTCAGCTGCTCTTGTCACTGACTCACAAAGATTTTTCTCTTGAACTTCAGAACTCAATCCACTAGCTATTTATCATCATGTTTAGAATTCAAAATACAGCAGATCACATCAACTCTCTTGCAAATACTTTCAGGATATACAACATTATGGTTGCAAAATTTCCATGTAGTATAAACTAAACTTGAAAAATATACATAAAATTAAAAACAAAGTAAAAGCAATCTATTTAAGCTTATTTTTCCCATCAAGTTAACATCTTTAAATGGAAGTGATTTTTAATTATTCTCTTCCTTAAACTAATAGCTGTGTTTCCCACTGCCTGATAAGAGTTTAAAACAAATAGCTGAAACACTGTGAGCATGTTGCCTTCACATGCACCTTTTTAAAAGTCAAATCACTGAACTCAATAATCACTAAGTAGATCCTACAACCCAGGCTCACTGGAGTGCTACCCCTAACACCATGAACACCTCTGAATACTACTCCTCTCCAGGTTCAAAAACCACACTTGGGCACATTCTGCTACTCCAACACAGTGACCAGCTCTTTCAGACTGAAAAAGCATCTTGTACTCTGGAGAAATAGGAATCTGGGTGTGTAAGGATAAGAATTACACGTGTGCGCTGGTGAGACAGAAACCTATTTCTGCAAAGGGACTCATGCTCATTTCACAATGTTAAAAAAAAACAAACTAAAACAAATTAAAAAAAAAAACATAAATACAAACCCAGATCAAATGGCCAAGAAGCAAATGAATGTCAAGCCATAGACTGCAGGAGCAAGCATGGGAATAGTAGTATATTCTCCTTATTAATAAATAGATGTAATAAAATAAATGAGCGAGAATAAATTTTCTTTTAGTTACCTTCATTGAGGTACAAATGGAAAAAAAAATTAAAATCAATTGGTTTAAATCATGTTTCTTGCTCACTGTTTTTTATCAAGTAAGAATTGGCTCTCCAGTTTAGTTTAATTATAATCAGGTTCAACAATTTCTAATCCAGCCACTTTGATTTACTTCAGGCCACTGAAATCACTGTATATAAAATCAGGTGAGAAATTGTTACATGTTTGATCCCAGCTATTAGTTTTTCAACCTCCTATTGTACCCTGCATACTGATGTCCTCCAGCCAAAGCAAGTGTCATCCCCTATACTTTAGCCTACTGAAGTTATGTTTTGACTGTTTTTACTTTGAGGTTCCTGTGAGACTTTTCTACCTACTGATGTAATATTTTCCTTATCAGTTTTCACTCCAAAATGGGCACAACACCAATGAAAAGCCATTTAATACCTCAATGGGGTTTTTTTTGTATTTAAGTTTTCAGTATTATATGACATGCAAAATAACAGTGAGCTCAAAAGGGCAGGTTTATTCTTTCACAATAATGGATAAAGACAACTTTTTTGAAAGTGAAAATAACTAGATACAAACTATTAATAATCACTGTAACACACTTTGTACTTATACTACACTCCAATTAATCTGCAGGGGAATGGTGGACTATGTGTCTTAAAAGCTCTTGAAGTTTAACAACATTTCATCAGCCTAAAACAGATTGATTCAAACAGTAGATCCAATTAAGCTCCCCAATTTAATTCACTGGATCACAGCTCCTAATGGCTTTTTCTACAGTAAAATCCATATTCTCTTATGGAATGGGTTTTGTTTAGTTCAGTTTGGTTTGTTTGCTAATTAGAGCCAGATTTCTACTTTCAAAGCATAACATAATAACAGAAAAGAAAAAGAAAAACAACATTTAATAGCAACCCATAAAGAACTATACCCTATACTCTCCTCTAAGCACCAACTTGGACCATGTTTAGCATGGACCAAACTCTCGGAGAATGCATAAAGCATATGTGTTAATGTATTCTAAGTGGCCATCAGGAAAGGGGATAGACTGACAAATGAGATGTTACATCTTTGAGCATCTAGCAGTTTCAGAGCAACTCCAGGCTGCAATCAAAACATCCATTAGAGTGCTCCACGTTTCAGAACAAGCAAGCAAGTGGTTGTCAGTGCATCCAGTAAATCACCTGATCCTATTACAAAATCAATTACTGCAGCACATTTCTATTGCTACACAACCTGATAATGGCAAAATGATATTGGATAGCTACTCAAGGTCAAGAAAACCGTCAAAAAGATCTAAAATTTGTATTTTTATCACGAAAATCCAAATTATACAGCATCCTTTTAATGATATAGTTAAAATTAAAAATATAATTACCTTCTTCGGCTGATTGAGACATTCAATGGATAGTCTCTGCAACTGCTCTGATGTATGACTGCAAGATAGAAGATGGGAGCAGCAGGTCGAACAGCCAAGCCTCTTCATTAAAGAAGAAATAATGCTGCAGCCACAGCCACACATTGACTTGCTCATCAGACGAGTTTATTCTTAAAGAAATTAGGACCAGTACTGTCCCATAAACACTCAAAATTGGCCAGCTGCCTCATTCTGCAGCTCCCTGGCTGAAATTAAGGCTGCTAAACAGAGAGGGAAGAAAAAAAAAAAAAAGAAAAATGTTTCTCAAAAAAAAGTCAGCCAGTCTCATCAGCAAGTAATACCTTGCATTTAAAAAACGTGTGTTTTTCCCTCTACTCCTCTTTGCAAAGTAAGCTGCCTCACAAAGACAGGCAGCTGTCTAACAGAGGAGCAAATTCAGGGATGGCAATCTCTCAGAACTGCTTGCTGACTACTCCGGCTGTTGTCACTTCCAGTGTGTTTTGCCCTCCCCAGCAGCGCAGCCTGCCCAGGCTGGGCCGTGGCCAGGGGAGGCTGTGCCAGCGCAGAGCCGCGCGCCCCACCCACGCGCTGGCCCACGGAGCGCCACGGGCACGGCACGCGGCAGGTGCCGCCTGCCCGCACACCTTTGGGGCTGCCAACCTGCTGGAACGCCTCCGCTGGAAAAGCAGCTTCCAGTCACACAGGAGAGTGATGATGTTTGACTGCTACACTCTCAGACTGACTACCTGAAGTGTCTGGGGAAAAACTTCTTGGGAAGTCAGAATGCAGGAGAAAAATGCTATCCAGGTCTACCAGATCCTGAAATAAGAATGGCTGCTACAAAGCTACGAGAGTGAGAACAGCATCAGGAAAAGCCAACACAAATTTGAACACAGGAAGAAAGAAGCATGAAAGGATTTGCAGTAAGAATGTCCAAAGGTACCACAACAAAATCTCAAAGCAAGTTAGAGGCAGATCGTGTAAGCAGCTTTAACAAGTCTTCAAGGAGCTCTTTGCTCTGAGAAAAACAAAAAATGTAAAACTAATTCAAATGAGCAGTGAGACATAAACAGGTCGCCTAACCTTTAAAAAGAAGTATATTCTGCTCAAAATACAACACTGAATAGCCCCCCCCAGTTTAACACACAAAATAACTTACTGATGGAAACATTTTCTTGTTTATAAGAGTTAATGATGCAGTAACTATATACTTTTGCCTTTTCATAGGAAAAAAAAAATGCAAATAATATTTTAAAAAGCTCATTTTAATTGGTTTAAGATGGTATGCAATACTATTCCTGAAAGTAGAAGGTCTCACATTAACACAACTGCTTAAACTGATTATGGGATAATCTGACTTGAAATACTTGTCACTTACATTTATAGAGCTATCAGTACTTGTTCAATAGCATCCTTTTTAGCAAAAGGTTAAGAAAAATACAAGTGATGTGAAAGCAGCTGAAAAAAACTTCTCGCTTTCACAATGCATTGAAACCTTAATTTCTCTTCTGCTCTCTCCCCTCCCCTTTATTCTCTCTCTTCCTCCCACCCTTTCCTTGGTTTAAAGCTGAACTGAGCCTCTCCCTTCACCTTCCTCTGCCCTTTTTATATTTATGTTCTTATTAAATCGATTTCCAGCAATATCTATATACAAGCATGCACAAAAAATTGAATGGTAAAAAAACCCCCTTCCATAGATAAAGACTACAGATGCAAACAAGCAAAATAATGCAGTAACCTTTTACTTGCCTGCTGGAGGTACTGTCTGCTGCATAGAATTTTAAATCCTCATCTGCAGATGCAATTGAGCTGGCATTGCCAAGGACTTTGCTCTTCCCGTGCTGATTCTACATGGCTATTCATCGAAAGAGCACATTATATAGAACATTTAAAGTAATATCTGGTGAAATTACTTAAATGTCTTGAAAGGAACCAACTTCCAAGAAAAGCAGCTATAGCTCTGACCAGCCACATTTCAGAGATATCTCAGACACATTACTGAATAAAGTCTTACTGCTGATGCATGCTTGCCAGCAATGTGCAGGATGTGGAAGCAGAGAGAGCTAATGAAAAAAATTAATACACAGATTTAAAGTGCAAGGATCATGCTCCAATGCTCAACATTTCACATGTCCTGCATACCACAAAAATCTCTTTACAGAAGCATCTATTGTTCATAGGGCTAAGAAAACATTGCTTCAAATCCTGGTCTTTCAGTAGACTACAGATCAGTTCTTACACAAGTGTTTCTACTGTACCTGTATTTCTGATATATAAACTGGCCTTTTCCTCTGGCAGCTTGTAGTTAAGAATTACACAGACACACTTCTTAACAAGAAACAGACTAAAGGAAAGCATCAATATTTGGGATAATGGTTTCAAGCCTAATAGGGTTAGGAAGTACAAGGGTACTTCACTAGAATTTGTATTACTCTGTGTAGAGATGAAGCACCAGCAATGCAGCCTGCTATTTATTATTTATGAATCCTTCCTCTCCTCAAGTCAGCTTCCTTAATGTACTATTGATCCCCTGGTGCATGCAGATAGAGCCAGTGACTGACAGCCACAGCTTCACAGAAGAAGTATCTGCAACATAAATTAACATTTTCAAGAATATCAAAGTAATTTTCCTGGGGGGGAAGGGTATGTTTCTACCTATGGACAGCAGAATTGAAGTCCTACTCACAGTGACATAGTTAATGGAAGAACAAAAACATCAAAAACATCCTATAGTGCCACTTAAAACATGAAGACAGATTTGCTTAAATTTTACATTGGTGTTACCATTATATTTTATTTAATTTTTCTTGTGCCTGATCAACAAAATTTTCAATAAAACTTTATTCCCTATGTTTCACCTGCAATTAAAATTGCTTGCTATGAATCTTTTTCCTACATCTCTTTTTCTACACAAAGTAATAAATTTATCATGTTCTCCATAATATGCATTGACAGGACAGAGTCATGAACACAACACCCTCAGAACTGTGGGTTACCTTTCAGAATACCAGCAATTTTCATCATTATCTTAGCTCTCATGACTTCCACAAACTCGGTCAAGTCCAAACTTCAAAACAGAGCAGGGTTGCTTATGGTTTTAAAGAAACATTTATCATGCTAACAAATCTTTCTTGCAATATTCTTCATCACAAGCCACTGACTGTTTCTCTTTAAAAAAAAAATGCAAAGGAGGCATGATTTTATGCTAAGCTAAGGCCATGCTCTCCTGTATGCAAAATCTCAATAGGCAAGCAGCCAGACACACTCTTAAGTGCTGATGAAATATCACTTGGACAGAGTGGAAAAGGCAGTACACTACGAAAAGTGTAAGTACCAACTAAAAAAAAAAAGTGCAGAATAGATGTACATATGGAAACAATACATAAATTATGAAATATAGTTAGTGAACAAATAATCAAACAAATACAACTTTGAACTGATGGGAAGCAGCCTGTGATAAAAAATTAGGATAAAATCACTATACTATATACAAGACATTGCAAAGTTTAAATGCCTAAACTTATTGCAAAGTTCTCAACACACGACACACCTGATACACAGTGAGATGCTCAAATTCAAAAAAACCAACAGATTTATTTGTTACATATTTAGAATAAAGCAAGAGAATGCAAGAGAAGCTAAAACTTCAATGGGTTTAGTAGGATGAAAGATACTTTTCACAATACATACCTAGTTTTTAATACAGTCAGAATGTACCTGTTTGTGCACAGCAAAAGAATGTAGGCTTCTTGAGAGGGAGATGACAGCAATCTGAATGAAGTTTTCAAATCTAATTAAGATAACAGAAGAACTTGTAGCTCTATAAACTCAACCCAAGCTATATTTTTCTTCATAATCCAAAAGCTGCTTTATTGGTACATACAAAAGAACTAAGACTCCTTTCATACACCAGTACAATAGGTATATAGGTAAAAGATAAAATAGCTTCTAATCTAAGGTTTACTCCTGGTAATAAAAACTTTGAAATCCTACATTGGGAGAAGCAGCAAATTGCTTTAAAAATTATATCATCTGCTGAGCTCTCAAGATTGCAACTTAAAGATCTGAAAATGGTCTTTGGGTATTTGAGTTCTCATGTCAGAGATAATAAAACAAAACAGAAATTTAAAAAACACCATCACAATAGAGGAGTACATTGCCCCTGCTACAGATAGATTTCAAAGCAATTATGGGAAAGATATAAGAAGGCATGACCATTTTCACCTAAGGCACAACGTAACAGAAGTGGTGGATTTCAGCTTCATCAGCTTTTCTCAAGGCCCCTTCTTTTTGGGGTGAGGAGAGATGAAGGGATAATCTCAGTCTCATTCTTTCCCCTCTTGCACAAGAGGAATCACCAAAAAAGGAAACCAATAAAAGCATTGAAAAAGGCAACTCTTTGTTCCAAAACTGCAATTTGTGCAAGCTTATGCAGGACAAACACAGGCTGCACCTTCTAAGGCCCAATCTCACACCCAGCCACCTTTGTTTTCTAACAAAGTCTTTCTCACTACATGTGTTCAGTTGCCTTTATTGCAGGCAAGCAAGGAAACAAGCAAGAAAAAAACCCAAACCCAAAACACCCAAAACAAAACCCACAACATCACCAACATTTCTTTGACTGTGACTGAGTAATTCCTCCAGCCCATGGTCCTGCCCCTCTAGCTAACTTCCCTAACTTTGCTTTTCATCTTGTCTGACTAAGTAAAAAAATCACACCCCTTTAACAATTCCCAGCACCTGCTAAATATGAGGAAGTCCTTTCTACCATCTTCCAGCTATGTGAGACAATAAAAGGTTTAGCTCACACAGTGAGTACAGTCTAATGAGGGCAATCAGTGAAAGGCTTGTGAGGATGGCTCCTGGGAGAGCAGGAGATGATCCAGTGGCAGATTTCTGAATGCCTTTTCTAGTGGGCTTAAGAACAACAGAATTCATCATTTGGCTTAGGACCTAGAATCACTTAGCTTGAGTGGTGCTGTTGACAGACATGTGGTTCCTGGCATTAGATAGGAAGCCTACACTTGAGTCATGAACACAGGCAGCAGCAACCCCTCACGCCCAATTATGTATGGAGCTCTTACAGCTACACACAGGGACATCTGCACAGGAGCTGTTCCCCTTCTCCAGGAATGGACTTACAGCTTTACTGAGTAGTCTCTACTTTCCCTTCTCTTCTTGCTGCTTCCATAAAATCTACATATAAAAGACAGTTTTCTACACAGCACCAGAAAAAGCTGGAAATTCTAAACTAATTGAATACAAAAACTCAGCAATGCTTCAAGTAAAGAATAAATTCATCCTACCATATACTACCTGCACATATTCAGTATACTGAAAATATTAGATCATAAGTATTAAAAGTCATTGAACATATCCCCATGTACCTGTTTTTAACTGATGGTGATTTTCCTCCTTTAGAGTTTCGGAAAGAGTTTGGGATAAGCATTTATCTGACTTCCAGATGTTGAAATATTAACTATTTTCCTCAGAGGTAACCCTCAGGGCAAGGACTGAATGTTTCTTTCCTTCAGAGCTCTTGTTTCAGGCTAGCTGCTTATTTAAAAAGGAGACACTATCAATTTATGCTTGGTACTTCTTTTTTAAGGTGACTTACTTATAAGAGTTACCCCTTTCTCAAGCAGTGGCAGTGAAACAAAATCCCACAATACTGTAAAAGAAAATGGACATCTTATGGAAAGAAGGATGCTGCTACAACACCTTAGCCTGCAATAAATATCAAGAGGAAGAAAGTACCTTGCCATCTGACTGCAAATTTCAGAGCCACCCACTTCCATTTCTACTGATGGAAACAAGGATGAGGACAACCAGCTTCTCAATGCAGACACACTGTCACATCTGTCAGGATGGTAAGTTTTCCTCAAACAGAGCAGAATAACAACCAGGCAACTCCTGATACACCCTTGGAAAAGAATGCTGCTGGCCTGCTGAGGCTGAAACATGAATCTTAGATGGTGGTTTTCAAACCCTTCATGTAGCATTGCCAGAAGTAACATTGCCCAGACTTTGTATCTGACCCCTGGTGCCCTTCTTTCCCTGGAGCAAATGGGGAGGCATGAGAAATAACAAGGACATAATCTTATGTGTCACAAAAGCCTGATGTTTACAGAATAACAGCAGACTGACTCCACTGCCTCTTCACAGGTGGGTCATGCTAAGTGACAAGGAAGGGGTGACCACACTCCTTCCCTGTTCCTGGAAAAAATACCACATCATCCAGCAAGGTGTATTTCTAGGAAGAACAGGCAAAACACAAGAAGTGATCTGTGGCAAAACAGTCAACCATTTGATGCAGAAATCATCATGTCAGATCACACAATAAAGCAAGACCTGCAATTCCTTTTGTTCACTGTAATTTCAAGCAATATTCAAAATGAACAGATTCTTCTAAAAATGCAACTTACTCTCATTCATAATCGAAGTCTTCATAGAGCTGCAAATAGAGGTTAGCTTTATGAAACTCAGCTTTTCAGCAATCTTCTGTGAAAATGCCAAAACAAGCAAAATATGACGCACCAAAAGAAAGAGAGATGAAAATTATCCATGGCAAAGATATGGTGTGAAAGATAGCAGACCTTCACTTTTCATTAACCAGTAGGAATACGTCAAATAGGAAACCTTATAAGTCAATTTCAAAGTTCAAGAGAGGATAAGAGGCTTACAAAGACCAGCATTCCCACTATATCTCACATTAAATCAAGAAACACAATAATGGAGCTATTCTAATCCTCTATCCTCTTCAGGCTGCATGGATTGGCCTTTATTATGCTTGAGACATAAACTCAGAGAAGATTGGCGACTTCAAATAAAAGCTAACAACATTAACATAACCCTTATCAAATAACAGATAAATTTTCCCCATTTCTCAGCTGTAACCCCACCTGCAGGCTTACACTAAGGCAAAATATTTACTATAAATATTGCCTTTTGCAATAGTCTGTCTGAAGTCATTATTCATTGCCAAGTGCATTTTCATTAACGCTTTGGAGGTCATGGTCCAGATCTTTCTGCACGGCTTTACCCATAGCTAGAGTTAATACAATCTGTATGAATGAACATGGGAACATGGGAAAATGCTAGCTTAACACCACCAGGTTATGAAAGTTTAAAAAACTACTTTTACTTTAGATTCAAAACAATCACAACACAATTATGTTCTATGCCCTTGTCAGCTTTCTCAATAGGAGGAACAGACCACATAACAGCAGAAGACATTAACAGATGTGGATGCAAGGGGGAAGAAAGCACTTTGCCTGTTCACTTTTTTCATATGAGATCATCAGTCTGGTAATCCTAGAAAGGGAACTGTGTCTTCCAGCTAAAAAGAAAGTTAAGGTAATTCAAAGCTATCAGCCAGAGAAAGTGGGCATTTTGCAAATTGTATTTCCTGGAGAATACTCCACATTTTAACAAAATGAACTAAATTAACTTCATCTGTAAAAATGAAATAGATAAAAATACAAAGTACAATCTAATCAAGATAAACAGAAATTACACTTTTTCATCGGCCTCCTCCTAACAAACAAATATGCATATATCTAGATGCAGTGCAGAATTTTTCACAAAAATACCTAGTATACCCATTCTTAAACTGAGGCTGAGTAGCAAGGAACAACCTACGAGGACATTCTGTATTTATGACTGTTACATACTGAATCTCTTAATATACCTTCTACTGCTTTCATCTATGCCAAAAGCAGAGAGTGATTCAAAAAGGTCTCAGGAAATAGTTAATCTTTCTTAAACTATCAAATGTATGTATCAATTTATCCTCAGGACCCAAGAAAAAGGACAATTAGCTTCTCCCTACTTCTGTATGCCATGCCATCTATTTTCTACACAAAAAAATCAAGGTATTATCATGCATGAGCTTACCTAGACAACACAAGGTACAACAGCAGTACAGATGCTTCAGTACAAGCCTTAAGTGTGTGCCAGAACACAAAACTGAAGAAATCTCCATCCCAAATGACAGGAGCTAAACACACACCAGCACAGGGGCATTAACTTCCACTACAGTCACATCCTGAATTTTAGTGAACTAGAGCACAGCCCAGTGTCAGAGCTCATGGCAGGGAAGTTCTCCTGAGGCTGCTGCAGGCTGACAGGCAGTGACAGCAGAACCACTTACACTAGCTTCAAAAACATACTCCATTCCCCTCTCAAGTGTTTCCATTCCCATGTCACCCTTGGCCTTGTGCTGGCACAAGAATCTGTGTAGATTGCACAAGCATTTTAGATGCTATTGAGATAATTAATTTTATCCTGCAACAGTTCTGAAATCTAGATCACTGCACAGCTGCTCCAAAACTTCTAGAAGTCAAAAGTCAGATGCTGATCAGCAGAATTTACTTCAGAATCACTGCCTACTTTAAAGTGCTTAAAAACTGTAGCCTAACACTAGTTTCAATCTTAGAAGCTTTGTTGCTTTTGCCAGGTTATAGAGTCATGGATTCCTTATGTCAAACTCCTCTCCCTTCCATACAGAGGGGAATACAGAGGTATGATTGTTCATTTAGTTAGACAGAGAAAAATAAGAAATACTTGATTTGGATAAAAGACACAGGGAAAGAAAAAAAAAAAGAAAAAAAAAAAAGAAGGCCATACTTCATAAGATGGCCAGTCTAGATCAGAGTGCTATTCTGCATATGATTTCACCATACAATACAGAAGGGGTGGTGACATGGAGGGTAGAATACAGTCAGGGGAGGAGGTTTGGGAAATCCAAATCCAAATCCATGGATATCATATACCACATTGATGAAATCACTTGTTGCTCTGCTCCTCACTTCCTTGTCAATAAAACTGGACTAATGCTTACTATGTTTAAGCACTTGGGTAAAGTAAGGAAGTTAAAGACTAAGTTATTTATTTACTATATTATTAAAGAGCAGGTAGGAAAGGAAAGATACAATTCTTCTTGAAGGCAGGACAAGAAAAAGACAGCCAACACTAGCTGTAGCTTTTTGTGGTTTTTCTTCCTTTTCCTGTGACCAAAGTATAGAAGAAATAAAGGGTTTGATATGCTGCAGACAGTTTTTCAGGTAGAAGAAAACTCAAAAACTGTGAAGCCACAGCAATAAACATTCCAAACCCTGCTCAGAGGAAGCTTGAGCTGGATGTGATCTGATGTGCTACTTAAAGCACGTCAGACATTTAATTGTCCACAGTTGCCATTGCATTACAGCAGCACCTGGACCCACCATCAGGGGAAGAAGAGAACTGAGAATAAGCACCCCAGTGATACAGAATGATCAACCATCATTCAACAGACTTCATTCCATATTACCAAAATCATATTTTACTTCTAAATTTCTACAGTTCTTTGGTTTTAAGGCTCTTTATTTTCTTGTATGTTAAGATTTAATTAATATCAAGATGTGAAACACCAAGTAAGTAGTGAGGTCCCCTGTGGACATATTGGAAGCCCAGTTTCACATATAGGCATTCCCACAACCACTTAGCAGTAAGCAGTTAGAGCAGACAAAGCAAGCCATACAAAGTCATGAAAGGTTCAATAACTTCAAATTATTAACTGAAAGCAGAAATACAAGAATCTTGCAAAATCCATGTCTGATTACATGCCTTTTAACAGTTTGTATTCTTATAATTAAGACAAAGCATTCAATTCCTCTACAGTTCTGAAAATCTTTGGTCCCAGAATATCTGATTTACAAGTCATCTTTAGAATATATGACTAATTGGTTTTCAAACTTCAGGAACTACTTTCTCCCTAAAGCAAGATCAAGACACAGTGCTGGGATATATTTTGTATAATGCATCCCAGGCAACCCCTTCTCAGTTCAGCTTCTTAAACATGATACTGAAGAACATAAAACCTACAGGATCTTGTTTGGTTTGCTTGGTTTATTCATCATTGTCTGGGAATTCACTTTTTTTCCTCTTTTAGTTAGTTGGCAGTGGGTGAGAAGATGACAATGACACCAAGACCTTTCAGGACATAAAAAGAGTCAATTGCCATTCATTTGTGTAGTTGCCATTCAAACCAAACCTCATTTCATTTGTTGTAGTACTGTAAATAGAGTGCTTAAGAACACAGTCAAGGTGAACTCACAGTTTGCTCATGCTGGATTTTTTGTCTGCCATAACCTAACTAATCAACCTCAAGTAAACTAAATGCTTTAGTTAATTAATCAGTGCAGCCAATTTAGCATTTTCCATTTACACCTAAGAATTCATACACTAGAAAATTCCACTCCCTCCCTTTTTGTTAGCTGGTCTAATAAGGGATATCACCCTTCTTTCCTCTCCTACCCCTCACTGCACAACAAGCCTGGTTTTACTCTCACTCTTCTATCCCATCACAGCTGCAATGCAGTTATGATCTGCTGCATGCACTCCTCAGGATGGCTAGTACACCCTGTGGCTCATTCATTCCACAAAAGAAAAATTTCAAGTAATCCCAAAACTCTTAGGCATTAAGCTTTCAAACTGGCATAAAAAAAATTAGTTACAATCTGGGCACAAATATTGCATTTCTCAGTGACTAAAACAGAAACGTTCTCTCACATGCTTTCTTGGAGTTTTTAACTGACATGTCTTGGAGCCTTCTAATTGATGTATCTTCAGTGTTTCAGTTTTACAAAAACATTAAACTTCTGTATTTCATTAGCTAGGAATGACTTTGTCATAACACACAAATACTATTATCTGCTGATGCTGTTTCACAGGGACCCCAGTGATACAACCAGGAGCATGTGAAGAGTATGGAGGATTACAGAGCCCTGAGAGGGACAGTTAAGAACTCTGGAGCACAGGTAGATTTTCATAATCAATTCTTCCAGTCAGATGGATTTGAAAGGGCTAGTTGAATCTGGAAAAATCACAAAATAGTTCCTGGACTGGTACAACTACCAGGGGCTCAGCTACCTGGACCGTGGGACTTGCTTTGAGAAACCTGGTTCTATCAGGGGCCAATGTGGTCCACATCTGTCAGAAAAGGAGAAGTTTCAGTCACAGCCTCACCAAGCCAGGGAAGAGGGCTTTAAACCAAGTGCTGGGGTGAGGAACTTCAATTTATACCACTCATAGCAGTTTGATGTCAGTGCCAGCAAAAGAAGCTCAGAGCCTGGAGCTGGATCACAAATCAGTCAGAGAGCACCAGAAGGGCACCACAAGGCAATTCAGCCACTTCAGCCATTAAGCTGGCTTCATGATGGGCCCAACTGAAATGCCTCAATGCAAATGCAGGCAGCATGGGGAATAAACAAAAAGAGTCAGCTGTGATCTTACTGGCACCATGCAGATGTGGTGGGATAGCTCCTATGACTGGAGTGCTGGAATGGAAGGATACAGGCTTTCAAGGAAGGACAGGTGGAGTAGACAAGGAGGGGTGTTGCCCTCTATGTCAGTGGCCAGCAGGAGTGCAAGAGGTCTGCCTGTAGATGGGTGAGGATGATCAAGATGTGGGTCAGGATTAAAAGGAGGGCAGGGACAGGTGCAAAGCACAACATCCTTGTCTCAAAACTGGAGAAACATTGATTAGACAGATGGACTGTTCAGTGGGTAAGGAATTGTCTGGATGGTCACACTCAAAAGAGTTGTGGTCAACAGCTCAATGTCTAAGTGTAGACCAGTGATAAGTGGTGTACTTCAGAGACTGAAACTGGGACCAGAGCTGTTTTGACAGCTTTGTTGGTGATCTGGACAGTGGTACTGAATGCTCCCTCACCAAGTTCACTAACAACTCCAACCTGTGTGGTGTGATCAACACTTTGCCACTCCAGAGGGATCTGGGAAGGCTTGAGAGGTGGGGCCATCTGAACCTCACGACGTTCAACAACGCCAAGCGCAAGGTCCTGCGCCTGGGTGAAGGCAACCCCAAGCACCAATACAGGCTGGGCAGAGAATGGATTGAGAGCAGCCCTGAGAAGAAAGACTTGGGATGTTGGTTAAGGAGAAGCTCAACATGACTCATCAATGTGCACTTGGCAGCCCAGAAAACCAACTGTATTGTAAGGCTGCATCAGCAGCAGCGTGGGCTGCAGGGCAAGGGAGGGGATTCTGCAGAATTGTGGACCCATTAGAACACAGTCAGCGGAGACCCAGAAAGATGATCAGAGGGCTGAAGCACTCCTCCTACCAGGACAGGCCGAGAGAGCTGAGGTTGTTCAGCCTGGAAAAAAGGAGAGCTCTGAGGAGGCCTTATTGCATCCTTCCAGCACCTAAAGGGAGCCTACAAGAAAGCTGGAGAGGGATTTTTAATGAGGGCATGTAGAGATAAGACAAGGAAGACTGGTTCTAAACTGAAAAAGAATACATTAAGATTAGATATTAGGAAAAACTCTTTACTGAAAGTGTTGTGAGGCACTGGCACAGCTGTGCTGCTCAGAGAATCTGAAGATGCCCCATCCCTGGAGGTGGTGAAGGTGAGGCTAGATGAGGCTTTGAGCAACTTGGTCTAGTGGAAGGTTTCCTGCCCATAGCAGGGGGAGTCAGAACTAGATAATTGTAAGGCCCCTTCCAATACAAACCATTGCAGGATTCTGCAATGAAAGACACTGAATACTAGCCTCCCTAGATAAGTAGCACAATATTTGGAGGATGTCAGATAAGCTGAAGTTTTCTTAGGCACTTTCCATGGAATCTGAAAGGTATATTTTTTCAGCTTCCCACTGAGTTTATATTCTTATCCACTAGTTTTTCTACTCAAATTTTTAATGCAAAGTTTGCAATCTGTGTGCAATGTAAATCAGTCACATATTGAACCCATTAACCAAAATATTGGGGCACTGAGGAGCAGAAAACATTGTATAATCACCTCTAGGTATAAATGATACCCGTAACTCTGTCAAACCATCCTCCTCATAGTTTTTAACTGGAAGTTTTTATTTTTATTTTAGCATTTCCTAAGGTTCAAAAGTTCACACAAATTTAAGGAAGCATTTCCCTTAAATTTTTCCCATAAGAATAATTTTCTATTGAAGTTTATATTCAGCTAAATATTTCATCATCCTCCAGTAGCAGGCAAATCAGCATATACTTCACAACTTCACTTAAAGAGACAACTGCAAGTATGTTATTAAATATTCATATATTTTGTGCCACTGAAACTGAATTATAAAAGTGGCTTTCTGACCCAAACTAAATTGGTGCTTGTTTACCTTGAAAATGCCTGGCTGTAAGCTGCAGCAGTTGAGGAACTGCTTCATAAGCAGCTCAGTCCACAACACAGACAGAGGTGTTCTGTTGTATCATTAGCTCTCACTCAATTAAGACCATTCCAGCAGGCAGTCTCAGGATGAGCTTAGTCCTTGAGGTGTCCTGGAAAAGTTCTTCTTTTGCCATCCCTGCAAGCAGACAGCAGTGGCCACCATCAAAACAGTCAGGCTGTTTTGTGTCAGGGCAACACAGATGCTCTTCAGCTTTATCTCACTGGAGGCAGGTCACCCTCCCAAAGGCCATTTAAGGAAAAAGACTACAAGCAGCAGCACTTTCTTCACAAGCACTAAAAACAAAGGTCTGGCTATCATTTTAAATCACTAGCTGCAGTGTTCTCTTGCAAAAAGACTTTGACAGCTGAAGAATATTTTGCATGATGTTCAGCTCTGGAACAAAGTGGAGTAATATGCATGAAGAACCCCCCTGGAAATGTACTGGTGCATTCCCAAAGAAAAAAGGAAAAAAGTACATGAAGTTACTAATTTGTGTTGTTTGAAGTGTTAAAGAACAGAATTCTAAATTCAATTTGCAATTGGTATCTAATTAATTTGCTAAAAAACACTCAGATCTTTCTGTGCATAATAGTTTAGTGAAAGTACAGTTTCATCTAATTATTCAAAATGCATCTAGCTCAAGATTTGAACAATTGAAAACTTTACACAAAAAGATTAAAATATTTTTAAATGGAGTTCCTAAGAGGATGCAAAAAAAACCAAACAAAAAACCCAACCACGACACTGATTAATCAGCACTTACTACAACTACTTAATCATCAACAACAAAACTGACTGTCCCAAAAGATTCTATTTTAAAACAAAAACAGAAAACATTACTTTTTCACTGAGAATACTGAGTGAAGAAAAAATTAGGGTATGAAGTTATTACATTTGTAGAAGAAACTACTTGTCAAGTTAAACCAGACACAACTGGCAACTTGCTGGGCAACTTCACCTTTGCACCTTTTTAATTAAACATGTCAAATCATCAAAAATTGATTTTTATGAAAACTCTTTTGGAAATAATTAAAAGCATTGTTTTAAGTTACCTTCCTTTTACTGAAAAGTATTATTGCTGACAAAGTTAACAATGAACACAATTCACAAACTAAATAACATAGGCACACAAAAGGTCCAAACAAGGGTCAGTCTTGATGGACAGATGAAAGCATGGAGGCTGCAAGAAGGGGATGGTATTCCCAAAGTGAGTGTGACCCTTGGCCAAACCCATCAAGAGCAGCTCCCTTTAAAAAGCTCATTCATTAACTTCCAAGGGCTAATGACTCCAGTGTCTTCCAGGAAGGCAGCTGAGAGCTTTGCACTGCTGAAGGAAAGGATGGGAGGTGTCTGTGCTCCCTTCCACAGCTTAGATCTCCTATGGGACCAAAATTCCAAGTTTTGGAGTTCAACCTGCTTCATATTAGGCAGCACAGATCAAATAAGAGCTTGCACAGATTCTAAAATACGAAATACAAGTTTTAACAGGGGAGAGAACAAAGAGTATTTACCCATAATTGTTCCCTACTCCACCCTTGGCTCCACTGAAGACAAACGTCTCTCCAGATATCAAAAATGCCAAATAAGTTTCCTTCTGAAAGCTACAACTCTTGTGAAGAAAAGCATCTTCCTGCACTAATTTATACCAGACAGAACTGCTTATACTGTACCAGTGCTCAAATTTATAAGCTTCTAGGTCCAACCTATTAATTTTCATGTCTTAAAATGAATAACTAGAAATATTTCCAGGTACCTTCATGTGTTATGGGCCTTTTACTGTCATAGAAAAGTAACAAGGATATTTTTACTCTGCATAACTGACAATCTACCCTGCAGAGAGCCTCTCTGGCAGACTCTTCTTGGAGACAGATAGTGATAGGATGAAGGCTACAAATGCAAGTTCCATGAACAGAAATTCTGACTGTGTGTATCGCAGCAGTTTCCAGCCAGGCTGTGCCTGGTGGGATGCCATGGCCAGGATAGCTCAGGGAGGCTCTCACAAGCGCTGAATTCCCAAGCAGTTCCCAGCTGCAGGCAGCCTAAGCAAGCTATAGTGATTTCAGCTCTTAGTGATTATCAGCTCTTTGTGATTTCAGCTCTTTAACTTGCTAGGTACCGCAGCAGCAGACGCGGGGGGAGAGAGGAGAAGAAGCTGTATAAGGTTCCTCAGGATTCTTTATTGGGGTCTTCCACGAAGGTTCTCAGTGACAGTTCTTCTGCCAAACCAGGCAGAATTAGGGGTTTATATACCCTACAGGGGTTTTGGAAATTGTCCAATAGTAAGGGTCAGGGGAAAGTGACCTGTAGGCTTACAGAGAGATGAGCAGGGTCCGAAAGGCAGAAGAGAGGGGCTGCTAAGGCCCCGTCATCGTGACTTGGCATTTCCTAGCTCAGGCTTCTGACCGCCAAGGAGGCCTGGCAGGCCCTGGGCCTGCTACATACGTGTTCTGAAAAAAGTCTTACATCATGGCCAAATATTGAAGCAAGCTTTCTAGAGAAGCTGTGGAATAGCTGGCCTTGGAGATATTAAAAACTTATCCTGGACAGCAATGCTGAGCAACTTTATCTAAGCTGGTCCTGCCTTGAGTGGGGGTCTGGACTGGCTGACCTCCAAAGTCCCTTGTAATCTAAATCGTCTTACGGCACCATGAAAAAAAATCACCTTACGGCTCCATGAAACTGAAAGGAGGCCTGGAGGGGAGGGGTAAAGGTGATGTTGTGTCAGCTGTACCACACTGTACAGCTATACATTAACATATATATATATATATCACCATACAGAAAGACATTTGATCTTTGCCTGTAAAAAGAAAAGGTTGCAGAAATCCTTAGTAATTTTTTTAGACAGTATACTCTGTCTCCCAAGTGCTCCCCTGTTCCATCTCCCAATAATCAAAATTGAGCCTTTCCAATGACAACAGTCAATACTATATAATTAGTAAAAGTTTCAATCTCAACTTCCTTATAAAAAGGTCACCACTTGCTTTTACAACAGAAGACTGACAGACCATTTTTAAATTTTTCCAAATTAATGTACTCAAGGTTTTAATGATTTACAGTTGATTGCCAAAAGAGGGAAAAGCCATAAGAAATAATTAAAAGTATAAGCAGTACTGTTTGGATGTAATGGAAGTGAAGACACAGATAAGGCCACTAGGAACACACCCAGGATGAGAAGGCTTTTCCTTCTGCAGCTGTGCAACCAAACTGAAGCACACCCCAGCACCCCACCCAAAGCAGAGAGACAGGGAAACATGGGGTATTTCTGATATATTTGTTGGTGCTTGGTTACACTGATAGGTGTCAATAGCAGCTGGTTTGCTGCTCTTTGACTGTCCATTGCATTAGTCCTTCAGCACTGAAGCTCTGGCCCCTACTCCTGACTAGTGAGCCAAGCATTCAATCTCCTCAGAAAAAGAAGAAAGATTAGACTAGTTTAGACTTAGAAGATTCTCAAGCGGTGTCTAATCCAACTTTCTATTTAAATGATAGTTCAATACTGAATTCAGATCAAGTTGCACAGGGTTTTTGGCTAGTCTAGGCTTGAAAATCTCCAAGGACCTGGTGGAAAGTCTGCACTTGGCAGTGCTAGTCTATTGATGTATATAAAAGCTTACCAATCAAGGATATAAGAGAAAGTACTGTAAGCAGAACTGAAACAGAATTCAATAAATGTATATGCATGTGCAATTAGAAATGGAATGGAATGTAGTGAGTAACTGATTTTCAAAAATCCTGTACAGTTTTCAACAATAAAGTGTTATATATTCACATTGTGTGAACACACAGAGGTTTTATATATACAAAAACAGCATACAAAATATTTCAATATGGACAGGCATAGAGCCAAACATTGTTCGTGCCAACAGTCATGCTATCTCCTCCACTGCCTCCTGGAAGCATTGCTCAAACGCTTTTGAAATGGCTTGTTGTACAAGAATATAATTCAGCATGCAGCAGTAGTCTGAGACTGATACAGCAAGAGCAAAACTGCATTTGTAAAGGCCTGTTAAAAGGACACTGCAGCAATCATGATGCCAGATGATGAGAGTTTAACTATGTGCATAGAATATGAATCTCATGTTTTCTGCAGGAAAAATGAAGGTGATTTCATGTATAAAACAACAGCAGCAGTTCCGTCCTTTGTGGAGACACACCGTTTCTAAAACCTCTATTGAGGCAGCATAAGCAATGCTGCACAGGGGACCACATCTATGCTTCTGGCAGTTTTTCTGTCCAGCAGGCTGCTGTAAATACTCAGCCCATTCCTTATGATAGATCCTACCAGTTAGACAAAAAAAGACCCCTTTCCACCTCTGCAAAAATGCTCTGGGGTGGTGTTTCTCAGGGCTGCTGCACAAGTGAGCAGAAGCAGAGACGGACGAGCCACTGGGAGGAGCTGTAGCCATACACGATGTTAAATCCCTGCCCTCCACTCGGGACTGAGATCCTGCCAGGAGTCACCATTCCTGCAAACTAGGTTCTGCCAGCAAACCAGAGGCTGCCTGCTGCAGTACACCAAAGTGACTGAACAAGCACAGAGGAGTAATTCTGCACACAGGTCAGACTTCTGCACATTAAAATAGTCCATCATTTGTGATCTTCTCTAGGTTAGTTCACAGTGTTGTCTGAAGCTACACTGTCTGAACAAGTTAAGAAAAACAAGTAATCCAAGTAGAAAAAGGTACTGAATCCACAAGTGTGAAAATCAGTTTCTCCATAAGGCTGCTTTCAACAATAGATGAAGTACTGCAAACTAAAAAAAAAAAAATTAATCCTATTGATGTTTTTCCCTTTGACCACACCTTGACAAATCAGCCAACAGAAACACTTCAGCATTCTACACATTATCTATTAATATAGGGAACAACAATGGCCAGACCCTTGGAATGAGAGCTTACAACAAAAGACTGAAAAAATAGAGTTTAGTTAGAAGCAGTGCTTTCCTTCCTTTTTTTTTTTTGTCTGTTTGTGTATGTGTATATGACTGCATCTAGCACAGCATAGGAAAACTGGCAAAGTTCACCAAGACTCCTTTCACAGCACACCCTGAGGACACAGACACCTGCTCCCTGCTGCTTTCACCTCCTCAGCCTTGATTCCCAATCCATACAGGATGGATAAAGATAGGCCTCATCCATGCTTGGCCCTCCTGGCATCCTGGTCTCTCTTTGGCAAGATGCAAGTTACCCTCAGAGCATTATCACCCAGCAGAGCCATTAACTGCCACTGGTAAGGACTTTGGATGCAGTTGTTTCACCACTGGATGCTCACATCCATCACCATTGGCCATGCTACAGAACCACTCTGGCTTCAGTGACAAGAGTGAGGAAAGGAAAACACCACTCTTTTAAAAGCAAAAAGCATGTGTGTATGGAGGAAAAAAACCTAATTACTATTTGTCCTGTCTACAGCAAACAGAGAGCTAAAAATGGAACAGAGTTTAAAGAAAGGTGACACTGAGGAGAAGGGGGCAAAAAGGTAGGGCAAGTCTATAGATCACAAAGTGACAGAAGAAACTGGCTATGAAAAACACAGACTTTCCTTCACTGGCAGCTTGAAAAGAGATCAAAACATTCCTCTGAGTCACAACAGTCTCAAGCAGCACTACAGGCTCAGGTAAGAGTGGCTGAAAAGCTGCCTGGCAGAAAAGGGCCTGGAGGTGCTGGTCAACAGCAGCCAAACATGAGTCAGCGTGTGCCTCGGTGGCCAAGGAGGCCAGTGGTGTCCTGGCCTGGATCAGCAATAGTGTGGCCAGCAGGAGCAGGGCAGTGACTGTCCCCTGTACTTGGCACTGGTGAGGCCTCATCTTGAGTCCTGTGTTCAGTTCTGGGCATCTCACTACAAGGACTTTGAGGGGCTGGAGCATGTCCAGAGAAGGGCAATGAAGCCAGGGAAGAGCCTGGAACACAAGTCCTCTGAGAAGTGGCTGAGGGAGCTGGGGTTGTTTAACCAAGAGAAAAGGAGGCTCAGTAGAGAACTCATTGTTTTCTGCTACAACCTCCATTCAGGTACCTGTAAAGTGGGGGTCAGTCTCTTCTGCCAAGTAACAAGAAAGAGGACAAGAGAAATTTGCCTCAGGTTGCAACAGGGGAGGTTTAGATTGGATATTAGGATAAATTTCTTCCCTAAAATGGTGGTCAGTCATTGAATAGGCTACCCAGGGAAGTGCTAGAATTGCCATATGTGGAAATGTTCACAAGGTGCGAGGATGTGATGCTTGAGGACATGGTTAGTGGTAAATAAGGCAGTGCTGGATTAATGGTTGGACTTGATCTTGGTGATCTTTTCCAACTTTAGTGATTCTAGGAGTCTGAGAGATGCTGGTCTAGATTCTTGTCCTTAAGAAGTCCCTTCTGCCCCTAATTTCTCTTAACGAGCACATGCGATAAGATAACAGGAAGTTAATACAATTTCTAGTGACAATGTATCCAGGACAGACTGTCACATCCTGAACAGCATTTCACTAAATACAGGAGGGGCCTTAGCAGCACAGCTGGTAGCGCTCTCTAGTGGAGATGAAGGAGGAATGCTGCAGACTTCATAGCCATTGTGGCTTCCAGAAACAGAAAATAAACTCATTTTAACTGTATTTTAATCATAACTCTCTGTAAACATAAATAATGCTATTCCAAGCTGAAGAGGTAAAACAGAGTGAGTCCCTTCAGAACACTGATTTCCTAAATATCTTCAGAAAATAAAGGTGTTTCTTTTCCCTCATCAGTTCAGCACATTACATCTTACCAACTTACTTCACTATGGGCATATGACAGAAAAACACATCACTATGCACTATTTAAAGTGTGCTTTATTTTCCATATTCAAAAGTAATATACACTACAGTTAATTACTGCAAAGCTTAAGGTAGATGGATGATAAACCAGAACATGGATGAAGTGGAGCCCCTCTAGTGTTCTCCTCTATTAATAACATTGCAGTTGACAAAGAAAATTTGGCAATAAAAAGTTTGCCTATCAGGAGTCAAGGAAGCTAAAAATCTTGCTAAGAACTCTGACCAACACCTGCATCTTTGAGTACAACACTTTGTGGACAAAACAAAAGAGTATCCTTACCACACAGCCACAGGCATAATATCTCAGCTGCATATTTCTGAGATCTTCTGTCTCCCAATTCATACACAACACAAAATCTTCATGGTATGCCAAAATTATTTTTTCAACACTAAAGTTAGACATCCAAGGAGGAAGTGAACAAAATGCTTTAGGTTGTCTGTCAAGATGACCTTGGATTCAGAGCTAAATCTTGGAGTAATTGGTACCACCTCTTCCTAGTGAAGGAGGAAATGAGACTGCTGTATAGCTCCTGTGTGATGAGTGAAATTTTGGATCAAAGCAGATGATAACTATCAGAGCTGGTAACACAGAATAGAGTAGGAATGTTGATATGCTCTTTTCTGATTTTTTTTATATAGCAATATGAATTCTAAATCCCAATTAGGACCTCAGTTCTATCTGTGCAGCCTTTAAACTTTCAAATCAAAACTTAGAGGACATTTTCAGTGCAATCTGAATTTATTCTTCATGGTTATATACGTTCAGTTCTACTAAACAAAACTCAACAAAAGTCAGCAACTGCTGGACAAGGAGGAAATTATTTCAGCAATTTAGCAGTAACATGAAGAAACCAAATGTGTGCCATAGCACACATACGAAGCCACAGGGAGAAAAAAAATCAAGTTTACAAAGATAGAAAAATTTAACCTATGGTCACTGTGAAAGAATAAAAGTTATTTGTGCATTTTCATCTGTCAACACAGACAATCATAAAGTAGTAATGCAATGAATTAAGCTTGTCCTGTTCAAAAGATGGAGATGAATTGACAGATCTATGAAGGCCTGTGTAGGCTTACAGTGTGGATGCAATTAGGATGGCTTTGGTGGAAACATTAAGCAACAAAACAGCCTACACATTAATTCATGTGTTCTCCCAGTTTTCTTTAAAAAAGCTTCAACAGCACCCCTGAGGTGCCTCTTTAATCTGAAGGAGAAAGAAGAAGACATTTTATACAACCTCACACCAAGAAATACAAAACATTACTAGGCCATGAATGAAGTATTGAATACTGATTTTTTGGTCCCATCAAGGGCTCACTCTCCTAGAATTTGTCTGAAACTACCCCCAAGGATATCTTGTTAGTAAAGGATTTTCATTTTTCTTTTAGTTTTTTATAAACATTGGAATACCCAACTTTTCAGAGTGCAACTGTTCCCATGAGTAATTCATGATAAACCCCGAATGGTTCCAACACAATGAATCAAGCCACTCATACAATAATTCTGTTTTGCAACTGGAAGAGAGAGTAAATACAAACAGCAAGGCATTTTTTCAGTCACGATTTCAGAGACACAAGCTCACCTCTCCTGGTGGGGATAATCAACATTATCTTCTCTCAGACTAAAGAAATACTACTGCATAGGGAAATATTTATTACTGACCTTGTACATCAGTCCTTTAAAGGCTTACAAGCTATTAAATTAACACAAAGTTAGATAAACTTATCCTCTGTTACTGCTCTAAGGCAGTACTCTCCATGCCTCTTTTCAAACCAGGATTTACAAATAAAACTCACAGAGCAACACAGATGTAGATATATGCAGAAATGCTGCTAAATTTGCAGCAATGGGAATCTGCAATGCCAAAAGAGGTAAGGTGCCAAGTGTTCTACTGAAACAGCTGAAGAACATAGCAATCAGTCCCTGATACTAAGGAGGCTTTGCAATTTTATTTTCTGCTTGGTTTAGTTTGCATAAGATTAAAGAGTGGTGTGTGTCAAAACAACTCCTAACAGTCCCTAAGGTCTTTCAAATTCTTTGAACAATCTAATTTTAGGACCAGGTATGGAAAATTAGAGATTCTGTTTATTTGCCTTGTACTAGCAGCCAGAATAAATTTTGCCAGAATGACTTTCACTTTCTAGCAACTATACCATCACTGAAGTAGATAAATCAAGAAATTCCTCAGCACGGTATTGGATAAGAGTTTCTACCAAAGGCATCTATCTTCTTTTTCTATATTCATACAGAAATGTGAGATGAAAAAATTGTGAGAGATACAAATAGAATAAGCACTCTGGTCTACAGCAGCATACCTGTAATTCTATTGTACATCCAGAATCCAGTGGACTCCTTGGAATCAGTTGGTCCATTCATATAAACACATGAAAAAACAAAACAAAAAACTAACAAAAACAAAATAAACCCAACCAAAACAAACAAACAAACAAAAACCCCAACAACTGCAAAAACAGGAAAAAAATTTTTAAAAATATATAATTTCTCACATATGTAAACTCAGCTGATCCAGGCCTTCATTATTTTAAGAATGAATTGTCACAAGGTACAGGACAGACAGGCATTTCTTGAGACAATCTTGAAACTACTCTCATTGAAAACATGTCTCAGGTTCTCAGGTAACTTGCATACAGACACCCAGCATCCAGATTCATATGCAGTATTATTGAGCCATCCTCCAAGATCTTTCAGTTTCCTGGCCATCTAAATATTTTCATGATGTTAGTATTTAAACAGGAAAATAAATATCATCTTTATTACATGTATCATCCTAACTGGTTAAAATTCAACTCTTTATAGTTCATGCCAACAATTAACAATAGTTCAAATTAAGATATTATCACTATAATGCTAAACTCCAATTTCACCAAAAAAGAACCAAAACAAAAGAAAAAAAATAAAAGAAAGCATTACCCTAAGTGTTAGCAAAGCCAGTAAGTCTAAACTGAAAAAAGCAGCTCTGAAGTAGACACCAGGCACCTTTTAAAATAAGAATTTTATCAGTAAGTTTATCCATTTCCCATAACCAAGACTTTATTATCATTTCTAGCTTAGTTATCAACTCAAGTTTGGCTCATGACATAACATTCTAACTACTAAGGAAGAATAATGGAAGCATTTATTAGAAAAGGAAGGGCTGCTTGCTTTATACTTCCCATTTGTTTGCTAACAAAACATTCTGCCTGACTTAATAAAATAGCAGCAGTCAGAATGAACAAACAGAAAAGAATTAAAACTTAAGTGGGATACAGTACTCTCCTACTAAGCACCACTTCAATGGTAAAGCATAAAAAGAGTAAAAATTGAAACTGACTTGAAATTGACCAATCTTGTTAAAAAAAAAAATATGGCTGTCCTTGCTAGAAGAATTCTGGTTTTACAATCTGATTGATATTTTCTTCCAAAAATCTGGACTTGCTTTATACCAATTCCCAAAACTGAAATAAAGGGAAAAAGCCAATCCTGTCCAATGGCATAGTGCATGCTAGACCCTGCTGCTGCCTGCTGCTGTTTAAATTAGCACGACAGTTTTCAGAGAGCTGCAAACTCTCAAGAAACAATACATAAAGCAGCTGATGAGCAGCAGAAGCAGCTTCAGGTGCTCCAGGCACCAGTGTCCAGCCAAGACCAGATTCCTACAGCTCTGCTTTTGCTCATGTTCAGGGACTGTAATTCTACCCACACAAAGCAGAAGGATCCTGTTCCTTCATGTAGTGGTAACAGGAGCATCTGCAACATGTACTATTTTTAGAACTAGTCCAGCGCCAGAGGAATGAGGAGCTGGAGACCAGGGCATGGATCTGCCCACTGGCTGCTGTGCCTCACCCTGGGGATGTGCCAAGCTCCCCCTGCCCCTTACTACTACCTACAACACGGACTCAACTGAGAAAAACTTGCTAGAGCCATTTTATCACATCTCCTCAACTTGCTTCAAGGTCTCCTGGACACTCCTGACAGTTTTTGCACATTTCCAGTCCCAGGCAGCCAAGGCTTTGGGCTGCACTCTGGTGATGTCTGCAGGCTTCTCTTTGCAGCCCACAGGCTCGAGTATTTTGTAGAGAGCTCAAGGCTTTGGTTGCTTCACGTGATTGCAGGTGCCAAAACCAAAATTTAGCCCTCTAATTCATACACACACTCTTAATCCTGTTCAGAACTTCAAGATTTTCTTCCAATTATTCTGACCCGCAGGAAGATATGTGTATCTGAGCACCAAATGATTTCCAGGTTTTTATATATTGTAAGAGTTCAAAATTCTTATCTAAACTGTACACTGGAAATTGGAGTAAAGCACTAGTTCATTAAATGACAGTTCTAGCAGGAGAAATTTTCAAGCACTAAAAAATTAGAATGTCTTCTTGGCTGTTCCATGAAATCCATTTCAGACACAGCAACTGAGCAACATTTTAAAATAAAGCATGAATGGGCCATCTTACAGATACAAGTAAGGCACATCCCATATTCAAAAGAAGAGAGGAAAGTCCTAAATCTCCTCTCAGAAAAATCAAGCATTTTGGTAAGGTTTTTACAGAATACCATGAAACTTTAATGCATAAGTCTCAAACACTGAGAAGGGCAAACACAGAGCCATTCAAGAGTCCCATCTTATTTTTAGCTTAACTGTTGCCCATAGGGCACTGTAGAGACTTTTTTTTCTTCTCTCTGTCTTCAACCCCTCAAATAAATCCCCTTTATTGGATTATGGATTAATGCAGCAACTATAGCAGTAAGCTGTTTCCATGGGAGTGAGAAAACCTAAGATGTGTACCATTAAGCAGAGTAACATCTTACTTGGAACTTGTGAGTCTGTCTTGGATATTGCATTCATTACATGAGAACAATATTTATTTTATTAAGTATATTTTGAACAACATCAATAGCACACAAATTTAGTACCTGCTAAAACAGTCCCACAAACACTTTATTAATATAACTACTTCTTTCCTTAAAGCATCTAATGACCAGCACATCTACTAGCAATTTAATTCTCTGCTCCCGTTACACCATTATTAGTTATATGTATGTTGAAGAACATATTAATTTAAGATTATTACAAAAATATCTTAATACCTAAATACAGGCTATGCGTTCCATGCAGAATGGTGAACTACTGATGCTGCTTCTTTTTCACGAAGAAATAAAACTGTACTATTATACTGGCATCACAAACTGTGATCCCCTGAAACGAACACTCAGAGCAGCTTTTACTCAAAGACCTCAAAACCTTTGACAGATGCATACTCTCATTTCATAGAGTATGATGCATAAAATAGAATAGCATGCTCCTGAATAAGAGAATTTCAGACAAAGTCAGTGGTAGAAGCTAGGAATAGAAACCTCAGTCCTTCCAACTATCACACCACTGCTCTGTCTGCATTTCCACCTCCAAAAGACTGATGAAAAAGGCAGCAACGTGAGTTAAAAATAACTTCTGATTAGCAAGGCAGAAGCCCTATGAAAACCAAATGAGCCAGAGTCCCACTCAAGGCTGAACTGGAACCTAAACTGGGGAAACTGAGCATGTAAGGCCAGGTTAATGTTTTGCTCAAATTAAGTGAAATTGAGTTTGCTAAGACAACAGTTTTGGTCCACTAAAGTGTTAAAAGCTCTCACCTATAAAGCTTGTTCTATTACTCAAACTGACACAGCTGAACAGACTAGGCACAGAAAACCTGAAGGTTTGGAAAGGACAGAAAACAATCTTTAGAACAACTTCAAGGTGAGAATATGAGTTCTGATTTCATCAGGGCTATGTTAATCAATATGAAGAAGCTGAAAACTTGTGAAATGGAGATTTTTCTAGGCAAATGGCCAAAGTTAAAAAGCATTTGTCATTTAAGAAGAGCAGAATAGACAATTACTATTTACATGTGATATACTGAAGATTTAAAGGAGTGGGTAAATTAATGCAATTTCACAAAACCCCTTTCCCGAGGTCAGGATAGTCTACATAAACCCATGCTTAAAACACAGATTTGTCTTCTGAATGTTCCTTTAGGCCTACCTTGGTCAAACTCCAACTACCCATTTTCTCTTGATACCTTGCTTGCCTGGAAGAATAGAGTGGTTATGTCTTTTCATATTTCTAGATGTCTGTTCACTTAAGCAGTTCACAGTTATTTGCTTCCCCTCCCTTTACTCCCATAACAACATTTCGTGACCTGTATTGAATGTATTTCATTCTGGTGTGTGAATATGTAAGAACCACAGATTTTGTTGATTTTAGTGGCAGGGGAAGAACAAATATTTACCATAGGAAGGTGAAGAATCATTGGCATTATCTGCATTTGCTGCTCTGCAAGGCCTGATACTATTTGATGGAAATTCCCTTAAAAAAAGTTTGGCTGTAATCATGGTAGGGGATTATTAGGGAAAAGTGTTGAAATTTCTTCCACATACCACTTCCCACTGTAGCTGGTAATGTTCAGTCATTTTCTGTATAGATTCCAAGCCACAATGCTAAGCCACTGTAGGGATTTTTTCTTGCTATATTACAGCCAATTCATATACAGCTGGATAGTGAAAAAACATTACTGTTTCTCTTGAGGAATAGTGTTCTGAGGTATATACTTTGAAAGATGAATATCAAATGCACTCTCCTTACTGCAGATGCAGTGGTATCTAAGGGCTATACCATACACATTCAATTGTATGTCACAGATGGCTGCTGGTTTTAAACCAAACAGATGTTTGTCATATCTTCTTTCTTCAATATATGCAGTTTGTGGGCTGCCAGTCGATATTGAGATGGATGTTTGGGAAGCTGATATTGATGAAGAAATGTATAATGAAAAAGCTAACTGCAGCACAGTTCTAGACAGCTATTTGTTTTATTGCTTTACCTTTACTTAAGCTATCTTTCCAAGGAAAACTGCACCAGAATTGCCAATTTTCTTTTACACATGCAGCTGGCATCCATTGCTGTCACATCCTCCAGTTACAGATGGGTGCGCAGTCGTAACATCAACACAGCTTTAAAACCAGCTCCCCAAAAGTGGGCTGTTAAAACACAAGTTTCCACAGAGCAGTGCAAAGGGTTAAAACACTTTATTTGACTCTCCATAACCTCTTCAATTCCATCACTCATAAGGATAGTTTGGACATAAATAATTTACAAATATGTATTGTGTTTAGCCAACTGCTGCCACACTGACTATTCTTATACTTTTATAGTAACTGCTGTACTGTCAAAATCCCTGGACACCTTAATTGATTCTAAACAATACTGAGGACATAAGTAACCTGTAAAATTTGCACAGACCCATCGGCAAGCACAGAATTGCTGAGGAACATAGCTGAGTATCTGTCAGAAGGCGGTGCTAACACAACCTGTGGAAGGGGCAGCTCCTTTAAAAATCAGGGCTGACTCAACAAATTTTTATGCTCACAAAGGAAAACCACATATTTTGAAGAGCTACAAAACTACTTCAACATTAAAATGTAAAACAAGAGTGGGGGAGCAGAACTGGACAAGAAAAGGGGTAGAGGAAAAAAACTGCAGCCAAAAGGAGACAGGGAGATGGCACCAAGACTGCAAGAGAGCAAAACAAACCTGAAAGAGCAAACAATGCTGAAAGACCAGCGAGAAGGAGGAAAAACAACGAAGGCAGTAACCAGAAGAGACAGGCAAGAGAAAATTGCATACAATGACAATCACGTATCCTACCCAGCTCCTCACAGGAAAGGGAAATGAAAAAAATGTGCTTTTTTTCCTGCTGTAAGTTTCCTTCATGCAAACTTCACATTAATGAAATTTTGATGCTATAGGATTCAGAAGAAAACTAAAGAAAGTCCAAAGGCACTTCCTGTAAATAGCACTGTAGAGCTATAGCTGTTAACCAGAACACGATGGCAACCCAGGTCTCCTCTGCCCAGGATCAGCAAGGCACGGTCTGAACATACACTCCGTGTGGCTGCTTCTCCTCAACACGTTCTCATGCAAGCTCACCCAATGTCATTCCTAATCTCAGATACAAGTTTAAAGCAACAACCCTCTCAAAAATTAAATCTAGATAAATTTATGCATGAGCAGTTTCACTGCTTGTCATAGTTTTCCCCAAATTCTTGCAGGGAAAACTTGTTTTTCCTAAGGAATTAGGAGCATATGGGGGTACAAAACTGCTCCATGAGAAAAAAAGTAATTCATATACTTTATTTGTATCACAAGGAGAAATACCACTATAAACTAGACTCAACAACCATAACCACCAAGCATAAAACACATAATACCTACAACAAAACTCAAGAGTGTAACTAAAGTACAAAGCACATTGCAGCAGCTGCTCCCACCAAACAACAAGTGCAAATCTGCAAAGTAGAGACCAGCCAGCTACAGAACATCCATGCTGCACTGTACTGCCCCATCCCTAATAAAAGAGTGTTTACAGAGAATGATAAATTTGTTTCATACAGTGCTTTCATTAGAAAGTCCCTAATCCTTTTAATCAAGATTATAACTTCATGTGTTATATAACGTAAATACATTTGGCAAATCTGAATCACCCATTTCTACTGCAACACTATTATTCTAATTACAGGAGGATGCTCATCTTTAACAAGCAATATAAGTTTTTAAAGCAAGCTGATAACTACAAAAATTACTGCCATGTCATCCCACCTGAAAGCAACCTTTCATTACACAGACATCAACTTTAAGAGCTGCTTGTTATTATTAACAAAAGTCTACAGCATCTAAAAAATTTCTTCTGTGTCTTAAGCATACCACCAGGAAGAGAAAAAAAATAAGCTCTTTGCTCATTTAAATAAATTCTTATGAAGTAATTCAAGACATAAAATAAGGTCACTTAATTCAGCCACAGGCTATGGTTAAGTCATGTGTGTTAATCACTTAATAAAACAATAAACAAATCAGACAATCAATAGTAAAACCAGAAATTTTTGAAGAATAATACACTTTCCGTTCAGAAGTGAATGAGTACCTGCTTAATATGTTTCCTTACAGTTAGGACATAAATACCTTCTTTCTTTACACAAAGGTTCCATGAAAAAACGCCTTCAGAAAGTCAGTCCTGTCTTTTCTTGTTTCAGGTGGTTCACTACACTGAGCCACCTAGTCAGAAAAGGAACAGAGGTACATGGTATCTTGATTTTTACGTTGCTGAACTCAAGACACAGTACTGCATTGCTCTTTTCCCTGCACACTTTCCTCCTTCACAAAAAACTTTTTATTGTGCTTTAACAGAAGGTCAATGGCTATCACTTCTCTACTCCAGCACAATGGTGAATTGAAACAAGAACCCATAGCTGTTTAGACCGACAAAGCAACCAGTATGTCTAAGCCAATAAAGCGATTTGTTCATTAAAGCTACTAATAAAGCAACCTTTTGTTAGTCTATGAAACATCAGAAACCTCATAGAATGCATTTAACTATGCTTTCTTTAAAATCACCAACTCTAAAGTTCTAAAATCTGTTAACTTCTCCACTTCCTTAAACTGATAGTAAAATACCTTCGTGTTCATTTTTCAAAACACAGCAAGTGTGACACGAACATTCCTGCCTATTCATCATCAGAAACATTTTGGGCTTTTGGTGAAGAGATCCCCCTGACAAGAGCTCAAATCCATCCATCATATATAATATTAATGCATTATATAAAGCTTCCTATGCAACACTGACAACCTGTACTAGTAACCACCACAACTATACACAACAAGAACAAAATCATTCCATGGACACCCTCAGTTTGGACCCAAAAAGTAATTTAGATTTGATAAACAAAAATGAGAAGAGCTGTAGTTAGCAAAGATCAAAAATGCTGTTACCACTTGTGTCCATTGCTTTCAATTAAACAAAGTCTGAACCTGAGTTCCCAGCACTGAGTGTGGCTGTCTGGAGGGGGATTGTAACTATTCTCAATAGCCAGCACTAACAGGACAATGGCCACAAACTTCCCCCAAACAACATCAGTATTTTTGCCTTGACTTTAGCTGCACTACACCAGCAATCCTTGAAAGCATTAAAACAAAGTCTACTCCCTTACTCACAATTTCTAGACTAGCTTTGTTAACAGGTAGCTCCATTATGATGTGATTAGAGACTGGGGCCACCAAAAAGGAAGAAAAAGAAAAGCCATTTTCCATCTAATTACCATCAGCTAGACAAAAAAAAAGAAAAAGAAAAAAAAAAAAAGGCCAGGCAGGTATTCCCCCTAACTTTTATGCTTAGAACCTGCGAACATCAATTTCACTAGCAGCAATATACAAGTCTTGAAGCTGCATAACATGTTTAACACAGAAAATAAAGCAAAACAGTATGTGAGGGGAAAAAATATATGTTCTCTTTCTCATATTTAATAGTGAAACACCCCTTTTCTAGAAACAATCTGAAGTCATTTTGCTGCCATTTCTCATCTTGCATCTTTTCGTCAAGCACACTGCAACTACTGGATTTTTTTATATGCACAACAACCCAAGCAAAAAAAGCAAGTTTCATCCTTATTACTGTAACTTCTCCAGAATAAGATTCCCATTTGTTACACTGGATACAGCATTTGAATTCTCAGTGAAAGTTCTTGTAATGTAATGACAGTAGTAGACATTTGTCCCTACTCAGAGATATGTACAATCAGCCAAAGTTCTATCCTTTGCTATTCAGAAAAAAATTATCTTTATTTATAAAATAAACAAGTCTGCTATCTAGGACAGAGATAGCATCCCTCCCTCTACAATGTGACTCTCACTATCAAGCCATGAGATTATATCCTCCTTCTGGAATTAAGTGCTTATTCTAACAATAACACTTCAATGGCATGTGAAACTTTTCAATTAAACAGTTGTCAAGCAGCCTGATAAGGCACAGAAAAACAACTGATAGCTGAAACAAGTCATACAACAAGTTTTGCAGACTTCCTAGTTCCTGCCAAGCAAATAGTTAATCAGTGAGTAGTCAAGAAGCAAACAAATGACCACTAAAATTCATGGCAAAAAGCAACAGATCATTTCATTTAATTGTAAAGTTTTGACTATCTTCTAAGGTTTTCACTTTAAGCTTTTTTGGACTTTGGAGCCTTTTGTCTACTACCACACCACTGACGTGCCAGCAAACAAAAGAGCAGGACAATAACTATTGCAAAGACGCTGATTGTAAAGAATTACACAATGCTTTTCTACATTCTCTTTAAGAGAGGATGCATATGACTTTCAAACAGCAATTAGAATTAATTTAGACATAATATTTTCCTATTTAAGTCCTGAAGTGACACTTTACTAACTCTCCCTGCCCATACTTGATCAGGTCTTCCAACAGTTCTACAGTCTAATATTAATTTAGGCTGAGAAGAGTCATAAAAGAATCAATCAAGAACACAATACACTGCCTGATATTTGTGATCAACTGCAATTTTCAGGTTGCTTAACTTCCAAAATTAATCCTCTCCTTCAGTTCAGTTCTACTCCTCTCACAGTACAAAGGCAGTGGAATTTATGTTCCTAAATGACTTAAGCATACTTGAAAAGTCCCACTCTTTAGAGATTAACTTCTTGCTCTTAGAAGTAAATAAACAGAAGCTTAGACTAATGACTTTTTATCAATGGAAAACTGACAATTAGTTCTTTTCTGAGGCAACAAAAGTACATGACTAAGAAGTTTGACAAATTTACATTTGTAGCTACTGATGCAGCCAACATTATGCAAGCACATAGCTTTCTACAGGTATTCTTATGGCCAAATCTAAGTTTATACTCCAGTGACTGCAGGATCAGACCTAGATTTTATTTATCTTATCTTCACCTGTATTCCAAAAGAGTTAATATGATAGTCTATGACTAGGGGCAACAGAAAATTAACCATTGAGTTAAAATGCTTCACAAGTATCTTTAGATTTTTCCTCCATTCTAGCAATCAATTTAACAATAAAAAAAATCTACAAAGAAATTTAAAAGCCTATGGTGATTATATAAATAACTTAGATAACTTAAATCTAAACTTAAATAATAACTAGTATTTTAAACAAATACTCTAAGTTACATGCCTTTAACACCTTAACACCTCAAGATGTAGCTTGCTGAACCCTTCTATATATTTCTATAAATAGTTCTTTAAATGTATACATTTATAGGAGTGTTTAAGAAATAGACTCTATAATCTATTCTTATATATTCTTATTCCTAAGCACAATCTATTTGTATACATCTACAAATCACCCAGTTAAATAAAGGCTTTAGAGGCATACAGAAAACCAATAAGGATTAAATTTACTTTTCTTCACAAAAGTACTCACATGGGATGATAATAAAATTGAAGTTCACAATGCGCTCTTAACACTACAGACCAAACAGAAAATTTCAATTACAAGAGCTGATTTTTTGTTTGCTCTGCTTGGTTTCAACAGCTCTAATGCTAACGTGGGAAACTTGCTGTTTATCATTTTAGATAGATCCTTGTGTTTCTTTATCTTTTTCATGATCTATAACATCAATAGAGTGAAACTTCAGAGTTGCTAAGCTGATGTTCTAGCCACATTAAAAGACGACCACAGGAACAACTATACAGGAATTGCCATTTCCTGGAGACACAAATGAAAATTCCTCATCCTTACTTGAATACCTATCATTTTCACAGGGTCAAGCAATTCTTTAGCAAACATGTCCTCAGTACAGCCGAAATTCCAGATGCAGTTGCCATTTGTATGGTTGACTCCAACGATGAAACACCAGTAAGCACTGGTACCCAAACAGCACCTCTACACTTCTACAAGAAAAATCATGTAGTGAAGGAGCATCTGAGGTGAGCTCTTACAGCAAAAAGTACTTAAATATAGAAGAACTGGGACCTGAAAAAATGGTCTCTTTAGGAGCAGAGATCCCCTTTTCCAGGGACTATGCCAGAGGCAAGTGACACGAAAGGCAAAGAACAGTAGTTGTTCATTGCCCCCTGCAACACAAACAGGAGGCGGCACTTAAGGAAGCGAGAAGCCACCTTCAAAACATGAGTGACTCTTCAGGCAACAGCCAGCAGATCTGTGGGATTTGTTGAAAAAGGATGTAACAGAGCTGAAAAATTTACAAGGGTTCAAGAAGAAATTGTACAAGTTCTCAGAAGAGAAATCATTCAAGAATTTCTGAATAAACAGAAACAACTTCTGGCTCAGAGATTCCATAACTGAAAGTAGCTGGAGAACAAGCATGAAATGAAAAGCATTTAAAATTGATCTTGTTCTCAATGTTCCACATGAATCCACTTACACTTTTTTTTTGAGATGGGTCATGTAAAGAATTAGGGAATTTCTGGGTTCCTGGACAAGATTTTCTCTTTTATGGCTATCAGATACAGAATACTAGGCTAGAAAGAACACATGCCAGTGTGAACCAGTGGGTCAATTTTTCTAGAAAACATTTAAAACTATTTATTAAACACAGTTTAAAACAGAACATTTCAACAAAAATATAGAAGTATTTTAACTTTTGGACACCTCTCCCAAAACTGCCATCATGATAGAAGATATTACACTCAAATGTTTTAATGAGCTTGACCTTTCACTCAAAATATTAGTTACAAAATTATATTTCTACTGGAATAACATTACTGATTATTCTCCACTCAAACATCTACAGCAGTTTCATGGCTTTGCCTCCTAGACACAGTGTCTGTGCAAGCACTTACTGGGCAACAGAATGGTTCTGCTACTGAACAGTTCCAGCTGTCATTTTTCTCCAGAGAAAAGCTAAATTACTCACTTTGGGTTTATTTGCAGGTTGTTTTCCCTCCTGAAAACAAACAAACAAAAAAAAATGGAAGAATATGTCACAAGCATCAGGCTATTCACTAATTAGGAAGACCTCTATAGCCTGTTTGTTCCCTTTCCACTGCACATCTCACAGCATTTCTGCCATCCAAATTGAAAATCTCCTAGACAATGCACTCAAAGTGTAAGACTACTTGAGCACATAAGTTTCTCAGCTGCCACCACTCCAGTACACAATTTGAGGGAGTAGAACAGAGCTAACAAACCTAAAACACCAATACCTCAGAGAAAACATGGTACTTTTGCATTTTCTCATTTTATTAGCAGAAATCAGATCTGAGTGATTCCACAAGAACAGAGAAAAAATATTTATAAATAATAAAAATCACATTCACCTCCTACTAAAAATACCTATATTACAATGTGAGAAAACACAGTACTTACCTACATTTGAAAGAGCCAGTAAATATGATTTAATGTGTTACAAACAAATAAGCCATTCATGCATAGCAAGCTAGCTGAAACAATTGTTTGGAGAAAACGATTGTAAAACATATGCAGGTTAATATCAGAGAATTTACACAGCATGGTTTCTGGAAAGGAAACCATGCTTTTTTAGGCTAGTAGAATTTTATAATAACAACAGCAAACTAGGGAAAAATTGCTGAAAGAAAGACTTTCAAAAACCTCCCACAAAGTCTCAGGAGGCCATTAAGTAAAATTAATATTGGTGTTAGGGGAAAACATTTGTGTTTAGATGCCAGCAGTAAAGCATCAAAAGAAAAAGCAGTAAGTGGTCTGTTAATTTGCAGAAAAGGGTTAACAGCAGAAGGCCACAGTTCTGCACTAGAACTGCAACACATATTCCCTAAAGGTCCAGAAAGCAAAAGGTGACAAAACTCATTCACATAAAAGCTATTAAGGTTAAGGTAAGAGAAGGAACCCTATGCATTTCATGTAGTCTAACCAAGCTAGATAAAATGGAAAATACATGACAGACAAAGAAAATAATCAACAAGGTATTGTATGTCCAGGTGAATATTTTACTCACACTCACCAATTTCCTGGACCTTAACAACAAATTCAGAAAGAAACATGGTGACTCTTGGCAGTCCATTGAAGAATAATACTCAGTAATAGAAAAAAATTAGGATGGGCATTAAATATTTTGGAAGATTTTATAATTGGTGCATTACAAACTCAATGCAGCATTTTAAATAGGCACTTAGTAAATATACAACACTCCTAGGCAGGCATAAAAAATGGTTTGAAATGTAATTAAACTAGAAGTTAAAAAAGGTGACATTTAGTAACAGGTATCTTAAAGGGAAAGCCAAAAACCATCAGAAAGTTTGCATATGTTGATTGTAACTGAGAGATGCAGAAGAATATAAAGGAAAGGTATAGAAAAAAAAACACTAAGAACCTTGAGTTTAACTGGATTTTTATAACAAAAAGAATATATTCAACTACACTGGGGTTAAAGCATCACAAATAACGTAAAGAAGAACAGAACTACTTGAAGTTTTATACATGCCACAATACATCTTTGTGAAAAGTGATTCTGAAAAGAAAGGTACACACACCTTATAATGAAATCCCACTGCTTTTCTGGAGATGGCAACTGATAGGCAGAAAGAACAGAACAAAAGTTAAACTCTCAGCTTCACAATCAGTAGAATTCTTGAATGCAAATTTTTCCCCCTTTGGCAGCAGCCACCAAGCATAGCTCTGTGACCAGCACAGCACATGCTGCCTCTACCCCAGCTAGCAGGTAGGTTATATGGGGAGTGGTGTAATAGTCAGGCTGCAGGATCTGACATGTTGTGATAAGGGAGGTCACAAGAGATAACAGGACAGTAATCAGGACTGTTACTGCAGTGATGGGATACAGCAGCAGACAGAGGACACAAATCCACAGGAAACTAGGTTTTGTTAGCTCTGCTGCTCACAGAGCAATTTGTTTCCCTTGTGTTTTACAGATTTGAATACTAATATTTCTGTACATTGCAGCTTTGATCACTGTGTTAAATGTAGCTCTACGGAATAAAAGGATTAGTTTGTCCAGATTGGCATGCTTATGACTGTGATATGAAGAGAACTCAAGGGGAAAACCTTTGAAGATCAAGCACATGCTCTATTTTAAAGGCTGAATTGGCAGTAGTGCTGAAGGTGGTTTATATCATGCATATAGTTTACAGCATGATACATATGACAATACTTTTGCAGTTTACTACAAGGATTGTAAACACTTTCAGATTACTTAAATTCGTCTTGCTGTTAAAAGGGTCAATACCACTCTCTCCTTACTGAAAAGGCTAAGAAGTCAGGCATGAGTAGCACTCGTGTTGGTTCACAAACAGCTGGATTTCAGAAGTGGACAGCACAACCACAAAAGTGAAGGGACAGGGGGAACAAGATCAGCCCTTTTGGTTACAGCACATACTCCACACTGGTTTCAGCAGATCATCAAACCACAGCCATGAGGTTTCAGGGCACATTAAGCTGATCTAATGGCCAGCCAGTGCCCAAAGGATCCACTGCCAGCTGTGCATCCCCTGTGCCAGCTCCAATGCACATTCTGCATCACACTGAGACAACTCAATGTGCTTTTTAGTTCCCTTCTCACTTAAATTCAGGGAACTAAAAATATAGAAAACCAACAGCACAAAATTAATTTGAATAATCTTAACAAAACAAGTAGATTAAACCAATAGCTAGTGCAGGAAGAGATATGGCTAGGAGAAGCTGTTGGGAGCCATTCCTTACAGTAGCAACTAAGCAACTCAAATACAATATGAAATGACAGCCCCATTAAGGACAAGTGACTATAACATTTCAACCTTTGTGATTATTGAAATTATTTTATGAAGGAAGGGTAAAATGTTTAATGATGAGTTTCTCCTTTTTAATCTTTGCTAGGTCATGCCTAACCTACGCAATCAATTTTGTTCCCACCACTCTGCAGCATAAACAAACAATATGAATGAGAAGGACCAAAACGTTAACATTTCTTTTGTGGCACTAAACAAGCTTTTGTTTTTCCAGTCATTCCCAGCACCCCTTTGAAAGGTTCCCACAGCCCGTGTAAACAACCACAAGCTGAGCAGGATGACTGTACATACCTCCTACATAGGCAGGCAGCGACCCCAGCATGCAGCTCCCCACACCAGACAGCCACACACCCGCCCCATGACAGGGGACACCACCCACCTCTACTCTTCAAACAAAACTCCTGCCTGTGCTCCTGGGTCACACCGAGTGTTATCTGCTGCTCCCACCAGACCAAATGTCAGTAATGGCAGAGCCGAAGTTTGGCCCCCAGTTATTCCACTATCAGCCCACTACTTTTCCCATATCAGAAATTACTTGGCTTCAAAATAGTCAAGCCTAACAGTGTTCAAAGCACAAATAACAACAGTTTCACCACGGCAATAATCTATAAAGCTGGAAATACAATACACAACCTGAAATCAACCAGAATCAGAGAATGGTTCGAGCTGGAAGGGACCTTAAAAGGTCATGTAATTCCAACCCTTTTGCCATGGGCAGGGACACCTTCCCCTATACCAGGTTTTTCAAAGCCCCATTCAGCCTGACCTTGAAGATGAGATGAAAATACAGGATGTCCTGGAAACAAACTAAATGTAACTGTGCATGTCAAAGTTGTTCTGCTACAGCAAGTCATGTCTAAGAAATGCCCTAGCTGTAGTGCACTCAGCTATGTAAAACCTTCAAATTTAGGTTAAACATCTGGACAACCTAAGGAAGCAGCCATTACGGAGATAATCAGGGTTATTACGAACAGAATAACTTCTGTATTATAATGCAAAATGTAAAGTTCAGCCACCTGTGTATTTGAGCCCACCTAAGATACTGTTAGTAGGACTTCTTTCACACATATAATCACTCCCCTGAAGACACATAATGTCAAAACATAGTTAGCATTACTACCATATTACTCAAATGCTACCACAGCCTGCATGCTCCTCTTGACATGTTTCATGAACACGAAGTGGCTGTTCAGGGCTGTGTATCACCCAGTTGGTAGAGTGGAGCAAGTGCAGGGCAGCACAGAGTCCAGCAAGCTGGGAGTCAAGCGGTGTCCAAGTCTAGCTCTTACCCAGACCACCAACAGCACAGTCAGAATCCACCTGCTGCCACAGATAACACAACTAACACCATGAAAGCAGATGGATATAACTGCCCCCTTCCAGCAGAGGCTTGTCATAAGGGTCATGTTTGCCCCATCTTGGCTACACAGACAAGTTTAAATACAGGCCAGGTGGGGAAAGCACAGCAGGTTTGATCTGTCTCCCTCCCCATCAACTCTTGCAGCAAATAGCAAGTTAGGAGAAAAGCAATCCCCAAATATAGTGCCCCAAACAAACCCATTATTTCAAACTCATTCTTGCTGAAAGATTATTTAGGTATGTGGAGAAAAAAAAACATTTCCTGGCCAAAAAAAAAAAAAAACACAAAACAAAAAACAAAACAACCTACTGAAAAGCACAGCAACACTGCCTTAGCATGCTTTAAAGGATGCTGAAGATTAGCCCTCAAGATCCATAAAAACTGTCACTATTGTACTCTGTAGTAAAGAAAAAAGAGTTACCTGTCATTGCAGTGATCCACCCACTCAGAGAAATGCCATAGATCTGCAGACACACTCATCAGCTCTGGCAACAGCAGATGAAACTGCCACAGCAGAACTCAGAAACAAACGATTAAAATAACTTAGACAAGGGTATCTCCAGGATCACAGTTTCAGGACCCTTTTCTGTTGCACCAGATCATCTCTTGCTTTGAGTATCATTGCATGAATTAAAACAAAATGACAAGATATAAACAGCAAGAGAAGCAGACACTTCTGGCAAACTGCAGGTTTATGGCCCAAGCTCAGGGCCACAACTAACACAGCTCAGCAAAGACATAGACAATGGTGAAGCAAAGGTGAAGACATCCTGTTTTCAACAGAGATTCAGCACTATGCCAAGCTGTGTGGGGTCACACTTGCCACAAAAGATGAGTAACATTTCCTCAGAGAAGTCTGAATCCATAGCTGTAGTTTTAGTTATTATTTAATGGTTACAGCCTTGAACATTAAAGAAAATACTTTCTAGTATATTCCAAAGCCTTATAAGGCAATGAAGAAGTCAACAAAAGCAATGTACCCACTACTGTCAGGTCTAGCAAAGAAATGCTAGATTTTGCAGCTACTGCAATAGCTAGTGAGCAACTTCTCAAGCATGAAGTATGCTACAATGCTGAAAAGGCTTACACTTGCCAGGGAACACACTGAGCAGCTTACCCTCCTAAAAAGGGAACTTGAGGAAAAGCTTGAAACCTTTTCTTCCCCACTGGCTTATGATGCTTTGGGCTTGTTAGTCATTTAGTAAGACAAGTAGCTTGTCCTGAAGTAGCCTGTTCAGTTCTGAATTCCCTGTGACTACTGTCATTCCTGCAGATATATATGGCCACACATTCTATCCTATAAAACACATCACATATTTTACATAAAGACAGTAATAACCTTTCACATGCAATTTTGCAATACAGTAAACTCCCAATAAGCATAGGCAGGTCCTGCATGCTACAGCAGATCTAAATGTAAAGTTTCACCTTTAAGAAAACATGGTAGACTTTATCCTGAAAAGCACGTGCTCCAAAAGTATCCACCAGCATCTGTGAGAACACAGAGCTAATGTGTGCAGTAAGGACATTATGACGGTCAAAGAGGGCAGAGTTTAAGTAGATACTGTCAACAACACACACCCAGGGTTTGCAGCTCCTGTCCTTCTGAAATTCACAGCAGTTGCCACAACCTACACGAATACAAAGCCACAGCTGAGTAACTCTGACTCTGCGTGACCGAATAAAGGAATCCTTTAATCTATCAAAAGGACCCACCAAAACTTCATGTGCAATTGAGTCTCCACCACCACCCTTAAGTTCTTTGATGAACCCACCAAGGAACACACAGGAGAAGTCTCTAGAAACCTTTATCATGTAAAGGTCACCTCCCACATTCCAAGCCATCCAGAGCAATATTTCATAAGGATAAAGTGCTGAAGAGGGAGAACAACAAGCTCTGACATTGGACCAAGAAACTGAGGAACAGGAGAAGGGTACATAGGAACAAGTACAATGATTATTCCAGCATCGGTTCAGATTTTTCATTTTCAAAGAGAGACCCATGTGTAAAGAAGGAGAACTGGCAGGGGGAAGATTTAATTTATTATTACAGCCTAGGATACTGGAGTGGAGAGATTCATTGATTGAGGTTTATGAGGAGTTTAAGTGGAAATTATTGCAACTCTATCGCAACCATCCTCTAACCTCCCACTCACCCAGCTCCACAAGGCCAGGTCTCACCACAGCACGTGCATGCCTCAGCTCCACCCTAGGGCAGCCCTCCTGCCTCGCTAAGGAGGCAGAGCTTGTGCTTAGAACGTGTTCAGCAGTGTGCCCTGCCCTCTCGAGTGCACTTCACCTCAGCCTGCCCATGCTGAAGAGCTCAAAGACTTCCCAGTGCTGCTTCTCCTCCAGAGCAGTATCAGGCAGGTCACGCCATCCGCACCACTGAAAGGTTTTCAAGCAAAAAAGCATTTCATAATATCCACATTTTGGACAACTCTGAACAGTCAGCCTTTGAACAGGAAACATTACTTAATTACCTCAGAGCTGTCCCTCTGCTGTAAGCAGCCATCAAGTCTCAGGTCACAAGACAAACTAGACTCACCTAGGCCAGCTTAGCAGGCACTACCCACAGGAGGCTTCTCCAATACTGGAGCTCGGAGACCAAGCAATTTCAAGAAACCCATTCCTTTCCCCTCCACATCCCAATGACCCCTGCCCACAAAACACCTAGGGTACATCAATATGTTAATCAGTTTCATAACAATGTATTTGGATTACAAAAATCCAAACATCACTCGACCTTTTATGAGAGTATTAAAGAAAAACTGGTTTTTTGTTTTGTTTTTTTTTTTAATATAAGCTGAGGTAAATTGCATTGCAAAATGTATCATACTGGTATAACTCTAAATTACAGTCAAAACTGAAAAGAGCACATACTTTTTTATTTGGTTGGGGTTTTTTCATTGTTTGTTTTATATCTTAATTAAAAGATGCCATGCTTCTCTATTTTATGGCCATATTTGTGTTTGGTCAGAAAACTAGACAAATTCTATTAGTTCATAGGGCAACAGTCACCACCAATCATGTTGAAGGGATTTGATATAGGAAAAAAGAACTGCTTGAGAGCAAATCTTGCTGTTGCAGCTACCTGTAAGCACACAGCTGCTGAAACCATCACACCAGAAGTGTACCACCAAAACAGCACACACCAACACTTCATCCTCCAGCACAAAGCAAAGACAACTGCCTCAGCTCAAGACTCAGGCAAAGCTTACCTGAACTAAGCAAGCTAGTTTTGGACAATATCTCACATGCCTCCTCTTACCAACCAGCTGTGTGTGTTGTATCCTCTAGCTGATGGTAACATCTTCAATTGTCCCAGCAAATTAAAAGATGTCTGCCTGTAGGTTAGGCATGACATTATAGAAAAAAATGCATTGTTTCACCCTTGTAAAAATAACTGCAATTGTTTCAGAGAGCCCTGAGAAAACAAAACAGAGAAGAGCTCCTGAATTACACAGATCTCTCTATTTAGCAAAAACGAGCAGTCTTGAGGAGACGAACACATTTTTTGCCATAGTGAGCATGAACAAAACTGAACGCAGTAGTTCATTTTACTTTGACATTCTTTACTTTTGAAGTACTTGACCTTATAGATATAAATCATGTCCACATTACTGACAAAAAAACCTAGCAAGGATCTATTAGAAAACACATGACTGCAGTGTATACACTGATACAGGACAAACACTGGAGTAGCTAACCAGAACCACTGCTGCAAAGACCCAGGTAGGATTCACAGCATTGCAACAGTTTATTTACTCCAATTCCCTCTTCCTGCCATAGAAATATCCCCTCACAAGTGAGCCACAATGCCTCTCGCATTCATTACAGCCAAAAAACATCTTGCATATGCAAAACTCTAAAAGAAAAGCACGTGTAGTTTAATGTTTAAGTGAGAACCTAATCAAGCTGTTATATTTTATTGATTTTGGCTGAACAGAGAAGGTAGCCAAAAACTGATTACTCTGTTATTTCACCAATAATCTTTACAAAAAGAAAGATGGAGAACCACCTTTCATTTTCTACTAAATACAAAACTGTGACAGGTGAGGAATGGACAGGGATTTAATATTTTTCCTCTCTCCTGGCATAGGAATAAGAAGGCACCCAATACACCTGACAACACATTTATTCACAACCAGTCACTCCAAAACAAGGACTTGTCCATTCCTCCCTCAAAGCCACCAAACACGTTCACCCGAGAGGAAGCCGCTAAGGGCTGCCAAACGCACAGAAGTGGCACAGCCCTAAAGTACACACTGATAGCAGCCCGAAGGGTGTTCTGGGACCAGGACCTGTAAGCATCCAGTGCTGCCTACAGTCCTTTACAGACATCCTCTGGGCTAAACTGCCCTCGCTTGATTTAGCCAGAAGAGCCTGTGTAATAACCAGCAGCTGTACCACCACGAAGCAAGAGGGAGAAGTTTGTTGACAATAAGTCAGTTTCCATGCTTATGTGGGTCTAGGTCTTCATCAGACAAATACCTAAAAACTTTGTAGCCTTTGCTACAGAGACTACAATTACTACTCTTGTAGTGTTTGCTACAAGAGACTATCTTAATATCCATGGCAGTGATCACAGTAAACAGATTTTGTCTATCCAGTGAATACTTAGAGCACTTCAGTACTGAACCATCCATCAGTTTCCACAAATTGACTAAAGCACAATACTTTGTTGTGGAAGAGCATTTTCATGAGCAATTACACACAATGTTTATCATGTCTTTCTAGAATTACCTGACGTACAGTCCACATATGACAAGGCTGAAGCAGCTCTGCAGAAAAGGTCTTTATATTACTTTTATTTCACGTGTAATGTACATATAGTCATTGCATGTGCTCTTCACAAAAACAATCAGAAGATTAAACATGTTCATTAAATACCTTCCAAATTTTAAAAACTCTGTTTACTTTAAAGAGACAGAAGAATAGCATTCCTCTCTGTTTAATAACATTGCCTGGCCTAAAACATCACACACCATTCCTTTCATTTACTGGTTCAGACAACAAATTCCACTCAAGTAATGAACAAAACTTTTGCAAAGTACCACATGCATACATAAGGGGAAGTAAAGTTAATTTACTTTACTTACAGCCTAAGTCTAAAGATAAAAAGGATTTCTTTTCCTAAACTAAAAAGCTATTTGTTGTAAAAGCTTTTCTAACAGTAAATGCAAATGAAAATCACATACTTTCTGATAAACATTTATGTTTCCAAACAGACACCACTATCTTGGTAAATTATCCAGCTTGAACAAAGGACTTACACTGATTAGATATAAGCTGCAGTAGGAAGAAAAATCTAAACCTTGACAAAAATAATTTTAAAAACTTGAAGTGATACATCTTTTTGAGATATTTATGAACCTGGAACACCAACAAGAATGCATAATTGCCATCAAGAGGCAGAACCAGACTGCCATTAACAACTGGATGATGACGGAGAAAGGGCAGGCTTAAGTTTGAGACTAGGAAGTGCCTTAAAACAAGTGTAACCACCACATGAAAAAAGGACATAGTGTCATTTTGCTGCTGTAGATATTAAACGCTGCATAGAATTTACCATCTCCTTAACACTGTGGCCTGAAAAGAATGCAACTTCCTTTTCTAACCACTAAATTCTGCGATCGAGAAAACCTTCGAATGAACCAAATATAGAGTTCGAGTATTTTACACCTCTTTTCAAAACAGCAGCAATGACAGAAAGCTCAAGATAGGGAGAGACTTCAAGCTAAAGAAAATTAATCTTCTTACTCTCAGCAAACTGAGTCTAAAATGAAACTGTGAAAGATCAGGTGCCCTGCCTACCTTAAAATTCCTACTGATGTCTAGGTTTTCACCTAGAGTTTTCAGAGGCTGTCTCCTCAGCAGAATGGACAAGTATAGAGCTGGGAAACAGGCAGTAAATGCTCTCAGAAGTGTAGCACAAACTGAAGCACAGAGCAAGCATCCATGGCTGGAATGCTGGAGTATGGCCTTCTGTTCACACCCATATATTTCAGCAACTGTGTACATTTCTGCTACGTTTTGTTTTCCTCTGCTTTCAATTGCATCTGGTAAAGAAAGAGCAGGAGAGCAGGCGCCTAGCAACTGGCCCACAGGATGTTCACAAGCTGTACACTGTTCTTTTAATGAGAAGCCCGACAAACCCTACAACCTTCCCCTTCAAAGTCTTTCTAGACGCCTTCCAGAAAGATGTGGAGAGGACTTATGCAGACAACAGTTTCCACACAAGACTTACAATTTATGGATCTCTGTCTGAACATAGTCTCATCAAATAAACTGCATTCAGCCTACTCTCTTCATTTTTTAGTACATCCTCCTCATATGTAACAAATTGGTGTATAAATTTTAATACCCAAATAGTACAATTTAACACTAGCAGACACAATTGTTTCTTCCCCGACAAGCTACGGAGGTGTTGGTTTCTTCAGTGAAAAGAAAGTTAAGATACTCTATTAAAACACTTCAAGTTTTGATACAGTTTTTGCTCAGCGGGAAATTATGCACGGGGCGGAAATGCTAAAAAGCGAAGCAAAACAGAACCCAAGCAAACACAGTCCCATTCCCAAACGAGACCCTTCTTTCCCAGTCCCGCAGTAAGGTCTGGAGTAAGAGCAAGAGCACTTTCGTGCCTCGTGAAGCAGCAACTACTCCGACAAACAGGAAGAGCCAACACTACTTCTGGCTTTTAAAACACATTCAAAACACTTTACGTGGAAAATAAGCAACTCTTCAATAACGTTTTTCCGCGACAAGAAGAGCTACATTTTCCACCCAAGTGTTATGTAAATGAGCGGGCAGGAGGGAGCCGCGGGGTCTGTTAAGGGCCACTCAATCTATGGAGAAAAGAAGGAAAACGGGGGAGCGGGGTGGGGGCTGTTTGAAACCCTCGGGGCTCACAGCACAGCGGCCGTGCGCTCCGCTCCCGACCTTGCACAACTTTCCGCCGCGGCAGTTCCGCTCGGCTCCCCGGGCGGGGACGGGACGGCGGGGTCCGAGCCCTCCGCCCGCCGCCTTTGTTCGCGGGGGCCGCCGCCGCCGGCACAAAGCGGGCGGCAGAACTTGCGGAGGAGACCTCGGCCCTCCCCGGGGGCCCCGGCCGAGCCCCCCCTCCCGCCCCGTCTCCGCGGCGGGCGGGAGCGGCGCGTGGACCGCGGGGCAGCAGACCGTGCGCGGCCGGCAACGTGAGCCGCATGGGAAACGGCGGCCGCCGGCGCCGCGCCCCCCGCCCCGGCCCCCCGCCCGCTCCGCCGGCAGTCCCGGGGCACCCAGCCCCTTCCCAAGGCGGCTCCTCCCGCTCGCACTCACTTTTCGGGACGGGCTCCGCTGGGCTCTCCCTCCGCTCGCGGCGCGCGCGCCTTCCCGCCGGCGGGGCGATGCGGGCGGCGAGGCGGAGCCCCTCTCCCCCGGAGGGAGGGGGTCCGCTGCCCCCCCCGCCCCGGGGCTGCCGCCGGGGGCCGGGTGACTTCAAAGGGGCAGGCGGGTCCAGCCCCCCCCGCCCCGGGCGGGCTGCGGACCGGTGGCCCTCGAGGAATCCCCCCGGCTGCGGCTGTCCCGGCGGCGGATCAGGTGCGCCGCCGCCTCCTCTCACATGGAGCCACCGCCTCGCCGCCCCTCGGCGCCCCCCGGGCCGGTCCCCGCACCGCCGCCGGCCGGGAGGCGAGTGGCTCGGGCCGCGGCCCCCGCCCCGCTCTCCCTCTCATGCACTGCGGGCGCCGCCGGGCCCCGGCTCCAGCGGCGGGGGGGCCGTCAGGGCCCCAGCTGGGCGGCGCGGCGGGGCAGCCGGGCGGCGGGGCTCGGCGCCGCGACCGCTCCGCTCTGCGGCATGTGGGGGGAGCGGGGCGCTGGGCGGCGAGGCAGGGCCGGGCCGGGGACGCCGGGCGCGGCGGGGGGAGCGGCGGCAGCAGCGCCCCGGGATCCGCTCGCTTCCTGCGGCGCCGGGAGGGGGCGGGGAGGGCGGGCGGGAGAGGGAGCGAGCGCGGCGGCGGCGCGGGCGGATGACAGCGGTAACCCGGCAACGGGCCCGCCCCGCCCCGGTGCTGGCGCGGAGCGATGATGCCGAGGGCGGGCGAGGCGGAGCCGCGCAGGTCCCGCCGCGGCCGCGCGGTTCAGCCCGGGACAAGGGGGCGGCCCCGCGGCCGGCCCGCCCTTTCCCGCCATGGGAACGGCCGGTGCCGGCGCGATCCCGGTGCGCGCCCTCCGTGCCCGGCCGCCGCTCGGTTTGTGCGGGAGCCGGCGGTGGGAAGTGCTGCTCACCCTTGGTGCTTCCAGAGTCTGGGGCTCACCTGTCACTGGCAGCGCTTTCTCAGTCGGGCTCCGGGCGCCGCCAACCCAGTAACGGGAATGGTGGTTACCCCGTCCCTGCTCTCCTAAGGTTAAACCAAGCGTTATTTACAAGAGCCCCGAACAGAATCACAGAATCAATTGCATTGGGAAAAGACCCCTGAGTTCATCGAGTCCCACCTATGACCAACCACCACCATAGTCAGCTAGACCTAGCCCTGGGTGCCCCATCCAGTCATTCCTTAAACTCCAGCGACCCCACCACCTCCCTGGGCACCCCTTTCCAAACTACCGTTTCTGTGAAGAAAGTCCTCCTGGTGTCCAAACTAAATGTCCCCAACCAGCAACTGTCCTCTTGTGTTGCTCGTTGTCTGGGAGAAGAGACTGACCCTCATTTGGCTACACACTCCTTTCAGGCAGTTTTAGAGTGATATGGTCATCCCAAGCCTTCTTTTCTCCCAGAGAAACAATCCCAGCTACCTCAGCCGCTCCTCACAGGACTTGTGCTCCAGTTTGAGAGCTTTGCTAGGCCTCTTTTGCTTTGTGATGCTGATACACAGAGCTGTTCAACAAACAACAAGGTAAAAACTGAATACTTAAGTCGATCATTAAGCATGTGGGATGGTTGAACGCAACACTCAGCCAGGCCACTGAGAAAAGCTTAGGCCTCAGGAAAAAGGAGGAAAAAAAAGTGGTATTTGACTGTTGCCATCATAAAGCATATATAACAAGAGCAAAATTAAGGTCACTTCTGTACCTTAGGTCTGGCATTTTCTTCCTTTTCCAAAGATCATGGCTGATCTTTGCCATGTCAGGGTATGCCCAAGCAGACTTTGGCTGCTCTGCCCAGACCTCATGCAAGCACTGGGACACGGGATGTCTGACTGCACTAAAAGCCTTCCAATTGCCCACTAGCATTTTCCTGTCTGCCATTCAGTTTTAAATCTGCCTCTTATTAATCTGCCTCTTATTCTGCATCAACTTCTGCTTGGTGTTTCTTTACCCTTTCCTCTTACCTTGTTTACCTGATTTTTCTTTTCCTGTGTATTAAAAACAGATGTTTCAGCTCACCTGAGTTTCCAAACCTGTACCGTGTCCCCATTGGGACAACGCAGCAGAGAAGCACTCTCACTCTTGAGAGCTGCAGGCATGTCCCTTCCTCACAGCTGAACTTCCACACATCCATTCCTATGCTTATTGTAACAAATTGGCAAGGGATGCTTTTGCAGACAGAAGCCTCCTTCACTAGTGAGGCCTGCTTCCCCACAGAACATCACTCACCTTTTCCACACAACGACAAAGCAGCCCTGCAATAAGTATATAGGTAACTATATAATCGGGTAATTGAACTTGTTATTCCTGGAGCAGGCAGGAATTAAATCTGAATTAATAATATCTTCATTTTGGCAAGGTTTTTTCCCCATAAGTTTACAGAAACATGCATTTTTTGCCCTCTACAAAGGAAATAGCAATGCTAAAACTTTTGTATGGATCTCTGCATCTTGAGCTAAGAGAATGCAGGTTTCTCTCCTCAGACCCTATCCATGTCAAGGGGTTACTGGTTCTTATTTCTTGGATCTGTTGCTTATTCCATTGACATTCTACTAATTATAGTGTTCTCTCTCTGCCAGTTGAATTATAAATTCACACATAGGTCAAACATAACTGGGACACTAATTCTGACTACACATTACTTGGGAGTGAAGGAAAACGTTGGCTGTGTAATCAGTGTAGATCACTGACAATGGCAGATGCATTGCTCAAGAAACAGAAAATCACTACTCTGCCAGCACTGATGATGGTGCTCAGACTGGCTGAGGATTTAATGAAAATGTTACGATTATTTTATTAGTCACAGATTAAACTGGTTCAGCATGTAGTCTTTAATGGAAATGTGGTCATGACTGACTATACTTCAAACAGCAGGGATAAAAATAGGAATTGTACTGCAGATCAATGCATTGGCAGAACTAATCACACTGTCATATGCCAGACTTGAATGCCACCACACAGACAGTTTCAATAAAACTGATTTTAAAAATAACACAGAGAACAATTTTAAGTGGATCTGTATTGTTTTCAACATACAATCCAGTGAGAATGCAAAAACCTTGCCAGAGGTTATTACTGTGCACGAAATCGTGACAGAGGAAGAGAAACACTGGGGCTTTTAAGCACTCTGCCTAGAGGCTGAAGGGATACTTGCTGTCTGTTTGGATGCATTTTCTTTCCGTGGTGTTTTTAATCTTGATGGACTACCCCCCATACCAGAGGTTGGTATTAAACTTAATGGCAAGACTGCAATCTATCAACAACCTCGCTAACTGAAAAGATTCCATGCTAAAAGGCATAGAAAATTAGATGATGATTTGAAAATGAGCGTTAGCCAGGAGAGAGAGGGCACATGCATGAGTAACGAATCTGCTGTAGAATTGTTATTACAGAGGAAAGCTGATCCTGTATTATACCATGTCGTCTTTAAAATGCCATAAATAATAACGTGAAATAACTAAATGGAAGGAGCATATTCAAATACTAAACCACCATTTAAAAATCTGCTTAATTTGCTCATGTTTCTGGTTTTATCAGGCACCTATGACAAATTTTGTAAGCTGGTTTTATCAGGTATCTATGATAAATTTTGTAAGCTGTTTGCAGATAAAGGGAAGAATAAAGGATTTCTTTGTGTGGGAAAACATGGACCCAAATTATGGTAATGCTGAAAGAGATCTTCTGTACAAGGCTTAGTCCATTTTGACTGATGTGATTTAAATTTGAATCCTTACTTTTTAAAAATTATCTTCCCCAATTGTTTACAGGGAGATATATCCTAATGGCTGGCAGTGCTGTGCATCCCACTGCCTGCAGGAATGAGAATGGAAACTGAGCTCTGTCTCAGGCAGATGCTTCAGCTTCTGTACCCTGCCCATACCGGAGGCTGCATGTGTCAGGGTTTGGGATGGGGGATGCAGGCATCCCATGTAATGGGGTCATCAGCGTTGCACACGTGCAGGTCCCAGACTGGAGAGGGTTTCTGAGGCAGAGTCGGTGCCTGAGAACAGACCCTTTAGCAGGACTCCTGTGAGGAGGGGGTTACACCAGTCACGTAGTCCTGGCTTGCAGCACAGTGCTTATCCGTGTTTTGGTTTCCTCCTGCCAAGCACACACCAGAGGTGTGGGGAAGCTGTGCTGTTGCGCTGCTGGTGTAGGAGGAGGCAGACAATGGAGCAGGGACACCAGATCAGCAGCTCTCATAATCACAGCTTGTTCTGCTGGGTGAGAAAAAAATCCCAGGAGCAGACAAAAGGTAGCAAAAGGGGCAAGATAAGCAAACCACAAGGGAGTAGAGCCACGCTTTTTGTTGTTAGTGAAATACAGATTGATTCATCCGGCTCAAACTTCACCCTTTGAGCTGCAGTGCTTAGGCTACACATGGGCTGTCAAAACCTTACTTAAAACTAAATCTACCAATTCAGACTGCCTGCTGCCGCTTGTTAAATGGAATGAAACATCCTTTCTCTCTGCTTCATGTAAGGATATGACAGACTTGAGGTGAAGAAGCAAAGAGCTCCTCTTTTTGATAGGCAATCTTCTGATCAAAGACACGGTTAGTTCTGCCTTTAATTCCCTACAAATGAAACTGCTGTCCTGGCTGACCTTGGGAAGGTCATTTTAAACAGCCTGCATGATGGAACTGAAACTGTCTCCTTCCCAGCAGACAGACATTTGATTTTTCTCTCTTTCCTTGCTGTTCTTTTCAAGTATGTTTTAGAGTCACTGGTAAGGCATAATTCACATTTCTCCCATGGCATTACTGAGCACTGTAAAGTTGTGTATAAGCACATTGCACCAGACTTAGACAATAAAATCGTGGTTGTAGACAGAACCTATTGCATTCAAACAAAATAGAGAGGATACAACAGAAGTAATAACAAGAAAACAAGAATTAAAATCATCTTTCATCTTAGGATGTAGGGAACAGGTCATCCTGGACATTCTGAGCTCAAGTGGAGTTATAATGTAAATATTCTCTTCAATAAAATGAACAGATAAAGAAAAAAAGAGCTATACAAGATCTCATTTTCAAGAGGTGTAAAGGTCTAACTCTTCCCAGTTGCAGATAAAAAGCCTGGAAAAGAGACAAAATTTCCAAGATAGATAAGGTAAATTTCCATGGATGCAGCCAAAGGGCTGGACCCTATTTCCCAAGCCTCATCCCCACTTAGGAGACAAAGGGAGTAAATTTACTGCAACAAACATTGATGAAAGTTTAGCCAGACATCACTACAGCAGTCCTGGCTCTGACTGCAAGTAAAGATAAAGGACATATCAGCTCTGTGACAATATCAGCTCTGAGAGCTGATAGCACTGATGATCTCATCAACAGGAAATTTCAATCTCAAACCCTAGGTCTTGGTAACAACACCATCCTTTGCTATGACATTTACATAAAAATTTCATAGCAATAATACCATATCAGAGAGGATTTGTGAATTCTTAACCCGACTCAGAAAAATTACCTCATTTTTGATATTTACAGGGATGATACAATGCAAGACCTTTGGGCTTTTCTTCCCTTATTCTGTTGTTCCATTTCTGCTCACTCTGTTAAAGGTAATGTAATGGTTTTAGTAGAAGTACATATAAAAGAAGAGAAACAGTACAATCAGTGAGAAGATTGGCAAAAGACCATCTATACAAATATACTAGTTTCAATGACAGAGTTCATTACCTTTGTATGGCTGGCTGTAGCTTAAAGCAAATATAACTAGAGTTAAAACAGCTCTGGCTTAAGTGTATTGCATACTGATAGATTAATTTGCTTTTAATGCAAGAGTGCTGCTGGTTTTTTTTTCTTCACTGAATACAAAATTTTACTTTTAAAGGACATGGCTTTAAGCAAAATCATGGGGTTTGGTGAAGTTGTTGGAACTGAACTCCAGTTTGATCTCACCTGTGCAACACTGCAGGCTCAGATCTCCAATCTTAGAAACCTTACAGGCAGATATTTCAGTCCATTACTAACACCCATGATAACCTACTCAAGTAAACCAATTTCTGAATGTTCTCCGAAACACAAAGTTTATCAGTCCACGAAGGCTTGTGATTACACCAGGACTAAGCCAGCACAAGAAGTAGAATTAATTGTACCCTGGTGAAATCAGGGCAGACATAGCAAGGGTAGTGCAGATCAGTGTATTGGCAAAACTATATTGAGCAGCTTGCCTGCAAACTTGCTGCTCACAAGCTTTGCCAGTCTCTTGCTGCTATTGGACTTGAAATTCGCTGAAATAAAAAGAGCTCAGATATCTAAGAGTGGCTAATTGTCTCATAAAGGCAACACAGGGGAAAAATTCACACAGGAAAGCATGTAGTCTGTGCCTCTGGCAAGTACTAGTTTACAAAACATCAGCCTATTTATAGTATTTGTCTAAGTGTGTGCTTGAAGTTGAAAGTGTTAGCAACTTTCTTCTATAATCTATATTTAGCCACGGTAGCCTGACTGTCATGGTAAGCAAAGAAGGTTTGGTGGGAGCAAATCCTAATAAGGTATTCCCCGGTATTGAAAATAACTGAGTCACAGCTGCAATATTTAAACTATTTATAATTCCATTAAACAACAGTACATAGGAAACCACTGTGGAAACCTGGTGGTAACATCACTGTTTTCTGCTGTGGATTGGTCTTAGTGCTGAATATCCCCACACTGGATCAGAGCCCTTTTTTTTTTTCCCGGAAGTTTCATTAAATGCTTGTTCATGTCTTCAGAAGTACTTCTACAAAATTTAAGAATAATTTCTTGGCATAAATTTGAATACCTATATTTAATATTTATTTCAAATACTATCTAGCACTGTCCTGCTCTCTAGTATAATTTTTTGTTTGGCCATCAACTACTCCCCCCTCCCCACCAACGGCTGGAGTTTATAAAACAATTATTCAGGAAAACAGTTTTTGCAAAAAGGTTTGTACAAATATAAAAAAGACAGTCTTAGAGATTAAAAAAAATTGGACTCATGTATTCAGCTAAATATTTACTAACTGTAACAGGTGACACAAATTTCTCATCAATTAAAGTTTTGGGAGCCATTTGTACTTTTGATTGTAGTTATGTGTCTGTAAAATTGGACACTGATGCTTTAGCCCACTGCCACCTGGTCCCCCAAACTAATAATGTCAGTGTAATAGGGTTAAAGGAACTATCCCAAAGTCTACCTGAGACAGACAGCTCTCAGTTCATCCGAATTAAGCTGTTTGTACTGCCCTGGAATGGCAACAGTATCTCATCACATTCTAGGCTTTTGAATCTTTTCTGATATTACATTTCACAACCAAAACTACTGGCAAATTTATATAGGTCTAGAAATTTATTTGCAGTACTTTTCATGCTCTCCAGACAGTAACTTGTTTCCTATGTTGTTTTCTTTTCCTTGTGAGTTCATTTTTGTTTTTTCCATATCCAAGCAAATCAAACTCTCCCATGACTGCAGAAAATACAGTCAGTTTCTGCAATGGCATTGCTCCTGAACAAACTGACTTTGACTACTTATATTTCAATAATTATATTTTAACTACACATATTCATACAGAAAGGGAGGAAAAGCGTAAGAGCAACTTTCAAAGTATTTGATTGTGTACTAGAAAAATCAAGGTATAGCTGTTACACCAAATTGTACGATAAAATCTGAAAACTATACAAATTTGGCATGTCATATGAAAAGGGAAAAATCTTCATCTCTTCATGGTGTATTCCAAAATAATAGTTTTGGTTAGCCAGTCATGCTGCTACCCTTTTTTTATTTGGCTTCAGCTGGGGTCCTAAGGAAAATAAAAAGACAGAAAGGTTTAATGTTTTATACTACCTCAGTGCTCTTTGGGATATTTTTTTCCAACAAATTTGCAGCAATTTAACAGAAAGTGATTAAATTTTCTAATGAAGAGTGGCTTCTGAATGGCAGGGTTAAAGCCCATGTGCTACACTCTCTGTCTTCCTCTTTTACTTGAAAAATGCTCTTTCTCATCAGGTAAAACCATATCACCTTAAATCAAGCATCAATCAAATGCATCAGGAAATAGAAACTTTAAGCACATAGGGAATGCTAACCTTTGAAAGTATCTGCATCCAACAGCCCAACTTCACAGAGAGAATTCCCAAACTTTCTTTTTGAAGGCACAACCAACAGACATTACCCAAGGAACCAAGCAGACAGCTGCGGGTTTGTTCTCCACAGCATAGCTTTGCTGTGGGCAAGTGACAAAAAATTTCCAGAAGAGAGTAGTGTCCTAGGGATGACCTTGGTTAAAGGGAGAGTAAAAAAATGATACCATGAATTTGTGTTGAATACTGTATTTTCCCCTGAAAAAGGAAACCCTGAAGGGAGAAGGTGTTACAGCCATGACAATTGCTGTGATGAGTGATCCCTTCAGATTATTATGTTCTATCTATCTCACACATACAAGTAAAGCCTCTTTCCAAAACGGCAAAACTAGACATCTACAAATATCAGTGAGAAAGAGAGTTTTGAAATACAAACAAACAAACAAAAAAGAGAGAGAGAGAAAAGACAAAACCACACTTTTGATTCCCTAGTGCTTTGCAAGAGTTATTCTGAAGGTCATTAGCACTTTCAGAGGTGATGGTTCTATGAGGGCTATATTATGCAATGTAAAATGCTTTAAAAGTTTTAGTTAAGGAAACCAGACTGAAAGCAATTTCTTATCAGAAGTAAAAAGTAGTCTCAGGTACCTGAGAGGGAAAACCGAAGGCAATCCAGGATGTTCAGAGGCAGTCCAAATAAGTCTCCAAAAATGCAAAGTATTCTTATATAGTTGGACCCTGTTACTGACCCTATTATTATAAATGCCAATTATTTTTTAATTTTTAAAATGTGTTTATGGGAATCAAACTATTAGTCTGAGTACCCTCAAATATGGATCTCATTAGCAAGGTGTTACCATGGCTGTCTTGACCAGTAGTTGGTATTCCTTTGGGTAATATTAACAGCTGCAATCAGAGACTGTTAACTATTACCCAGATTAAATACCTTGTCATTCAGATTTATGTAATCTGAGGGGAGGAAATAAGGATGAATTCCCTTCTAGCATTCACAGGTCAAATATTTATTGTTGCTTGGCAAGTGTAATGGGCTTGAATCACGTCATAAGCTTGAACAAAGGCAAGATAACATAATATCTGTTCTGTAGCTCTGCTTGGTTCAGGTTCTTCACTGTTTCTATTAAGCAAAGCAATGAACCTACACATGTTATTTTGCAGAATTTCTCTTTAGCAGAAGCACTACTAGAAAACAACAAAAATTCCTCAGCCAGAACATCTTCTCAATTGTCATCTTCACTGATGCTCAGAAGGCTACTGCTGTACAATAAAACTTCTAAATCAGCAACAAACTTCAAGACCCTTGTTATTTGTAGGAAAAAAAGGCCTGGAGTTATAATAGTCGATCAGTTGCATGACTATTAATAGTGCTGAGTGCCTTAATCCAGACAGTTCTCAAACTTTGCAAGTGCTGTTTGGCACTGTGCTCATCAGGCCTGCTGGGAGCGTGCCTCAGTGACACAGAACTGAAAACACTTGCTGCAGATCAAGAAAAGTTCCTGCTGGTTCCTGGCACTGCTTGTAGTGCCTCTGTGCACACTTTAGCAGTAGAATTTGCAGGGGACAGGAGTAGGAAAAAACACAAACTCACACATACGAGGAATAGCAGCATGCTAAGGCTCAGCAGACAGCATCGCTGCATTCCTGTGGGAGCCCAGGCTGCATCAGGAGCCTTTCTTTCAGCCTCTCATTTGGTGTGTTAATGATGCTGTACACAAAGCATGATGATCCCTAGTAAGTGCTGCTAGACAGGCGTGGCTTTCTAGATTCCTGTTAATGCTGATACCAGTAAAAAAAACCCCATCATTTCACTGTCTGATCAGCTAGGCTAGCCAATCTGAAAAGGCAAAGTCGGTTTCAGAGGTTTGAATTTTCACTCAAGGATAGAGGAGTAGTAAAAATGCTTTGAAATCTCAGACTCTGTTAGGGACCTCTTTATAAAAATTCCTGTCTGTATTAGTTTTGCCCCCTGACTTGGCAGCAGAAACACAGGCTGGGCTTTCCCCCATGCAATTGCAGAGGACAGAGCACTGAGTGTCATGCTGCAGTTTTGGAGTATGCCAGCTCTGGGGGCCCCTCTCATCTCCTGCTGCACAGCCCTGTCTCCACCCTCACTGTGATAGCAGCTTTTTGTACAGCCTCAATAAAAACCAGATCAGAAATAACCCTTTCTTAGGAGGTTTAGTTTGGAGCTCAGTCAGCTAACTGCTCCTTCTTCTTCTCTGCTGTGGTGATGCTGGGGGTTGGTGCACTGAGCCTACCTGAGAACAAGTGACCACAGAAGCAGAAATTTGCCAAAACCAGCCCACAGTCAAACCTAGCATGGGGCAGGTTGTGTTTCATTCCCAAAGTCTTCATTTCTTTAATGAAGGCAGGTTCTTTAAATGCTTGTTAAAGCAAACATAACACAGAGTTTCCTGAGCTGTTGGCAGAATTTACATTGACCTTACTGGGGCTAGGACTTTACCCATTTAAATAAAAAGGCAATCCAATATGTCATCCACTGTCATCATCAACTTACCCATCCCACGGCTGCCGCAAAGCCTTCCAAGCTGGATATGTCCTGATCTTCTAATGCAAGACCATACATTTCTTAACGTTTACTTTCCCACAAGAAGGAAAATGCGAAACTCCTACTGGTCACTTGGATTTTTCAGCACTTCATATTCAGGGCTGAGTCTCTGACTGGAGCAGGGGAAAGCTTGTGCCCTGAAATTCAGGTCTGTTCCATGTCCTTTGGATCCAAGATTTAGTTTCACCTCTGCTTTTCTTTCAGTGTTCATATTCTATACACTGTATTTGATAATACCTCCAGGAAAGTCACCGAATATCTTCTGATAAATGCTGAATTACATACTTACGTCTGTGTTTGTGCTTATTTCAGAGATCTGTAGCTGTAGTTCCTAAAAGCTCAACTACATCAACAGAATTGCAGGTGCAGCTCTGATCCCTGAAGGTATTTACCAAGTCAGAGGGAGAGATTTATAACTCTGACTTCAGTGGTGCTACACTGATTTACATCAGCCAAGGAGCCTCTGTGTGCTTTTTAGAGTTATCTGCTTGACAACTTGTCCATCTTCTCATGTGACTCAGCTGTTTTCTGTTCTTGAGCTCTAACCTTCTGCACATTAGTGGGTGTCATGGTAACTAAGGAGCAACCACACATAGCAGGCTAGCAAAAAAACCAGAACTGCTGAAGGTTAAAAACTAAGTGGAAGAACTATTTCAGTTATGTAAAAAAAAGAAAATAAACCTCCCCCCATCCCCAAACATGAAAGACTCTCCAAACTGAGCTTTGTATGTTTTTCTGGTAAAGTAACCCAGTGGCAATAAATGAAGAGCACAGCTGGAACTAACAGCAGTGTGATGGTTCAGTTAGGCATGTTGGCAAGCAGTAGGCTATGGGTTCAAATTTGGGCAGTTCTTTTGCCCACATAGGAAGGAGGCTGAAGACAGCAAACTCTGGAAATGTTTAGGTTCATATTTTGACAGGTGTGTGTGGTCAGAGAAGTAAAGATGAAACTTGCCTTTGCACAGCTAGGAAGTGGATAAAATCTTTTCACAGCACATTTTTCCCAACAGGAATGTAGAAAGTGCAGTGGGAGGTGCTGTAGTGTGAGTTGGAGAAGGAGCTCTGGGGCAGGATGTGCTATCGTATGACCCACCAGGGGGCTGGCTTGGAGGCTGCTGATGGGTGCCTCAGCAAAGAGGCTCATTGTGAGCTTTAGTGCAGTGTGATACGTGCTGAGGGATCACAGGTCCCAAAAACACTCATTCAAAAAAAGCCTTGGCTCGCAGTTCAAGTACTCTTAATTTACTGACTTCTAGATAGTCTAAAGATGAGTGGAAGTTAAGGAATGAGCCTGGCCTGTAACTCCCACATCTTGCACTTTCACCTGTGCTGACATCCTCTGGCCATGCCCATGTCTTTGAAAAGCAGAGTTTTTCTAAGTGCAGAGAAGACCATGCACAGGAGGCATCTTTAAAACTGCAGGATCTTAGAGATGTTGCAAACTATTCTAACCATGCCTCAGCAAACAAATATCTCTACTTTAGCCAGCAGCTGATGGTAGTTCAGAGTTCCTAGATCATGAAGGGAAAGTGAGGTTTCCTCAAAAGAAGTCTTAGAATAACAAATGCAACCTGATCCTAGGTTACTTATTCTTTTTAATTCAAAATGGTTTTTATTCTGCTTTGCATTTGTCTAGCTCCAGCTTTCATCCATTGGATATTTCAATATTGACTATAGATTCAGTGTATAATGCTCGCTGGTGACAATATCCCAGTGTTGAGACATATAAAATGCTGCAATTTCAACTGAAATGTGTCACATGACAAGGTAATACCTGAAAAATATAATTATTTTTTCATATATAAACATTCTTACTAAGGCACATTTGTATTTGGAGAATTGCAGGCTTTGTTTAAGGCATCTGTCTGGAAATATCTTTTAATGGCATCCAATCAAGGCACTCTAGAGCTCTAGGCACATTCAGTGCTGAAAGAACATTTACAGGAGTGGGGAGCCTGAAGAGCTTCTTGCAGGTGCTGTAATCAGAAGCCCTTTTCTCTCTCTGTGTTAGTCACTTTCAGACTGAACAATTTGAAATCACTGTGTTGTTCTGGGGTTTTTTTCACAATAAAATTAGCAACTGTTCTGCTTACTTTCAGTCACTAGAAACTACATGCCTATATATAAAGGAAGCACTCATGATGTGTAGATGTCATCTAATTTTGGTGCCTTTTTATGGAATAAGAATTTATTGAGACAGCAGTAGAATTTTTTGGCTCTTGCTTTTCCCCTCCCTCTTCTTCTGGGCTGTTACACCAGGGTGTTTCTTGCATGCTGCCTCTTGGATGTGAACTCAGCCAGCCTTGTCTTCCCACCTATCCCCATCCCAGCATTTCCCTTGGGCTAGCTGCCAACTTCTTTCAGCAGTACAGGTGGACACATTTGCCTCTATTTAAAGCACATTGGTTTAGGCATGATCTTGGAATTGAAAATGTGTAGATTTAACTGGAAAAGAGTAACAACCCTGTTGGCTTTATCTTAAAACTAATAAGGAATACAGGCCTAACTGTGCTTGTGCAATCTGTATATAAAGATCTTCTCCCCCATCTGCTGATGGATATCCTGTGGGTCTGCCTTTCAAATGCTGCTGGTGCAGCATTTGCAGCAAATTTGCAGATTTGAAATGTTCTCTCTGCCACTCTTAGCTGCTCTGCTGAGGCTGAATGCTGTCAGTAACTCCCAGCACTGCCAGATCAGGTGCTGAAGCTGTTGGGTTGGGTGAGAGGAGATGTGCAGCCCTGTCCTGGAAGCTGTGTGACCACCCACCCTGGCTGCCCAGGAGGGAAGGGATGCAGCTGGAAAATCACTGCACTGCACCCAGGGAGGCAACCCTGCCTTGGGGAAGGAGATAGTATAATGCCTCAGTTGCCTTTGTCTCAGAAAAAATGACAAACTGAATTCACAACAGGGTAGTGATTTCAGTATCTTTTGTACGGGTGGAGTGACAGAGCTTTAAGACATATTTCTGCTTCTTCCCAGTTCAAACCTAGGAGGAGTAAAACCCAGCCCCAGTATAACCTGGCACAGACTCCATCCTGCTCTGAATTATCCCCTGCTGCCAGAAGAGACAGCCAAAGCTCCCTGCTGCAGCCCTGTGCCACTCCCTATGGATAATCTGGTTGCAGAGTGAGGTGAAAGGGGAAGAAAAACAGAGCAGCAAATTATGCCAGGAGGAAAGCTTTGTTATATTTATAAGGCAGCTGGGTTAGGAGCCAGGGAGTGAGATGCTTATGTAGTAATGGAATAAATTCTATAAACGTAGTTTAGAATGGATGGGAGGATGCAAGCAATTAATTTGTTTTATTATTTTTAATTTTGGCCTTATATTCAAGTGTAAAATATTTTATATGCACAAATGCACGAATATGCAGACTGAAAGTAAAAAAATATATATGTATTTTCATATTACTGGAAGAGGTTAGAGGTTTATTGCTGGAAAATTGCTAGGGGAAGTGATTTTTTTGAAGCAAAAAGATGCAGACCATGTCTCTCTAAGATCAAGGACTGTGTTAAGACAGCAGGCAGAGAAACATCAGGAAAATAAATAAGGCACAGAATTGCATGCAAGAAAACAGCAAACAAAACCATAAATTTGTGGACAAGGGTAATGAGAATAGCAGCTACTGGGAATAAAATGCCTATGTGTGTGGATGAGGTCAAAACTCTGAAAAGGATTTCTAGAAGAGGAAGAAACCATTCAGCTTTTGTACATGGCATTTTTAATAGATCGAGAGAAGGAAAAAACACATAGATACTGGGTGGGGCAAAGACCTGAAGACTATAAAATTACAAACTACTTTGAATCAGCTCTCCAGCATAAGGTGGGAAAGACCCACATCTCCATAAAACTGGAGATGTCTGACCACTGTGTCTCCAGTGGGGACAAACTCCTCACTGCTCCGTGCCTTTGTGAGGTTTAATGAATGGGGGCAGGCAGAGATGGGATGCAGTGAGCCGGGTAGGGACTGTGCCAAGGCTTACTTGTCAAGTCATATTTGCCACAGTGCTGCAGGGTTGGAGCTTGAGGGTGTCTGGGACAGACTGGGGTGTGGAGGCACTTGCCAAAGCCCCCTGGGCTGGTGAGCCCTTGGATCAGCCTGCCTGGATATGAGGAGGGGGCAAGGTGGCTGCTGCTGGTGCACTCCTGCTTGGGGCACAGGGGTTGCATCAGGGAGCAAATTGGCTCCAGAGCTGGCATAAGTGAATTGCAAGTGTCATTGGTTTTAAAAAGTTTTGGTTGATTTGGTTATTTTTGATTGGATTTTTTTGGTTTGGGGTTTTTTGGGTTGTTTTTTTTTTTTTTGGCTTAGGTTTCCAAGAGCTGCACTAGTGTTGTTGACTTTCCCAGTTGATAGTTAATGACATGGGGACGGGAGGAAAATGAATCACTGAGGCTACAGGAGAATTTATTTTCAGGAGAACAATAATGCCATATATCAACAAGAAGTTTTTTTCTGTCACTTGGTAACTCATTGGCCATGAGGCACCATCTTCAGATCTTTGTAGAATGAGAGCAATGGCTTGTCTACACCTGAGTTAACAGAAGATAAAAAAAAGCTCCATGATTCTTGTATGATAGTCATAGAAAGAGTCCTATAGAGATGAATGGTAGTTGGATTGAGGCCAAAGCCATCACATGCCTCTTTGTAGTAGTTGCATAAACAGAGGATGAGTAGATAATTTCCCGCTCTCTTCTGCTCTTGTCTAAGATCTGTCTTGTCATAGATAATTATAAATCAAAAATAATGAACTTCCCCTTTAATACATTTGAAGCTTTGGCATGAAGCGATGTAAACAAGTTCTGAAGTCTAGTATATGGGAGCATTAAACCTAATTATTAATAGATAAATAACTTCATCAAAAACTGAGGGAGGAGTTTGGGGCTGGTAGTATTTTATGCTAACATGTATATCCATAAATAGTAATAACTTGAGGATCCTGTGACTAGTCTTGTGTTCACAGAATAGATGCACTGTGTGGATAAATAAATAAAACAGAGAGGAGCTAGTTATTGTGCTGCTTGCCTGGACCTTTGAGTCCTCCCCCAGACCTCAGCTCTTCCTGCGCTCCTGGAATGCACAAGGATAATACTCCGATTCATGCCTCCTTCTGGTTGTGCTTTCAGTTCAGTGAGTTGGCTCCAGTGAGGTAACACAAGGATCTGGCCTTTTCAGACTATGGTCTTTTATGAGTGGACAAGTTCTGCTCTTACGTTTTGGAGTTGTCCTATAGAGCTGTTCACAAAACTGAAAACTGGAAAGAAGTATCTATGGTTAAATTACGTGTTAGCAGTACAGTTAACCTTGGTATTTTAATTTCAGCAAAGAGGCCTTTCATTGTTCATGTGTTTTCTAAAAATAAATCTCTTCTGTGAATCCGCCTAATGCATGGCTGTACAAATCCTTGGTTTTCCTCTAGGGTTATAAACTCCTTATTATACATCCACTTAATTATTTCTCCTCCATTACCCCTTTTATCTGCATACCCTAGTGGTCACAGCTCCCCAGGCAGGGCAGCTCATTGCACCTTTACCATTGCTATTGTACCCCTGTAGCAATTGTGCAATGCTGTTGTACCCCTGTAGCATTGTCATCCAAACTCTGGATGAGCCACCTTCAGAAGGATTTCCACTTCAGTATTCCATGAGTCCTATTTTCCCTCTGAATAAAGACAGACCTTTGATAGGTCTGTATAGTGACTGAAAGAAACAAGATTTTTGAAATAAACCTGCTCAGGGAAGTTGCTCTGTGATTGTCGTGCTTTAACTTCCTATATGAAGAAAAGAAGTATTTATTTTCCCCAAAGAAAATGCTTCTATTTATTCCAGGCAGTAAAAAGTTTATATCTTTTTGTTCTTTCTTAAACTACCCCTGGTTTTGCTACAAAATCTTATTAGGAATTATTTAAGATAATATACTCAGAAAGTGAATGCTGCAGTTAAAGAATCAGGCCCAGCCTTGCAGTCTGTAATGGAGAGAAGTCTTTCTTGAGGAAAATGGTAAAAATACTAACTGTATACATAATTTTCAGTGCCTTCACAAGAATATTCTTGTATGTTGGGCTGGTCTGCCTGACTAGTCAGGCAGAAAAGGTCAGGCTGAAGATTACCCAGCTCTCGCGTGCTGGCGGAGTGAAAACCACATGTTGCCATGTACGCGGGCTGTGGGTGATCCCCTGGTGGGAAGTTTTCCTCTGTGGCGCTGTGGCAGCGAGCACCTCATGCCCCGGGCTGGCCGCGCTTGCAGCAGCCCCACCGTGAAGGGCAGCGCTGCTCCCCGCAGTGCTGAGTGCCCCTTGCCTTCTCTCGGTTGCTCGGACCCCGGGCCAAACCCCGGGGGACAAAGCGGGTGATCCAGGGTGGGAAGAACAGCCCTCTGTCCTGTGCCTGTGCTGCAGGCACTGCCGCCAGGGCAAGCTGCCCCGGCCCCGGGCTGCTCCCCTCGGTCCCAGGAGTCAGGGCTCCGTGCAGGAGATGCATTTCTGCGCTGCAGGTCAGGGCTGCCTCCTGCGGGTGGCAGTCACAGCAGCGTTTCGCACCGGAGCTGCATGCATCCAGGCAGAGCACAGTGGGGTACGAGCCGAGGTACGGCTGGGAGAGGCCCCAGCAAACCAAAAATGCTCCCTTACTGAGAGCTGGGCACCCAAAAATGCTCCCTTACTGAGAGCTGGGCGAGATTCCAGCCGCCGTCTGGAAAGACGCTGCTTTGGTCCATAATTCACCTGTTTATAGGAGTTCACTGGACTTGTGAGATCCTGCTCAAAATGAGGCCAGAGAACTGATCCAGTACAAAACCAGACCTGGAACAACCTCATTGGAAGGGAATGGGAGTCTTCAGCTGGTGCTGCCCTTTGCTGTGGTGTCAGACCATGATGCTGCTATTTTCTTGTCACTGGTGAATATCAGAAAGTACAACTTTAACCATACTTAAAGCTAAAACAGAAAGTGCTTGGGATGTATTACCATGTTTGTTGCTGATAATGTTGGTGCAGGATGTGTCCTTTGCTCTCCCCTCAAAACCCCTGCTAATCCAGGTCTCCCACGACCCCTTCCAGCCTTCTTTTAGTCCACGTTCGAGGAGCCCCTGACCCGCTGTGGATCAGCATGATGGTGCTAGGAGGGGAGAGAGGGGCAAGAGCCAGTGCCTGGGGACAGGAGGGTAACTCTGTTACTCCTTAAGGTGTCACAGCTTTCTGGGACTTCATAGTCAAGTCCTCTTTTGCACCTCCCTTGAGAACTAGACAGGCATGGTCCCAAAATGCAGATTTCTAAGGCTGTACCATAGACATGTGTCTTGCTGATGTGCTGTCTAGGAAAGAGAGAGAGAGAGAAAGAGAGAGAGAGAGGTGACTTGTTTCTGCCTGATCATTGCTATGATGCTCTCGTATTGAGGTGTTTGAACATTAAGAGCATTAAACAGAATAAACACTGTCTCAAGCATTCTGGACATTCCCAGGCCATTATACACATCTCTAGTGAAATTGTCTGAGGCAAAAATAGATGAAAGTAATGCTGTACTTTATTAATATTTTCTAATTCTCTAGTTGGAAATATGTGTCTCTTTTTAATCTTTTTTCTTCCTTTTCCCTTAAATCCACTGAAAATTGCTTTAGTGGATCTATCAGCTTGGAGACTCCCATTTGACTGTTTTAACTCAAATAACCTGAGAATTGATTGATCATTAAAGAAAGATGGCAACAGTCACCCAAGGACAAATCATAGGAGTAATTCACTACATTCCCTGGAGTCGGAATTGATCCATAACAATCTGAAATATCCCAACAAAAATATAATTAAATATAAAGCACCTCTCTTTTTTCTTTTATTTTTTTTTTTTGGCTTTGCCTGAATTTTAGAGAGCTGACAAGAGTAAGATATCCATAAGTAAGTACCATATCCAGCTGTGCACATCTTCTCAGGCCTGAGTAGCTGTGGCATCAATAACAAGTAATTAGCATCCATAGACTTGAGTGGATTAGCAGGACTATGGAAAAAACAGAACCTGTAGACACTAAAATCTTTATTATCACAAGCTGTTTAAAATCTCAAACTCTTATATACAATTAAGTAATATTGTGTCTTTCAAATATTTGCATTACAAAATAATTTGAAACAGCTATTTGATAAAACAGTTGAATATACAGCAGTCTCACATCAGAAAGGTAACAAAAGTTTGATTTAGGGTACCCCAATGAGTTTGGAATTACAAAAAAAATTATTTTTTTTAATCTCAGACCAAGAGTTATCTACAAATCTATAACTTATGATTACGTGGAAACTAAAAGAATGTTCCTTTTTGCTGAGGTTAATGTTAGGGCTGTGTGCTTTACAAGTGCAGGACTCTTATTGAATTAATTAGCTGCTGGTAATATCAGCAACCTTATGTTTGTAACTTTATGGAGGAGTTATTCCTATTTCATTAAGATACTGATTTTTAGCATGTCTAGGAGAGGTGTTGGTTCTTAATTACCCTTCTTATTACCTATGTATTGGTAATAAGACAAATCAGACAAACCCTCCTTTGGTTCTGTAGCTTTTCTGCAGGACAAAAAGGCCTCACACTGTAAATGAGATGTCAAATTGTCTGGAAGTGCTGGATAACTACTGAAATTATTGAAGGAAATGGAAGAAGAGGTAGCATTTCCTTAGGGATCATCACATTTGTGAAGCATTTTAGAACAATATGTGTGGGAGATGCTTCCTGTTTCCATTCTTTTTCTCATTTTCTGCTGGAGGATGATAAATTATCAGTTACTTGTAGATGTTGCAAGGTGATGATGAGATGGGTTGGCTCAGATCAGGCTAGTGATGAGGATGTTACCACAGAGGCTTAAATACTCTGTAGTGCATGCTGATAAAATAATTCTGAGAGTTTGCTGCTATCTTATCTGCTGTCTGGCTGCTCTCCTTTTTATTTTGTGGGTTAGAGGACCTGACTGTGTAAATGATTTAGGAAAAATGAAGGTGCATCAACAGAAGGTGTACAGTTAATACTAGTGAACTGGAATATTATGTTTTGGCTGTATTAATGTAGTTGTGAAATGGCCTAAATCCCCTGTAATTCAATCCACCCACAAAATTAAAGTACTGAGGCAAAACTGTGCAAAAGGAAATCACCAGGAATGGGTGAAAAGTGTAAAACAAACAGGAGAGCAAGGGCACGTGGGCAAGCAGAAGGGGGAAATACCAAATGGGGTGAGGGAGGAGAGGGGCTAAAGCAGAGCCCATGGTGCAGCTGCACCCTGAACCTGGGCTGTAGGTGAGAGAGCAGGTGTTGGGCAGTGGCTGTGGCAAATGCAGACCTCAGTGTGAAAGTGATGATCAAAGAGAGAGACCAGTGGGGTGGAACAGAGCAATGCAGAGCTGGGCTGGGGAATCAGATAAATGAGGGATCCCTTCCATAGTTTAGGGCTAGGGGAAGAAAAACAGTGATGTATAAGTGTTCAGGAAAAAGAGAAATAATAAAAATTTTATTTGTCTAGTGCTGAGGGAATCTATTAGAAATATCCATAACTATACTGAAATGCAAATTGCTTCACCCTCGGTCTGTTTCACACAAGGAGGACAGGACCTAGTGACAGGTGAGATTTGATGGAATGGCACATTTTTCAATAGTAACGCAGCATATATTAAGTTTGGACTTTTAAAAATCAGCAGATAGAGAAAATTTCTGTCAGAATTGGCCAAGGAAGTGCCCAAAGCATTGTTTTGTATTTTAAAATGCTGAGGAAAGTTCCTGAAGAGGCAAATAAATTCTCTAGCATGCCAGAATTTAGAGAGGCAAAGTGACATGAATAATTATAAACCTCGAACCAAGACATTAGTTCTGGACAAAATTGATTTTAAAGCTTTATATAGAGATTGATCACTGATGAACACTGGAATAAGAATAAATGCTTAATGGCATAAGTTTACAGAAAATACATTCTCTCAAGGTAAACTTGAAAAATAAAATACATAAGTGAAATATAATCTCTGAGAAACTTATTTGGAACTGTACAGCCTTCTATCTGGGAGAAGGACCATCTAGAATTAACATTAACCCCAAACCATCAACATCCACAGCAGAGTCTCTTTTCAAATGCCACAGCAAACTGAGTTGGTGCATTGCACTAATATCACTGTGTGGCTTGGATAAGGTGGTGGGTCACCAATGTACCAGAACTGAGTTAAGCCATACAATGTCACCTTTGGGAATTGGTTCATTTTCAAAAGAAAAAAGAAAAAAGGAAGAAAAAAAAAAGAAAATAAAAAAAAAGAAAAAAAAAAAAAAAGAAAGGCAAGGACTCCTATTCTTCATATTCTACATGTCCAGCTGTGCTTCAGGGAGAAGGCAGCAGCTGGGCATTGATGTGAGCTGCTGGGTCCCACTGACTGCCCTCCAGCCACACAGCTGGTAATGATCTTAATATACAGCCTTCTATCTTGTACCATTAAAAAAAACCCCAGTCCCTCAATTTTGGGCATCTTCAGGTTACTGCTTTGCAAATTGTAGGACACCTGAGCAAAACATCTTTGTCTGTTGGAAAGAAGTAGCTAACAAAACTGCTACCGGAAAATATCTACTCCAATTTTTAAAAATTTTCTAAATTTCAGTCTTTCACTTTCTCTTCCCCTGTGACTGCATTCTTTTAAAGCAATATTCTACATGATGGGTTTACTGTCAGGAAATAGTGGAAATGTTTAAAAAAATTTGTGAAAAATGAACTTAGAACACTTCTTTCAAAGTTAAAAATCATCCAAACAGGAAAAATTTGTTTACCATCACTCATTTACTAAACCCAATTTGTGCAATAAATTGTTTTGGAACAGTGAAGAAATTTTTATTCTTTGAGGAAATTACTAATCAAGTGAAATTCAATAATGAATGAATATGGTTAGCTCTAAACATTTTTTCCTTCTGTATTTTGACTTGTCTTTAATTATTCACAAAGCTGAACCATTCTCTGTATTTGTCAGCTGTTAGTGATACTTAGATGCCATCACAGAGGCTTGGGGCATTTGTTTTCTCTCTTTAATCAAGCTATGTATGGTAACTTATTAGGGAATTATTTGCAGGCAAAAAAACCTGATCACATTAAGCATCTATTCAGTGGGAAGGCATTATATATTTAAATAGAATATGAGGATATAAGATATGGTAGGATATGAAACTGCTATTTTAAATGAGGCAAGAGAAACTTTGGCCAGACAAGGATCCATTTTTACGTGTGTTACATATTTAAGCTACGTGTCTCAGGACACGCCATCTAAAATCCATGGACACAGTTACAGCATTCATATTCCCACCTTGAGGTATCCCAGGAGACTGATTTTTTGTCATTGTAACTAAAAGTGACTGGGCACACTTAGAAGTCCTTGTCTTTCAGATATTGCAGGCTCAGTATTTAAAAACAGAAGCAGCAGAAAACCTCCTGTATCTGAAAACCTTGACCAAGTAGTTATGCATAACAGATGCTTATCTAAATCTGTATTTAAGGTGAATGCTGAATTGCTCCATTTTTCAACCTCACTCATAAAAAAAAAGAAAAAAAAAAAGAAAATAAATGTTTTTAAGTTGAATATTCCTGAAGTAGATGGTTAGAGAACAGCCCTGGGCAGAGAGAAGAGTTACACAGGGAGAGCTAGCCCAGGGCGCTCATCTGTGGAGATAACAAACTGAAAGGCAATCTCAAAATAATATCTGTCGCTTCTGCAGGTCCTTTAATCTGAAAACCAAAAAGCTTTCTACAGAGTCTGTGCCCTGGCTGGGCTGCAGTCTCTTCTGGCTATTCCTTTGAGAGGCTTTTCAGCTGCTGTTTGTCCTCAAGAGTTGTCTGTCAGTCCTAGCCTGGTACCTTCCCAACAGCAGTCCTGTGCAAATCAGTGCACTGTTCAGAAAAAGCAAATTGACAAATAAACACTGCATAGGCACGAGCTTCACATCCACCAAACCAGGGCAATCCAGAATTATGGACACTGAAACAAACACTCACAAAACCAAACAAAAACAAAGAAACCCACCAAACCTGGAGCAGATTGGTTTTAAGTGCTGTGCAATACACAACTGCAGAACTAGACAGAAACGGACTAACAGGAGTGAAAAAGGGGTTTCTTTTGATTTGTGGTGAATCTTATTGCAAAAAGCACTTAAATCATTCCTTAATCTTGCTACAGTGCTTTTCTTTTTTATTTTCTTTTTTTTCCCCTTCTTTTCCTTTTCTTCTTTTCCCATGGTGATGTTTCCTCTCTGAAGACCATATAAAGCAGGACACAACAAAAGCATTTGCTTCTCTGGCCTTTTGAGATGAATTATATTTAAAAACAGTTCTTCCAATATCTGGGGAATGATGAGCTTGTGTGCTGCATCCCTTTAGCCAGTTCTTTGCTGTCCTGAGGACTTCATGATTCACCATCACTGTGTACACATGGAAGAGAAAAAAACACCAGTGTCATGCTGTTGGGTTAGTTGTCTCAGCAGGAAATAACATGCAAGAGTATCTCTAGAGTTCATGAGAAGGTGTTACCAGAAAACAAATCTGTCACTCATGTAATGGATGAACTGATGCTGGCAGCAAGGGCTGCTCTGCTTCCTGTCTGATGGTTCATGGCTGCCCAGCACAGCCCTTCTCCTGCTGCTGGCTCTCTTTCCTCAGCTGAGGATAACTTTGGAATTTTTGGTTTACAGCTGACCTCCTAACAGGTGCATTTTCTCTTTGTCCCACTGGTTTCTGCCCAAGTGGCTTGCCCCCTAGCACTCTCTTAATAATGTTTGGCTCATGACAAAGTTAAAAAATGTAACATCTTACATGGTCTGATTTGAATTCAGTCAGCAGGGATAACAGCAGGGTTTTAAACCACCTCTGAAGCTAAAAGGGCCACTCATAATCTTAATATTTTCTCATAATCTTAATATTTTACATGTTTTCTTAAGTCTTAAGTCTTTGAATGTTTTAGAGAGAAATCTCCTATTTTTATTTGCATTTGTTTGCCTTTCTACAATTTAGAGGCATAAATTTCTCTAATCTAGTCTGATTCTAAGATACTATTTACAAGAAATTTGCTTAAATAATGCGTGTGCCTTTGCTTGACTGAAGCATACTTATCTGAACAGGGTTGCTTTTTTTGTATCAAGGCTTAAGCCTCACTGTAGTGTTCTAAAATAACTCTGTTTTACAGGTGGGGAGCTTGAGGTAGGGTGTAGCCCAAAGATGTCTTTTGATAGCCAGGAGCAAAACCCCCTTCTTCTGATGAGGTTAATGCAAATCCAGTACAAAACCACTCCTTTAGCAAGGATGGTAAAATGTCAGCTCAAGCTGGTAAGCCATGATGGGGTTGGTTTTTATTTTTTCCTTACAATGAATTGTTAAAGATTTGGAAAGTAAACTTGATGCTAAGGGTGGTGTTGTGCCTAAAAAGCCTTTTACAGTATGACTTCTGCCAGTGTTAGCCTGTGGCTGAAGCATCCTTTGTGCTGTACTCCCTGCTATAGTCAGTGGTATGCTCAGCAAATCTGCTTTTAGAGAACTGCTGTGCAGCTGCCTCTCCTTAACAATTTTCCCCCCTCTGAGTTATCATTCAGCAGCAGGAAGGGAAGACCCAGATGACTAACAAATCCAGGATCTTTTCCAGTTGCTAAGGGTAAAATTAATGTGCTTGCTTGCATCTGGAACCTAGAATCTAAGCTTTTTTAATTTTTTTTTTTTAAACTGAACTAAAACAACAACGTTGATTTCACTTGCCATAGGAGTAAAAAGAAACCTTTTCTATACAAGTGGCTGTAGTGCACAGGCCTCATCCAAAGATTCCTCTGAAACTGTAGCTTTGGAGCAGCTCAGCCGCAAACTCTGCAGCAGTGGTGATTTTACATCCCTATCAAGGAAATTCAGAGAAGATGTTTGGAATATTGTGACAGTCTACTGCAGAAGGTGCAATTCTGCCAGAGAGGCACAGTCAGTGGAATTATCTGATGCCATGGGAAGCAGACCTAGGTCCTCTCCCTGCTCCTGGCCTTGCCTGATTGCATCACTGCTTCCACTGCACCAGGGATTTCTTGGCACACAGGATGGCTTGTTTGTTATCATAACCTGGCACAGAGAAGCTGCTTTGCCCACTCCTCAAAATGCAGCTGCAACACAAGGGTGCAGGCAAGGGCAATGTACAGCCTCTTGTTTCCAGCTGGAAACAAGAACCAGAATTTTTAATTAGGGAAAATTGCGAAGGGTTTAGGAGTTCTGGCCAAAATCCTGAGGAAACCAACCAGAAAGATTTTAAGTTTACAAGCTGTCAGGATCATGGTTTTGCATCCCACTGGGATCTCTGCTTGGACTATCAACTAGTGCCAGCTCCGGGGGAGTGCTGCAAAGGGGCACGGAGAAGATCCTTTGTGTTTCTCATTCTCATTTTCTCGTTGGAGTCAGACAAGCCCCTGTCTGTCAGGTCACAGCTCCAGCCAAAACATCTGGCAGTGATGCCCAAGAACCTATAGGCACCAGGTGGCAGAGGGGAACTGGGTGCCTTTGCTGAAGGGTGCCAAGGAAGCTAGGCTGAATGCTTGTATTAACACCTTGAGAAACTGTGATTAAAGTCTGATCAGTGAGTGAAACTCCATCTGTGCCATCTGGTTGTCTGTCTTGCACCACTTTACAACTGTAAGATTATTTAGCAGTGCAGTTTACAGGAAGAGACCTGTTTAGAAATAAGTGTCAAGCCTTTAGGTTAAGTTGAAGTCAAAGTTTCTACATATAAAAATTTTAAAACTTAAATGGACCAAAGAATAATTCTATAATTATATACATACAAAAAAATTATTTTAGAATGACACTGACCATATTTCTTCAAATAATAGAGTGAATTAAAGTACCTTGGGTTAGCAATTGATTCTTTTTCTTCTTCTCTTACAGTAGGTAAACATTCACAGTCACCTGGAAAAGGGTAAGAAACAAGACTATAGTTACTCTACTCTGGCAGTTGTTCTATATTTATTTCAAAAATGCATGAAGTTTTATCATGTAGTTATGCTAGAATACAGATCTGCAGATGCACTTCTGCACCCTTTTTATCTGCATGGTCCCCATAGCATGAATCTTACACCTCCTTCCCTTTGGTAGGTGTTGCCACAATTTATTTTATATGTTCCAGTTCTTTATGTACACCTATACAAATGAGCCACTTTTGAGCACTGCCTCCTACACACTGCCACAGGGAGAGTTGTTTGTTAATCTTCCATTGCTGACAGTGGCACCTATGATTTATAGTCCAGCTGGGGATCTTGGGCTGGAGTTTAGGGAACACTATAACATGCACACACACACACACACACACACACACACACACACACACACGAAAATATTTAAAATACTTGCTCCATTCTCTCCACAAATTTTTAAAATATATTTCATGCTACTTTTTTCCCATGTAGTACAGTTAATGCCTCCCTTTCACTACTGCCACTTAGCACATGTTTTCTGTAAAAGCTTTCAGGCCACAAAGGTCAAAACCCCATCATGTGGAGCACTGTGCTAATGCAAAGAAATGCTCCAAAGAGCTTTATGTCCTGAAAAACAAAGCATACCTAGTAGGTCAGGCAAATGAGCCATTTGGATAGAAGGCAAGGGACCAGGAATGAAAAAATATCAGTGCTTCAGCATTTCTTAGTCAGTGAAAAGCTGTTCATGGTTCAAAATCAGGCCTTGGTTAACTCATGGCTTACTGAAGACCTGCATTTTTTGAGGAGACCCTGGAAGGATAATGCAGACCCCTTGGAGATTTTGACTGGGGAATTCACCTGGGAGAAAACTGGGAGGAAAAATGCAAGGTACTCATAAGTAACTGAGAAAGCAGCTGAAGATGCTGCTGCTGGTAGTTACCACATGTTCTAATTTCTCCATGTGCTGATAGCCTTGAAGGGAGGGGAAGGGCGTATTCATAGGCTCCTGGCAGCAATTTTAAATAAATGGTGGTCTGAACTACAAGCAAATGCATATTTCTTCTACAATACCTCAGTGTGGAGCACAAAAGTGTAGGAATTCTGGAGACTGAAAGGACTAGATGCTTCAGAGAAATTAGTATTTAGCATTAAAATGTGTATTTAAAAATATAAATAACATTCACAGCTATAAGTGTGTTTAATAGAAATGTCTACTGGAAACTGAAAACATTTATGAGATTCTATCACATATTAAAAATAAACTCCCACACAAACTAAAATACTCCTCTGAAAAAATCTACCCCTGACATTTGTTCAGTTATTTTAGTAGGAGGGAGTCAAGAGCACAACTAAAAATGTTGTAGGGAAAGCAGTGATACGCATACAAAACACCTTCCATTGATTTCCTATGCATGGGATCTATGTTAGCAGGCAAGAGAGGGAGGATGGAGTAGAGGGGTTACCGTGTACCATTTTTGTTCATGCTGTTCATCCATTTGTCAAGCTCTTCCATTTCTATCTCCATAACAGAGGGCGTGTCTTCTTCAAAAATAGGACTTGAGAGAAGAGAGTGGGAAAAAAATTACACAAAATGCTTAATTCAAACAACTTACAGTGCAGTGATTTTGTATGACTCTCCTGTAATTCCAGACACATGTATTTACTCTGGAGAGGAGCCACCCTAGCCCAGTAATCTGAGGAGATGTCAGCCCACGGGGTGTGAACCAAGGGGTCACAAACAGATGCGAGGGAGTGGCACTGAGATGCCAGTCCTGGGCAGAGGCAGGGCCAGCTGAGGCATAGCACACAGGGACATGCCAGAGCACAGGATCAGTGCAGCTTCTTGAAAACTGTCCCTGCTGTAAATAGAAAACTAAAAAAAAAATAAGATAGTTTGTCCCTGCCCTCTTGGAACACATGACAGAAGTTCCATTTCTCCAGTGCTAAAAGCTGAAGGCCTAAAGTTTCTTCATAGCTGTGAGTGACATTTGCAGTAACTTCAAAAGGAAAGGTCATGAGAGTTGTGTTTATTTAAATGCCTCTGCTTAGCTTCCTTTTGCTTATCAGTCCTGCAGTCATATGATAGAAAGTATGTTTTCAGCAAAAAAAACTTTTTTTTTCTCATAGAGCCAATTAGTGAACTTTCAGCATTGATTAGCAAGATGGAGGTCAATAAAAGGCAACAATAAAAGTTATGACTCTGAGAAGAGCCACAGAGCTTCTGTCTTGTTTTCTAAGGCATTGCTCCTGTGGCAACCAGGCAAGCCTTTCTGCCTCACCTCTGAGTAAGAAGATAAACTTGAAAAACAGGGGAGCAAGACACAGAGCTTATTCTGAATAGCAAAAGCCTGTGATGAGCCTGGGAACTGATCCCCTTTGCTCATGGGGCACCTTGTACCACTTGTGGTTGATAGAGCAGGAGGTGCCTGAGAGCAGGCTCAGCGAGGGCTGTGGGCTGTGGGTGTCTGGGGGGCAGCCCTTGCCTCAGCCACCACTAACTCTTGTTCTCCCACTCCAGTCTTACACTTCAGCCACATACTGAAGTCACACTTTATCCACCTGTTGAGATTGCTGGTTCAATCGATGGCAAAAAGTAATGGTGTTTAGTGTAAAGCTAAATTAAAAGAGGAAGTGAAGGAGACAAAGGTTAGAATAAAAGAAATTTTTTTAAAATAATAATATTCATAAAATTTACCTTTTTACATTTTCACTTCCCAGCTCATCTGGAAAAGAAGAAAGTTGGTGTTCATAGTTCATCATGATATTTACCCTTTGTATTTACAGGGTCCAGACTGCATACAAGCCTTGAATAGGGTCAAGTAAAACAGGCTGCATTTTCAAAAGGCATAAAAACTAAATCGCAGATGAAAGACAAAACATCTTATCCTGTTTGCAATTTTCAGAGGAACTCATTCTTTTGAATTTAAAAGCATCACATTATTAGCTCAACCATGCTGGGAGGAAGCCCAGTGTTGGTGTTGCAGTGGGCAGGACAGGGCAGATGCACACTTCCTTCAGCAAAACAGATGTGCTGAGGGAAATGATATCTTGAAAAGGAACCACTTCTGCAAAAAAAAGATGTTTACTAGAAGCATTGCTACAGCTCTCACTTGGGCAATTCAGCTCTCTCTGGGGAGTCTGGGAGCTGCTCATGGGGAGAAGGGTGGGAGGGAGTTGGACTGCATGGCAGATTAGATCTCAGTTAGGCAAATGAAACTGAACTAGCCAGATGTCAAAAGGGATTCAATCTATTTATACTCCAAGACAAAGTAAAAATGGGGGGGGGGGGGGGAAATGGTGCCACAGATATAATTCTGATAAACATCTTCATCTCCAGGAATCAAGTGACTGAAAAACCTGTCTTAAATCACTTTATTTTTAATTCATTGTTGCCAGCGGGAACAACCTCCCAGTTGTTCCAGCACATTCCCAGACTGCAGAGCCACCCCAGAACCACAGAGCCATCTGCCCCAGCCTTGAGGATGCACAAAATCCCAGGATGGCACAGGGCATGAGATCCCAAGATTGTGTTTCTGAAAGGTACTACATTTCCTAACCCTCTGAAGAGTGTACTTGAATTTCAATCATCCAGAAACAGGCAGGCAACTGGGTGCCTGGGTGCAAATTCATAGTTTGTTAAAGGGAAACCCAGTGATCAGACAAATGCAACCCAAAAGTGCCCTGAAAACTTGACTTTAAATCTGTATTGAGTATGGTGCACTGCCTGCATGCTGATGAGCTGACAGCTGCACTCTGACCCTGTAGATACACTGGTACAACCATCTCAGATTTTCACTTACCAGCTATGTGGTTTTGTTATGACACCTCAGTTTGTTCTCCTGTGGTCTGACACTCCAAGTTACCAATTCCTTTGTTAACAGATCACAGCACCTTCCTGAAGCACTGCTCACCCCACTGCAGCACCCAGGCAGTCTGACCTAGCTCATTTGCTGTGATGTCTTCATAGCAGCCTCCACCCTATGGAATCAGGATTCCTTAAAATGATTTTACTGAAGCTCCAAGCAGTTTTACCTTGTAGGCACTATGGGCAGTAGAAGCATTAATTTCACCTTGCCTAAAGTTGTTGAGCATAAAGACAGAACAAGCATCTGCAGCCACAGTTGCATCCCTGAGCATTCTCAGATTTCCAGGAGCCAGAGTTGATTCCAGGGCTCCCATGGGTGTGGCAGCATGAGCAGGAGGTGCCAAGAAGCAAAAGTAGCTCCTGCCCAAGGAGAGGTGTGTGACCAGGTACTGCTGGCTGGGGAGGATCCCTGTCTTACTTGGCAAACATGCAACTACAGTCAGAGAAGGGCATCCTAAATGTGGTACCCTATGCCTCAAATTATTGCTCTGTTAATGTTGAACACATCCTAGAAACAGCCTGCTGATGCACAAGAAGACAAACTTACCTTGCTTGGACTTTTTCCTTTTATGATGCATTACAAAAAATGTGATCAACAAAATCAGCAGGACCAGCAGTGCCACAGGGACAACATATATCAAGATAGACTGTTCTGCTGCTTCCAGGCTGTTCTCATCATTCACAGCATTCAGTTCAGTACTTGGAGAGCTCTGTGTATCAAAGCTGCTTTCAGCAGTGCTTGCAGTTACAAGTACTGGCTCGTGGTCATCCACGGTTGAAGGACCCGTAGCAGGAAGATGTGTTGCTGCAAAAGTGGGTAATATCATCGATCCATCTCCTGATCCATCATTTCCAGGGTCTGTCAAATATATGAGGACAACTTAACATTTAAGGGTTTCATTAGTATTATCAGTGAGCCACAGTGTACAACTTAGTATTTACTTCCCATTTGATGTATTAAAAAAAAAAAAAAACAACAGATGCCCCATACACACAGATTGGAAGTCTTGGGCATTGGATGTAAAACTAGATCTCAACTTTATCACAAAATCTTACCAGTCATGACCACGTTCTTCAGCTGACTTTTACTGGGACACGTCAGCATGTGTCATCTTCTGCACACAGCTGCCTTGCACAAACAGACTTCTTTTGCTGCAGGTTGGCATCTGGTCTTGCTCGCATGAGAAATTATTTTGCTTCTCAGTAAACCACACCAGCCTGTTTTGGTTCTCAGTCTTGGCCTGACATATGTCCCTCCCCTTATCCAAGGAGTTAGGTACTGCCTTCAGGGAGACCACTATCCCTGGTTCACCAGTGCCTTTAGTTCACTCATCTCCCTGTTTCTGTACCTTTCTCAAATTTGTTAAATTTGTCTCACTGTGAAAAACAAAGTTGGTGAAGGAAGTCTGAAGCATGCAAAAGCTGCTGACTGCCCCATCTGCGTGGACTAGAAGAGGTGGCAGTAACACGGGGACCTCACTTCATACAGGACCAATGAACTGTTCCTCTGACTGATTCTGCAGGCTGGCTGTGTGGCAAAGCATCAGTGTATGGCAAAGCATCAGTGCTGGATATTCCCCATGGGTGCTAAGACTGGGGGTGTTGAACTTTGTTCTCAGTTCTGGTTTCAATTATCACACATTTCACAAGAAAAGGGGCTAAAATTGGCTGCGTAGGTAATAGTGAAACAAGTGCTTTTTGTGTGTTTACGTAAGAGTCTATTGACTGTCACAGAGTTTAAAAGCTTTAAAGAAGTACAGCAAATTCTGGGCTGCTACTGTATTCTATGTAGATGCCAAAAATCCTGTTGTAGCCAAAGGTGCAAGAATCAGCCTTTAGATAAATTACAACAGAAAAGCCTTCAATGATTTTCTTGGCATGAAATTAAATGATGGGGTTTTGTGTTATCTGCCCTTTCAGATACAATACTAGCATGGTGCACATCTCATTGTATGCAATAAAGCAGGATGGAATTTTTTGACTTTTGCAATTACATGTTCCTCCTCGTTCTTGCAAAGTGCTGGGCAGCCGGAGTTTCCACAAGAGTTAGCAAGAGCTTAAGGTTTTCAGCACCTCAGTGCTGGCATTTCCAGTCTCACAGGACTGGAACCAAAAGTACTTAGCATTTTAAATGCTTTTGTAAACACATTAATCTTCATAATGGCCCTGAGAGATGAGCAGTTATCATCTCCATTTTACAAATGAGGAATCAGAAGGACAGGGATGCTGTCCTTCCCAGGGGTGCCAAGTGAGAGAGAAAAACTGGGATTAGAGCGCTATCTCTTGCTTAATCCACTCTGCAGCATCTCCTCTCCCACCAGATTTATCTCAAAGAGAAGATGAGTATTTCATGAGACCCTATTCAAGGAAACCCAATTTCAGATGAATAAAATTATTTGAGTGTGACAGCAGTGTTTTATCTAGATTTTTATGCCGCACGTATCACACAGGCATTTGATTGTTTTCATCCTTTCCTAAAAACTAGGAAAGAATTTGAATACTTAATGTAATACTGTGAAGGTCACCAGACTCCTGCAGCACAATAGGACAATGAAAATGATAGCTCTTCTGTGGCAAAGCACTTTGTATCAATAGTGTCTCTGTCTCTTCTGTATTTAGTATTTCAGTCAAGAGCAAAACCCTATCTCTGCCTCCCTTTGCAGGTAACGACCCCCTTAGGTGTGTGCTGCTCCATCCCTTCCCGTGATCTGCTGCCTCTTCTTAATCTTATTCCAGAGGACAGGAGGGAGAGCTCCCCTCCCTTATTAGTTTGGCCATTTGACTTTTCTTTTCCAAGGCAGTTTGTGGTTCCCAGCGGCTGCAGCCAGTCCATCTCCATGGCTGTTGAGCAGAGCGGCGAGGCAGCGCGGGAGGTGTCGGTGCTGCGGGCTGTGACATGACGGACTGCGCCGCGGGCAGAGCTGATGGCTCGCCACAGTCTCACTGAGCCTCTTCCATGACCTTGCTTCGTTTTCCTCCTCTAGCCATTGCCCTTGAAACCCATCGCCTGCCACATTTGATATATCGAGAGGGACAAGCCTGTTGCTTAAAATAGGGAAGGGTGTGGAGAAAATACCTTACTTTTCATTTATTCGTAGAGCTAAAATGGATTTTTCAAATGTCTAAAGCATGGTGTGGCTTTAAAGCAAAGCAAACAGTCACACCTCATTAACTGCAGTGATAAACTTTCAGCTGCAGAGTATGCTGTGCTTGATTTTTCCAGTATCTCTGCCACTTTTCCTGGTTTTGAACTATAAGGCAGACCTCAAATCATTTGTCTCTGAGTGAAATAGAATTACCTTTTCTAGTCTCTAGGCAAAGAAAATGGCAAATCACAGGGAGTGACCTTCCTGCCATGTATTTTTTTCACTTTGCATAATTCCAGGGACAAAACAGCATCTCTCTGGGAACACCATTTCCTCTTACAGAGATCTCTCTCTGAGTGAATTAAATACATCTTTCAGCAGAAGGGCAGCCAATTGCACAATGTTCTTGCAAGGATATTGCTCTTATTTCCTGCATTTTACCTGCTGCCTCAACACATCCCGCTCCCCCATCGCCTCTGAGGAACAGAGCTCAGCCTCAAGGGATGCCTCACCTGCCACCCAGCAGTTGCTCTCACTCTCGGGCCACCCACACATCACCCTTTTTACAGAGTAGGAAAGCACAGCCTGCACCTGGGCTGGCCCAGAGGCTTGCATCAGGGAAGGAGCTGTGCCTCCAGCCCGGCAGGGAAGTCGGGCTCACGCTTCCCGGTGCAGCTGTAGTGCGTGCCACAGCCACCCACCCCGTGAGACGCAGGTGGTTGACCTCAAGACCTCAAGTTGCTATTTGTCGTAGTGTTTCAATTTGAAGTGCTCAAAATAGCAAGTGGGCTGTGCTGCAGCTGGCCCGGGTGGCTGCTTGGTGGGGTGGATTAAAGTTGGGCATTACAGGGTTTGGAGCAGGGCAGAAAAACATCTGAAAGATGGAGATTTTGTGAGGTGCTGTTCAAACATTTTCTCCATGCCAGATTTACAGTGATAATTCATACCATGAACTCTCTTGTCAGCTGTGGTTTCATCTTGCAGACAACTACTAGCTCCCTGCAAATGGGAATCTTACAGCAATATAGCATGACATTCAGGATGGAAAAGCAAGGCCAGTGGAGTGTAACAAAGAGCAAGTCACGTGTGACCATAGAGATATCTCCTTGACTTTGCAAAGCCTGTGCCCTTTCTCTTATTGAGCTCAGCCTTATGCCGTTGGCTACATTCCAACATACATATACGCATCCCTCTGCACATCTTGTCCAAGGAGCAAATACTCGTACAACAACCACATGGGCTTCACCTTTGTCTGGACTACCTGGACCAGAATGCTGGTGACTTCTTCCTGTGTTAAGGGAAGTGGATGGGAACACACCACAGCTTCAGCCCAGCCTGTATTGCCACTTCCCATGCTTTCAAGAGAACAGGGTAGAGGGGCTGGCATGCAGCTGCAATCCACCCTGGTGGGAAGGTGGGCACAGCTGGAAGTGGAAGCTAAGGAGCTGGAGCTGAAAGTCAGGGAGTTCTCAGAGTTCCCTAGTTAAGGTATGAGAGAATCTAGAACTCAAGGGACAAAAATACTTGAGCAAGCACTAGTAGCATCTCAAAAAGTGTTCAATTAACAGTTCTTACAAATTATGAAAAAGCTATGGCCCTGTATGCAGATACCATGGTATAAGGTATTACTCAACATTTTTTACTTTAAAAATATGCTTGGATCACTGATAGACTTTGCTTGAGTTTTGGAGGTGCTCCCAAATGTGCTTTTCGTGGGACACAGAGGTAGTTGAATATACCAAGCGGTTTTACAGATAGGAGTCCAAAAAATTATGTCTCAATTAAACAAACAATATTTCTGTTGTTGCAGCATTTCTACCTCTGTGCTGCAGCACTCAGAGGTGGTGATATGGGCTTCCTGATGAAGTAAGCAGGCAAACAGGTTTCTGAATTCACTTGGATGTGAGGCAAAGGAAAACAGCAAAGGAAAACAGCTGGCAGTCAGAACATTCAGTTTTGTTGTAGAACCATCAGTCTCTCTGCTGCCTTACCGTCAGACTCAAGGACTGGGTTCTCTCAAGGGAATTTTTCAAATTACACCAGAGTGCCTACTGACAGAAGAAAAAGCAATGAGCTAGAGAAAAAGCAAGAGCTATGTCAGTAGGATAGCTAGGCTTATTTGTCTGAAAGGAAAATTTTTATTTCTCCAAACTTTCCCATAAGCTATAAAAATGCAGTGAAAGGAAGGCCCACGAGAAGGTGACAGAACAAGAAAAGGCTATAAAGCTGGAATAAAGTTACCATATCCTATATCATTCTCCTCCATGCACACATTCTGTTGGTGGTGTAGTCATACCACTCCACACGGTCTGTATGATCCTCTGGTGTATTGCTTGGCTCATCCCTGCACTTTTCCTCTCTCCACATTTCAGGTTGCTGTAAGAAGGGCTGTTCCTTGCCATGGCCAGGGCTTGCCCAGCTGCCTGTTGTGGCAGGTCTTGCCTGTCAGTCTGGCTAGAAGAGGAATCCTTAAAAGCCTGCAGGCTAGCTGTTGGGAGCACACACTCTTCTGATGAGGGAGCGCAAGCATTTCAGGGTGGCTAATCTGTAGACAAGATCCTATTAAAACGAGGTGCTTAGAAAGCGTTATCTAGGTATAACCAGAAAGAGGAAACAACTGTTTAAGCTCATTTATACAAGATGGAAACTGCTTTTCCTCACTGTGTTTCTATCCAGCTGAAGTGCTGCATTAACAGGCAGTGTTGCAAATTCAGCCACACATCTTAGAGTCAAACTGTGAACCTGTAGTCTTATTGCTCACCCTGAGTCCTGCAGGCTTTCCAGACCAATTTATGTATTTATTTGCTTCTACTTAATCTGATGGCCTTCTAGGTCTGCATCTGTGATACTCCTGCGACCTCACTGTGATGCAAATCTCTCAGTGCTCCTTGCTCTCAGGAGGACCCTGAAATTAAAGATTCAAAAGCTCTGGAGGCTTTCCAGCTATCATAAAAACTCTTGAGGGAAAAGAGACTGGTGTCACTGACTGAAAATTAGTATACAATCTTGCTGATGCAAATGAGAGATTTTCTGAAATGTCCCTGAAGGAACTGAATAAAACAGTGAATATTTGTGTGTGGCTAAAATGGAGGAATGGTAGCAAATATATAGGAGGGGTTGATGTGTTCAGTAGAAAGGATTTTTCATCTGCTTTTCAGGGCACGGTACTTTGGAAAGAGAAAATGTAGCAAATCCTCATTTCTTACATTGTTGCTTTGCTAGAAAAATTTAACAGGTGATTGTAACAGGTTCAATCCCATTCTCAGTTCATTACTCCAGGGGGGAACAGGTCAAAATTATTACTGCAGCCTAAAAGACACTTTTTTGCCAATGAGAGAGTCACTGGCTGTGGTACAAGCTGGTGAATATCTGGATCTTTGATAGCTGTGTTTCTTTGAATGACAATTCAAAACAATAGCACAGAGAGAGACCAAATAGAGCACTGCCTGCAACCACCCCAGCTCTTCCACTTGGTGATATCAGATGTTTTACTGTTCCTCTCCCTCACACATTTTCTTGCTCCCCATGTCAGGCCACTTATGCTGCAATTTCCCACCTGTTTCACTGAACGCAGTGGGAGATGGCCTAGCCTGGGAAATGACTCGAGGTCAGAGCATGTTCCTATGAGCTATAGTAAGGGTCTTAATACTTGTTACTGGGGTCAGCCACACAGCTAGGTAGGTCTTCAGGGCTGCTGCAAGGCTGAGCAGTGAGTACCATCCCCTACAGCAGAGATGATGCCCTACACTGTTACCTGTAGGGCTTCCTGACTGCATTAAAGCAGGGGAAGGGAACTGGTGCAAACCCCAACATCCCCTCAGTATGGAGCTGGGAGAAGGCCAGCATCCAGAGCTGAGACCTCAGGAATGCTCTTAGAGCTACTGGATTAGAGTGATTATAGCATCACAGGGAGAAAACCATCCATAAATCATAATCCAAGTGGCAAGGCTAGGCTTTTACAAGGTTCTGGCATGGTATGGGAACAGGACTTATAAAGACTTTAATCTGTCTGTGCTGCAAGATTTAATCATACTCTGTTTGCCTATTTTCTGAATGGTCTCTAGACAGTAGACTGCTTAAAAGGTGAAGACTGTGTCTGGCAAAAGGTGAAAAAGCTCCCTTAAAGGTCCTGCCCTGTTTATCTGTGAGCAAGGAAGGGTGAGAGCAAAGGATCTCCCTGAGAGGCTGCCCTCAGCAGAGGGGCTCCTGACCCACCAGTGCCTGTGGGGTACACAAGCCCTACATAAACTTTCCCCCACCAGTTTCATTTCCCCCCCAAGGCTCAGGTTCACAGCTTCCCCATCCCACTCACAGTCAGAGTAAGCCCCCAGGTACATTTTGGAGCTGGCTGAATAAGCAAAAACCGCCTTTGTATGTGGAGCAAAGGTGGGTGCTCTCCTCCCCTTCCTCTATGGCTGCAGATTGGCTCCATAGAGTCAGAGCTGACAGGGTTGGGAAGGGCTCTGGCAGGACTGACTCACTCCCCAAGAGGAACTGTTCCAAAATCAGCCAGAATTTAAAGGTGGACCTACTGGTAGGAAGTGGGGAGTGTGGGGAGTCACACACCTGGTGTGTGACATCTGTCTGGCGCTTCCTGCAGCCCCTAATGCCCACTGCAGAGAAGAGCAGGGTGCACCCAGTCATGAGCTGAGGGACCCCGGGCTAAGATCTCCCCCCGCCCCATGGGGACGTGGTGATGAAATAGCAGCTCTCAGAACCCTGCACATCAGCTGGAGAAGCCTGATCACTCTGCCTTGCCTTCATGCCTTCATTGTACTCCTCCATATTCCTGGGATCTCTGTTTAGCTCTGCCCATGGCAGGATTTTTGTTCCTCTGACTGCTTTGATTCTGAGCTACACTCAGCGCTTGCAGCATATTTTCCTGACATGTCTGCAGTGCAGCAGGGCTGTAGTAAGACAGCCAAACCCAAACCATTTTATACCTCACTTAGCTCGCTCGTACAGTTAAGCAAGTCTCCTCAGTGCAAGCAGCTCAGCAGCACGCCAGGAGCCTGCAGCCCAGCTCTGCACCCTGCTCAGAGTACTGTTTTTCAGGGAAAGAGCACTCACACTGAAACACCGATTCCAGCAGTGCATTTTAGGACATTAAGAGAAGTCCAGTGATATCTGGGAGTGACCATCTTCTTTCCCTGCTTTCTGTAGAGCTCCTGCTTGCTACAGCAGCACAGAGGCAGCAAACACTTCTAGTCCATACCAAGGCTTTTTGGCAGGGATTTCTTTGACCCCAAAAGGCTTACAAGCACTACCTCAGCAAGGTTTCACTGCAAGAGCTGTCTGTCATGTTCAGCTGCTGGCTGCCAAAATGCCAGTGGAACCAATGACCCCTGCAAACAGGCGAGAGTCTCTGCAACAACACCCCAGTGCCCCAGCATTTTGTCACAAGCTGCTTTTCCATTCATGGTTCTTTTCTTCAGAGGCTCAGAACCTAAATCCACGGGGCTGGCCACTTTGTTCTGCAGCTGAGAGTTCAAAATATTTGTCTCCGGAACCGGCTGTTCCTTTGTTAAACCAGTTTCAGGGCACCGGGACTGCGGAAATCGGCAGCCACCTTTTGAATGGAAGCGGTGCTTTGCCTTTAACTTTGCTATCAAACACTGATGGTATGGGTGTGGGGGTTTAAAAAAGTTCAAAAACTGACTAAAATTAGGAGCAAAATGCCTGATGGTCAGCATGAAAACTCCGGTTCTCTACACACCTGCAATTTAGAAAAAGTTTGCGATTGTAGGATTTGTTTGCTGCTGTTCGGGGATAGGTCTAAGTGAAAAAAGCCAAAGCTTTGAAAAAAAGAGGGAACAGAGAACAGAGAGGGTAAACGCAGCAAAAAGCAGCAGAGAGCAAGTCCCCACAGATCTCCTCCCTGTGCTCACTTCGGAGGGTGTTGCCCTCCAACCTGGTCCCATTGCTGCCGGCAAGACACGCGGTCCCACCTGGGCGGGCGAAAGGCGCTTTCGTACTCACCAGAGGCGGCAGATGCTGCAGCCAGCGCCAGGGCCGAGAGCAGGGGCATGAGGCCGGGGCCCCGCATGCTGCCCCGGCAGCGCTGCCAGCCGAGGGGCGCTCCGGCAGCCTCCCTGCTGCACCCGAGCATCTACATTTCCTGCTTCCTGCCGGGGAGCATCTGAGCTGCATTTCTTCAGGAGATGGACTCTCTTTGATGGGTTTTAGGAAGTGATGTAATTCCGTCTGGGCCTGTCAAGCGAGCAATGATTGCAAAAGAAAGAAGAAAAAAAAAAAAACAGAAGTTGCTCTTCAGGCACACACTTGACTGAGACACCTTTATGCTGTAGGTGAGAGAGCTCCCACACTCTTCCTCTCCTTTCACTCCTGACTTTATTACCTTCTATCTTCATCTACACACAGTGCCACAGATCATACAAATCAGACACAAAACTTACAGATGTATGTAAGCAGGGAGGTTTTATGTCACTTTTCAGGGTGATTAAGCAAGAAAATGTCAATAGTGCCTCCCCTCCTGCCTTGGTTTTCAAGCTGTAATTCTTCCCCACATAGGGGTGAGAGACTGCATGCATTTACAGTCCCAAAAGGCAGCCCCCAAGTGGGCTGTCTTCAGCAAATGGGATGAATGGCTGGCATTAGGAGCTTACAACTGAGTATTCTGGGCTGGTTTGTGCAAAGGAAGAGGAAAAAGCAGAAAACCACATCATTTTTTGTTATGAGCAGGTGGTTTAGCGAGAAAGTGCTGAGGCACTGGTGTGATGATGGCTGCAGATGACAGGGGACAGAAGATTTCTGTCCCCACCAGGATGCACAGTGGGGGCCCACAGTGCCATGGTTGATTGAGGTGGCAAGGGGAAGGTAATCCTGACTCCCTTCGTGGCTCCTCTTTGTTTTTGCTCCCCCTTGGCAGTCTCTGTCAGGGTGTGCAGGCCCTGGCTGTTGCCCCTCCAAATGCTGCCCTGTCCTCTGTCCCACCACCCCATCACTGTCCACACACTCAGAAACATGTAAGGGCTGGCCAGGGGCTTCCACATGTTTCCTGTTCTGTGTTGCTCTGTGGGTAAGTGCAATGGAGAACTTAAAAAATTAAACCAAACATTTTCAGTCTTCTTGCTATATAGGGTGGGCCTAGCCAGGGCTCAGGATCTGGATCTGGATCTAAACCATACATGTACCCAAGCAGGGAGAGTGGTTGGACCACAGAATTGGTTGTCCCACTGTAGAAATAAGTGCTAGGTCTAAAATTAATCTCTCTGAGTTAAGGAGAGTCTGCACTCCAGCTTTTACTCTGGAGTATCCCAGCCATTTTAAATACTTGCATAAAATTTTCCAGTAGTAATTAAGGAAGGAGGGTTGAATGGTGACTGTGTAGGAGCTTCATAGTACTTCCTCTAGACATCAGTCTGTCAAAATCTGATTTCTGGTCAGAATTTGCTGAGTTCTGGAATTTGTCAAAGCTGGTGATTCTTTCTGTTCAGATTGGTGGGGAGTGATCCATTTCTGCTCTGCTTCTCCAGCTAATACTTTTTCTTAACACACTGATGCTTTTATAGGTCATCAGTTTTAGGTTATTTAGCTTGAGTAGCTGAGAAATAGGTCAGTGATTCATTTAATGACCAGCTTGTTGATAGATTTAAGCTCCTTGAATGATACAGTTAACTTAAAATCTGAACTGGTTTCTTAGTATTGGCAATGCATGTATGTGATAAAATAGTGGGGGGAAAAGCAAAGTTGCAACATTTGCACCTACAAGTAGATAAAGAGGAGCTCTGAGTTTTGAAGCCAGTACACTGACTAACAAATCAAATATTTCTAGGAGACATTCTTTAATATGATGTCATAGTCATACACAATAACACTTACCAGACACTAGTGTCAGAGGTGAAACTTGCCAATACTTTTAAGAATTTTCCATTAAAAAAATGACAGAAACTCCAAGGATTAGTAATAGTGCCTAACTGACAGACTGTTTGAATGATGGAAGTCCAGAAATTGAGGCTACCCATCTATACTCAGAGGTGATTTTGTCTAGCCTGGCAATAGGAAAGCTGATAATGGGCCGGTAGCCAGCAAAGGCAAAGCCTGTCTATGTTTTCAGGAGCAGAGTCTCAGATTCCAAGGCTGTCACTGTTGTCCATCCTCAGCTTTTCTTGAACTTTAGTCAGCAGTAGGCAAAGTCTTGCTATTTAACAGAATTTTTGTTGCTTTAATGTACAGAAAAGATGTGCTGTACTCCTTTCTATTTCTTGCCCATTTCCTTCCCAGCTTTGACACTCTAATACCACATGGGCTGCAAACATGTTCCTCTGATTTATCCTGCCCTGCATATTTGTGGTTTTGCCCCGTTCTGTAGACTCAGCCCAGTTCACTCATCCATTACAAAAACATAAACCTAGAGAGAGAAACTGGAAGGGAAAACAGGAAAGGATTTGTGTTTGGTTTGTATCTTTGCTGCATTTTTACACCATATTTCTAATTCAAAGAATTATATACTTTTCTCTTTCCCTTTTCAGTCTTTCTACATAGGTTGTAGCATTTCCCCTCAAGTTCCCATCAACTATTATTGACAAATGTTTGGCTAACAACTCATCACTGCCCCTTGAAAGCAAGATAGCCATCTACTGCTGTGTACACAAGTATGACTTCTAAGGCAAATAAAAGTACAGGTAATGTGACTCTTGGCCACAGTACCTTTTAATGAAGATTTCTGAGGCATACAAAGGTGGTTTGGAATGCATTTGACATGCATTTTTTTTAATTGTAGGGAAGGAGTGATGAGGTATTTTGGATGCTGGCCACTCAGACTCTCAGGCAAGGACAGTTACTTCAGTCCATGCCCAGCAGCATTGGGATTGTGATCCCCTGAGTACTCCCAGCAGGCTCCCTTTGGCCTGCCTGGGAAGCTAGGTTGGTACCTTTGCCTTGGTTGTTGTCTTCAGCCTCATGCGTCTCTCCTCATAGCTGAAATACAGAAACCAAAAGCTGTAGTGACAACTTTGCTGCAAAACAAACTTGTGCATTTGGAAACCCATGTGGCTTCAGTCATGGATGGTTTTGTAAGAGGGGCAGATTGCATCTGACAATTTCATGGGCCTTAGTGCATTTTCTAGGATCCACAATGCACCTTAGCAAAAGGAAGTGTCTTTTCACAAGTTAAACCACTAAATTTTCAGGACGCTCACAATGTATGTTACTCATCTGGAAACATTTGTACAAGTTCAGTGTTACTGTTTCATTGGTTTTTAGAGTGTAAAGGGCAGTTCTGAGCACAAAGCTAGGCTGTTTGCTGATGTTGTTCCCTAGCAGAGAAGGATTTGCATCACTGAGATTACAGGATGTCATCAGAGTGACATTTTCAGAAAAACAGAAATGTATTGCAATGCTGCAGCCGCTTGGCTGACACTCTTCTAGTTCCTTTTTCCTGTGAGAACAGCAACAGCTAAACTTGCAAGTGATGTGGCAATCTGATGGTTAGTTACAGGGCTTTTATTACAAACCTGCTAGTACAGCTTGTCTGCTGCAGTCCTGAGCAGCTAATCCACCTGCTCTGAAGTGCAGGCAGGGGCCAGAGCCAGCCAGGTTCTGCTACTCCCTCAATGACTTGTTTCTGCCTCTGACAGATGTTGAGAAAGGATGGATAAAATTTTCCCACAAGTTTCTGTGGAAGAATGGAAAATAACCGTGTATTGCAATTCACTGCAACATTTTAAAAAGAAACAAACATCAAAGCAAAAGAGTTTGTGCAAAGCCCACAGGGATCTTCTTGAGTCAGCCACAGTGTCAGCTGCAATGGCACTTCTGTGGGCTGCTGAGGTCAGATTTGCAGAATCAAGGCTGAAATCCATCCTAGTGTAGAAATCTCATGGGAATCTGGAACCCCATCCACAGTTGCACTTGTTTCAGAGCAAGCAATGTCTGACTGAGTTGCAGATGACAAAGCTCTCTTTCCAACAAATTCAAATCTAGATTGTATGAAAGGAGAAGTTACATTTTGTTTCAGCCAGAGAGGTGCTTCAGGAAAAGTTTTCGATCTTTCTGAAACCAATGCCACCAGTATAAATTAGAACAAAGCTTAGAACAATGACATGTTATCCCTAACAACTAGGACAATGTAATAAAACTAAAATGAGAATGACAATAAAAGCATAAAACCTGCCAGTTTTAAGAATCTCTTTGCTTAACTGAACTTGTAATTGTCTTTTATTTTCTTTTTATTTTTCTTTTTTTTTTTTCTCCACATACATAACACAGGCTGTTATTTCATGCTGACAATATTTTGGAGGCTTCAATAGGAACAGAAATAAAATACAAGACTAAAATTGAAAACATCCAGATGTTTGCGTCTACAAAATTATACTTGAAAATATTCAGATGTTTGCATCTAAGTTTCCTTTAACAAAATAAAAAATGGCTAAGATTGAAAATCTCTGAAATGGAAGAGGCCTCAGGGTGCATGGAGAGCACTGGCAGATTTATATTGAAGTGTAGCTGGACACTTGGTTTCTACTAATTTTTGGGAAAGGAGTACATGGATTATACATTTTGCACATGCCTAAATAACTTGTGAATTATGTAAATTCCTAAAATAGATGATGCCTTCATTCTGCTGTAGCACTGACTGTGTATTGAAAGATGTGTCCTCCTGGAAGCTCAGCTTTCCCTCAGGCAAAATCCGCAGCTGAAGCTGCACTTCCTAAAGGACAATGTCTGGTCAGCAAAGTCGTCTTGTTATTTGACCACAAGAGAGACACAATTACTAGCTGATGTAGGTAGTCCCCAGCAGAGCTTTCTCTAGCCTTGTGGGGATTCACCCATGAAATCCTTCACACAAGAACCTTCCTAGACTCCTATCCTTGAAGTGTAGGTGGGACTCCATGAGGTCTATCTTTGTCTCAATGCAGGTGGGTGAAGGTGGGATGAACACTCCAAAGTACAACTTTAGGGTTTGGTTTTTTTTAAAGCCTGCACTTACCTCAATGCCACCAGCTTCATATTCCTTTTGGTAGCTAAATAATTAGTGCTTTCTCCTAACTATGTAACTTCAGAGTGCTTCTGGGCTCCAACAGTGGTTGTACCCTTTTCTGCCCCCAAAACTGTCTGTTTTAACAGGGAAAACCCAGGTTTTTGGGCCTCACTTATTTTCAAAACTGTGCAGAGCCTCCTGAGACATGAAGCCATGAGCATCTCAGACAAGAAGCCAAGGCCTGAGCAATGCAATTCTGAGAATCGAATTTTCAGGCACTTTTATTCATTGTGACACACCACTACTGTGAGAGAAATTTACAATATATTAGTCTTTTATATTTTGTTCTTCTAAGGCCAGTGCTGGAATGAAACTGAAATAAAAGCCATCAGTTTTTTAAAAGGCTTGGGTCATCTTCCTGACCTTTTATTTATTAGTAAATCAGGCTTTCACTTCTTAGTGGAACAGCATAGGGATTTATTAGTTAAAGGTTTGTTTCATTCTTTGAAAGTAATTACGCACAGGTTGTATTAGGGTTTAAGCTGGAATTAGAGACTGAAATTATATAAATGGAAATATAAATTTTCTGTAGGGTTGCAGTATCCCAAACCTGTATTAAGTATACAGCTGATGTAAACAATCCAAGTCATAAAGGAACAACCAGGTCATTGGGCACTGCAACCCAGCTGTCAGGAGAGGATCTCCTTCCACTCTCAGTCAGAGGCTGAGGAGCGCATCTGACCAGAAGTGGACCCCAAAAGATAAGCCATGTAATAAGCTAGGAAGAATTAATTTGCTTGAGATGCCTCACAGAGGGATAGGAGTGTGTTCAAAAGGCTGTTCAGAACAGGAGCTGACTCCTGGGTCTCTGGTATTGGGAATAAAGCTGTTTTGTACAGAAATGGCTGTGCAGGCACAGCAGAGCAGCAGACCTCCCAGCACAGACAGACACGTGGCAGACAATACAACTATCATGCTAAAAGGAGTATCTGTGCAATTTAGAAAAAAAAATTCAGAGAATGGAAATTCTCTGTGGCTGCTCCTGGGAGTGAGAGAAGAAACATGTCCCACGCAAAGATCAGAGCCTTGTCTGCTCACAGGCTTTCATGTGCCAGCTCACTTGATAGATGCATGGTCAGCAGCTTAAAAGGGGAAAAAGCTGTCAGCCGGTGAATTATCTTCACATGAAACGTCAGCGCTGTGTGTCTTACACGGAGGTGCCTACTCAGTAGTTGTCACTTACAAGTCAATGCCAGCTTAAGAAAAAACCCACAGCGCTCTGTAGAAATTGAAATATTTCTCTTAAAGAGATAACAAGACATGAGACTGATGAAGTAAAGGATTGAAAACCAAACAGAAATCTGTCCCGGGTGCAATCACTGGGGATTTAGTAAAATGAAGAGTAGAGAAACAAGGTACTTGAGGGAAAGTAAGCTAGATTTTTTTAAATCCTCCTTACTTTAATTTTTAGGGTGCTTCAGCTGGATGTATGAAGATATTTTCTCAGCTGTGAGCAATTCATAAGAAGAGAATAAAATCTGAAAAGCACATTCCTTCAGGAATACTAGACCATAAAAAAACACACCAGCACATCCAAATTGTAATGTGAGTACCAAGATTTTTCCAGCCACACCTAAAGCATCTGAAGATAATCTTTGATGTCCTAAAATAATGCTGCTTAAATGTTGCTTGATACATTTTTAGGCTGTGGCAGCTCTCATTTGATCCTCCCATCTAGGTCACTTTTTCTGTTCTTGAATTAAATGTTCTTGAGTTTTTCCTTTGCATATTTTCACTGTAATTACTGAACTTCACAAATAGTTTAGCTAGCGTCCAGACTCTAAAGAAACATTATAGACAAGCCTTTTTAAAGCTTCTCAGATACTTTAAAATGCAAATAACTACATTTAAGAGTATGGATATCTGATCTGGGGCAAATTTAGTTCCTAGATGATTTGAAAAATTTATTTTCCATAGTTTGTAATTTAAATACCTTTAAAGGACCTAATCCAAGTGCTCAGTTCTAGTGTCGTGTTATGAACCAGCATTTAAAATCATGGAAGCAGCCTCCAGTCCTGTCACAGTCAAGCTCTGCAGAATTTGAGGACATATTTAAGCATATAGATAGACCCAGTAGAATTAAAGAAACAGTATCCAGCTTTAAACCAGACAGATATTAAAGGAAAAAAGTGTGATAGTCTGCAGAGAGACTGTATTTATAATGTGTATGTAAGTGAGAGGCTAAATTAAAGTGTTTGGAAGCCTCTCAGCCTGTATTTTGAGCCTGTGCCTGTTTAACTTCAGGCCCCTGAATCAAAATGTGTTAGTGGTCCTGAAGGCACTTTGTCTGCTCCTCTATGCAAGTGGAAACTAGGACTGAAGCAATGAAACGTAGCTGATTATTAGAAAATAAACATATTTTTGAAACATATTAAAAAAAATCAGTTAAAGCACTTTCTACATGGCATTACATTATTAAGACTGGTTTGACCATCACAGATGCTAATATGTGATACATTGCTTTGTGAGGGTTCTTATACTAAACCCACATATTGCTAACTCAAAAGGTTTTCAACTGCCTTTGCAGAACCAAGGAAGCTGTTTCAGAAATTTTACACTTTTATCTAGAACCTGAAATCAAAAACCATGCTGAAACCTGGAAAACCATGTATGTACACCCTCATTTTCAGATGAAAATGTGAGTGGTGTCTTCCCTACAATTCTTATTTCTCTGAAAACCCCATCTCAACACAGGGTTTTACTGAGCAGATCTTCAAACAGGTGATAGAATTTTTTTGGTGATATGCATTCAAAATGCCATCAGTCACAACCCAGGGAGGGATATACTGAGGGCATTTTTGGCAGAAAGCATTGCTTCTCAACACTCTGTGTTTAAATCTAACTTTGAGTTCAGTAAAGCTGACTGTAGTGCTGCAGAAAAAAAAATCATAAATTTGGCCTTGTGATTGAGTCTGGTATGGGGAGAAATCCTTTTCTAAGAGGTGGGTTGGATGTACTGCAGCACATTTTCAGGTGGATCCGTGATTTGACCAGTGTCTGTGATGGCAGTACAGGATGGCACACATTTATTAAATATTTATTTGGTTGCTGTAGAGAGCTGTGCCAGTAAAATATACTTCAGTATATATACTAGCAGCCCAATTATACATCCTAATAGCAGTACACAGACTGATACCCCTTAACTCCTGTGATTCCTCTTCTATGCATCTGTCCGTGCCACAGCCACACCCCTGTGCCAAAGTATAGGTGCACCAAGTGTGGTCTGAAGTGAGAAGATCATGGTTCTGATCAAGGCTGCTACCTTGCCTACATCCTGCTCTCTGAGGCTTGATCTTCTGTCAGAAGGTACAGGTTTTATACTTTGGTGTATCCTAAGTATGAGGCAAGCAATACTAAAATTCTGTGAGACCTGGCATTTAGCCATTCACAGGCAGATGCAGCAAGAATGAAAAAAGTCAGTCCTAACTATTGGCTGCTAATGAAACCCCTGATGGAAAGAATTGTAGATGTGATCCTATAGGAAATAGAAGCTTCCTGGAAGTGAACATAATTTCTCTCGTAATCCATTTTCCTTCTGAGTACTTAATTGTGAAGCTTTGTGCTTTCTACCATGTCTGTAAAGGTCAATCCACACCTAACCTGAGTCTACGCCCTTCTTGAATGTAAGTAAGGGCAGATCTCGGCATGGTTTAAGTTCTTATCATTTCATCTCCACACAGAGAGAAATGTGGGGTTCATTTGAGGTTCACAACTCATTCTTTTCCCATTAGAGCTGGAAATGCTTTTAGACAATGCAAGTATCCAATACTCAACAAAAAAATCAAATCCCCCCCAAAAAGCCTGCCAAATATAGGTTCTATATTTCAAGCCTGTAAATCAGGAGGGTGGATTGCACAGAACCATCCCAGGTTTCCAAAACACGGGAATGATCGGATCAGGCAGGCGGCTGGCAGGGAATTTTTAATCTCTGAGGAGCTGGAATGGCAGACAGGAAGAGAGAGAAGGATGAATGATTAAAAGCAAACCAGTACCTGCATTACTGCTTTTGGAGGATGTAATCTCACAAATATGTGCCTTGCCTGAGGAGTCAGCATCCTAATAAGAAGCTGGCTCAGCCCACTTGGGAGGCAGAGCAGCAGTTAAATCTCCCGCTGGCCAGATCCCATGGGCTGTTTTCCACACATTGCGAAATTTCTTCCTAATCCTTGCAGGTCAATATGCCTCTGAACACTAGAAGAGATTCCCCCAAAGAACACTTTTCAAAATTATCTCCTTTGTGAGGCTGCACCAGTGCAAGCTACTGGGTTCTCCCCCTGTGAGATAAGGTGAGAGGATAAAGAAATCTGAAAGAAGTATTAAATTCATAAAGCTGCCTAATCCCCATTCCAAATAATTCCTTTAGGAAGCTTACATTAATGTAAGTTTCATATAATCTCATTGTCCAGGATGCTATCTGCCATCCCAGTATTAGTTCTCAACAGATCACTGCGAATGCAGGCATTTCACAAGGAATGCAGGTTTGGAGTTGCACATGTGCATTATGGCTGGGCATAAATAATTCTGTATATATTGTTAGGGAATGATCAAGTAATTTTACTAAAGCTATTTAACTATGAATATTTAAGATTAAATTGCAAGATTTCTGGCCACCCAAGCATTATGTTTGCCAAATGCTCTCCTGTTAGCTCTGGCAGGCAAGTTGTTGGCACCAGATTAATTTTGACAATGCTCCAAAGGTGTAGTATTATTTAGGGCACCTAAATCTACATGAGATAAGTGAAGGCCAGTTGAGGATGGGACACAAAAAACAACAAGTTTTATTACATGTTTACTTCAGCATTAGCTTTTCTATTTGGATTTGTTTGCCAACTTTTACGTGGTGAAAGGGTATGAAGAACAACATTGCCAATTTGGCAAGAAATTATCAAACATTAAATTTCTTTTGGTTCCTAAGAGAATTTCTGTTGCTTTTTGAAAAGATTGGTTTGATAACAAGACATGTAGGGGAAGCCTCCTGATGGGGATTAGAGGGCTGTTTGTATTCATTCAACAAGCAGAGCCAAGAGCCTGTAGCCCTGTCTGCCTGTACTTGTATTTCTGTCCTGCTGTTGCATGTCTATAGCATGTGCCACATCTGCTCCTGCTTCTCTGCAGATGCTCAGTGTATAATGCACTGAGTCTGGTCACCCTCAGCTCACACAGAGAATTAAGTGTTTTTCTTTACTAGGATTTGAATTGTAGTTCAAATGTTAATTGTTTGCTTTTGCCGTGTGTTGAGCATACATGTAACACTCAGAGCCACTTTTTCTCAGAGCAGTGAAACTGAAATCCATTGTGCCAGCCTTTCCAAAATAGTTTAGCAGTTGTTAGCACATAATAAGTATCTCCAGTTCAGATCCCAAGTTCATATTACCAAGTGTCTCTTGGTTAACTTCTGAAAAGCCATGTCAATTTTCAAGCTCATCTGACTCTTAAACGTCAAGACTCTGCAGAAACTCTTCTTATACAGAAATGCTGCTTCAGCCTTGCCTTGTCTCTAGGCAAATGTCTGTTTGCTTACTGAGCATTGATGAGCCCTGGGCAGGGCAGTGACAGTTTACACAGATCGTGTGTCATTAGCTCTGGGGAATAAAACTCAAACACAAATTTGTGTCAGTTTTGAAGTGGAGCTGAATTGTGGGTGGCCATTTCTTGCTATTCAGAATTTAGTGAGCTTGTGGTGTTACCTCTCATTAATAATTTCTGTGAGCCTAATTATGTATAGACATGGATTTACAGAGGACTCTTGATGCTGATTTTTAACAAAAAGTTCTGCTTAACCTGACTTAGAAATTCTCCTTGAGTTCCTGCAGGGGAATTTCAATAGACCAGGACCCTGCCTTTTAACTCCTCCTTTTTTATGTTCTACCTTCCTTTCTCAATGATCTCAGGCCATATGGGCTCACTACACATGGCACAAATATCTGAAGTCTCACAAACACTTATTGAAAGAGCAAAAAGCAAAAATAAACAAAAAAATATGTAGGTTCAAATAAAAACCTTGATAGATACTAGCTAATGTTTGAACTGGCTTTCAATCTGACTTTCTAATGCAGCATTGTAACACAGCTATGTTAACAAACAGTCCTAAACTCTTTGTGCAGGTTTTGTTTGTGAGTTTATTTTTTACAAGGCTAAAAAAAAGAATAAAATCCATGCTGGTGATCAGGAGTGCAAAGGAAAGTTTCAAACAAAGGCAAGACTTGAAATGACTAAGCAGAAAGGATGGGGGGAAAACATGCAAAGAGGTGAAGTTAGGGAAGATAACATACTTTTAATCATTAAATAATATTTGATGTACAAATATCATGAAGACATGGTTGTCTCCAGAAAGAGTTAAGTATTTGCTTTTGGAGGAGAGTACTGGACATGAAATCATAGAAAGGAGGACAAGGGAATTTGACATGCAGATTAAATATTAGATGGGGCCAGTAAAAGTGGAGGGAAGAAAGAGCCAAAGAGTAAGAGTAGTGATATGATATTTAGAAATGTGAATGTAAAAGTGGAATGTGGGAAGGATGCTATACAGGCAGGTAGGGGTAAGAAATGAAAGAGAAATAGAAGCAGTTTAAACAAAGATACTAAATGTCAAATTCAGAATTTCAAAAGAACAGGTCAGAAGGGACCACTGACAGAAAGAGAAAATGGAGACACCTGAAAGGAGAGAGAGATTGTGTTTTGTTACCAGTTCTCTTGGACATTCTGGGGAACTGCTGGAAAAAACACTGCTCACCCTCTGCTACAAAAGGAAAAGACAAAAACAAATAATGACATATTAAATATTTTCAGCTAAGTGAAGCAAGGGTTTAGGAAAGCCACTAAATACAGCAATGGAGAAATTAGGGCCTACGATCACGAGGATGAGTACTAAGAAGGTGATACTAGCTGATACATGAGACAGTTCAAAAATATGATCTGCAAAAGATAATATTAGAAATAGGGAGTGTAAGGAGGAAAGCAGTTTGCCAGAAGGTTGGGCCAACAGTCCTAACTTTAACATTAGAATTGTCAGGATATCAATAAATATAATGGATGAATAAAAGGTGGAAGGGGAAAGAAATAGCATTTTGAATAGCAAAGCATCATTTATACAGGTTAGAAATAGGAGGTACCAACACCACTAGAAGAAAAGCAGCACTTTCATTAGGTTGTCTCCTTGTGTGCATGATACAGAGGCAGCCCCACAGCACATCTCTCAAGAGAAGTGGCTGACTTCAGATGGGAAATCCAACACCGAGTTACCACACGTTGAAGTAGTTCTTGAATAGTGAGTGTTTTGTAAGAACTTCTCTACAGCAAGAACTTCTCTTTCAGCCTTGCTACTGAGCAAGGACCAGGAGAGCTGAGACATCTTAATGTCCTCCTCAGCAATCCTGGGTCCCACAGTCTTCAACCAATAAACCATGCATTATTTTATTTGGCATTTGGGTGAGGTTGCACTACCCCATCAGACCACAGCTTTCTCAGACAGATGAGTCACTACCCTGGTGATGACAGCCAAGCACTGGCACAGCACACAGAGCAACACAAGCGTGGAAGGGGGGAGGATGCAAACCAGCTCTGGACCTCACCTCCCCAGTGACACAGCCACTACCTGTGGGCAGGCTGACAGCTCCCATGGATTGTAGCTACCTCTGTGTTGATGGGAGTGACCTGCTCCCCTTGGTGCTGTTCATGCACAAGGCTGGAATGTTGTGGCAGAGGTAGCATGACTTGAAAGCTTGGGAAGAACGTGACTCTCAGCTGAAATATTGTAAAACACAGAAAGCCATTTTAAAAATTGTCAAAAATACAGCACCTTCTCACTCAACAGATTTGGTAATTCAGTGTGCTATTTGTTCACTTGACTGATAGCACTAATTTGCAGTTTACGCTTTTCCATTCTGCTCAAAGAACAGAGGTGACACAGCTGTGAATAAGTTGACAAGAGACTACTGGCTTCCCTACTCTGCCTTAACCCAGAGGTTGTATGGTTTTAACTAGACCAATGCAGTTAAACAGCTACATTTGAAAGGAAAAAATTCAGCTCAAATAGAGTAACTGAGCTACCAAGAAAGGAAATGAACTACACCTGAATTCCTGTTTCTATAAACCAATGATGTGCAGTTGTATCAGGAAAAGGGAATCACATGTCTATACCACACTGCTTTACCAGAATAAAGGCTGTGAGTAAAATCAGGCTGTCAGACATCAAGTTGTTGTGTTTTCATCTGTTGCAAAGGTTTGGTTTTTTTTTTTTTTCTGTTGTTAAAGCATGTATCAACAGAAATATGCTGGTACTCATCCCACTGCAAAAATTTCAGTTAGGTTTGTTTGCTTATTAATTGACTAGGCTTTGTTCTGATTTTCAAGAAAGGGTCCCCCAAAACAGACATATTAAAACATCTAGATACAAACACTGACTTCCTTGCATAAATATAAAAACTCTTCTCTTGCCACAGCAGCATTCAATTCTCAACGAGAACTTTGCAAACCCTTCATTTAACAAATGCCTCCCAAAAATAGGAAGCACCAGCTTTTATTGATATTAAAGGAATAAAATAACATGAAACACTGTCATTACATTCCATGGTTGCCCAGTCACCATACATTTTAGGTAAGTCTTGAGCAGGTCAATATTACTCTATCACTTCAATAAACATAGCCACCAAAAAAACTTGGAGGTATTTTACTAATATTCTCATGTTACAATTTAACTTAAATTTACAAAAATATTGCACATAAAATTTAAAATCACTTTGTGTTTGAGGGTATTATTCTCAAGATTTGTGTAATAATGTGAAACCATTGACTCATTTACTCCCATGACTGCTCAGCTATCAAAATGTCACAAATCTTGGATATACAGGCACACATGGATTGCTCTCCTATAGATCTCTGACTGCCTCCTCTCTTCCATTTTTGCCTAAGGGTGCAAAAAGTTGTTATTTTCTCTTACCATTAGAGGAGAGCAATATTCCTTTTGATAACAGTTTTAAAAGAAGATGCAGTTTTATAGACCTGAAAGGTATCCAGAACTGCACACACAGTAACAAACATACAAAAAAAAAATTAAATCAGAGTGTAATATTTCTAACACTTTTCAAAAAACATGCATTTTTGACGAGCATATTTATTTTACATATTACTTATCACAAGAATGAATCTGAGGATGTTTTTTATTATATCAAACATACTTTCCAAATATTTTTTTTCTATTTTGACCTTGTCTAGACATCAGTTATATTTTTAAAACTTCATATTTTCAGTTCCTATTTCTAGAAGTCACTTTTGGGCTACCAAAAGCAACCTCACTGACTTGATGCTGAAGAATATAATCACTCTGTAACCATGGCATGAAGCAGAAAAGCTATGGAAAAAAAGCACATTGTTGTCCATACTAATATTAAAGTATTAAAGCAAATGACAGCCTTAGTTACCTGCCTTTTGTAGAAAAGGTTCTTAATTTTAAATATGATGCAATCTAAAGATATATCCTTCCTCTCCCTCCAAAAGATAACACCTCAAGATGTAAAAGCCAGTGTCCCGGTGGTTTACCCAGACAAGGTAAAGAAATCTCCAGCTCAAACTGTGTGCACAGGCTAAACTGACAAACATTTACACAGCACACTGCTTCCTTTTCCACTGTTTGTATTTCGGGTCTGGGAGTCTGCATCTCCCCGTGACAAACACCTAAAACAGCAGCAACTTCAGAATGGACTTCATTTTCACTCACTATAAATGTGACCAAAATCCAAGAAAGGAGAAATATTCAGGCTCCTAAATAACTTTGAAAGCTATAGCGTTAAAATATAAAGTGTCTGACTTACAGAACCAGTTTCAGTGAGTGCATTTTAGTTTGGTTTCTCAGAATGAACTAGGTTAGGAAAAAGTCATAAATTCTCCAAATATACAGGATTTTGACAGGCTGTATGTTTTTTAAAGCAAGTTTCACAATTCACCTTCAAAGTCTAGGCCAAATTATTAAATCCTTCCTGTTGCTTTAATGAGGGAATATGAAAACACTCAGTAATTCACTTCCTTCCTTTCCAGCTAACGATGTTATTTCCCATCTCCTGATTTTTACAAGCCTCTTCTTGGAAAAGTTACACTTGTAGAGTGAACCCTTGTTTAACCAAGATTTGCTTCTTACATACATGAGTCTTTCTCATTCAGATCCAACACTTTCACACTCTGAATTCTCTCAGAAGGAAACACAGAGCTCCTTTATCTGGAACCCAGGCCAGTGAGGGCCACATGGAGTCAAATAATAACAAATTACACATTTACTATATGGATAAGAGAAATTTTTCCCTAAACTTGCCTTTAGCAGGAAAAGCTGTTGCAAAGAAATAGATTTTAAATCGAAAGATTGCTATAGGAAAATTATCTAGATATATCTGTGGGATTTAGATGAACTTCAAATAAGCTTAGTCAGAATCAAAAGTATTTTTCATAAGCTTGTTATAAAATATTTAAGCAAGAAGAATGCGACACAGATTGTTAATTTAAAAGATTTTGCATCTGTATTTTAAAATTATAAATACCTAGAAGGAATAATTCAGAGGAGTACCTTTTTCACAGATTCTATAAATCTCCATGTAGGACTTTATTTATTGGGAATTCAACAGAAATTTCTTAATTAATCAGAATATCCTTTGGATGGAATTCACATAATATATTTCACAATGAGAAATCAGAATTTTGTGGGGTTTTTTTGGAAGGGGTTCCAGTAAAATGTTCTTAGAGCCAAAAGCTTTCTCTCACTAACCCTAATATTTTCGCTGTCTTCCTACAATCTGATACGTTTTCTGAAATGATTTCTCAATAATGAAAATGGATAAACTGTCCTACACCAGAAAAGAAACAGTAAACAAAACTGTAGCCAAACTATTTATTTAAAATAGAAGATTCATATATGTGTGAGATTTTTTTCTCATGGTTTAATTATAGGCAGCATAACAGATTTTTTATTATGCAGGCTACCAAAAGGGATTCTAAATTAGAAAAAAATATTATCTCCAACTTTTGAAAAAAAATCTAAATTTATAGCTATGGAAAAGATTTAAAACAGGTTTTGAAAAAAGCCAGAAGGTCACATACACTGTGGGTTTTGGCTCTGATATGATTACCTTCTTTGAAATGCATGCTCCAAGACATGTAAATGTACTGTGATTTACACAACTTCACGCTGCAATCATGCAAACAGCATCCTTGTTAATGGGACTTTTAGTGATAAACCACATTAGTGCATTGAATCCTACAGCAAAGCCTCCAAGTATTGAAAATAAATCAAGAGCTCTGAGATGTTTTTACTCCAGATATTGGCTTTTTTTTCCCTGAATTTACTGTAGAAATACATGGAGCTGCACAGAAAGACCTACATCAAATCTGTGCATCAAAGAGGCTGAAAAGGAGAGAATGGCCTTCCTTTGTGACCTCTTCAAAGACCAAGTAAAGGCTTGTCTTTTGACTCCTGGATGAATGATTATGCCATTCGAGTGTATTCACACATGAGCAGTTTTAAGAAAACAAAACAACACATTCAAAGCTTGGTAACTTTCTGCTGTTCATCATCTGCTGCAAGAGTAAAGATGGCCAGAATTCTTGATAAAGGGCAAAAAATATTTCTTTTTAAAATGCCTTACTTCTCAGCATTTAAGCATGTATTTTCTGTGATATTCAATTTTGTGTTTATGTATCAAAAACACTAAGGTGATAAATATTTACCACTCCACTGTCAAAACTCCAAAAACACCAGTGAAATTATTGATGCGTAGAAGTGCTTGTCTCTTCTTGAAGAAAGAGTTCCAAGTGGTCAACAGTTTATCCTGAGTGCACCAAACTGCTCAAAGAATTTCTTTTGCCCCCACTGTATTTATTACAGTTAGCATTTTAAGGGTTCAGCTTACTCCCTCTCTTCACCTCAAATATGTGTTATTTGCTTCTGATTTTGTGGAAAATTTTTCAATTCATAGCCCTTTTTCATAGTTTTGTTATGTTCATCTAGGCACCTGAGCAAAACATACCAGAGAACATTTCAAAAATGCTTGTTTTAAAAATATCTTTGATTATATATTCTTTTTTTTTCCCCAATTACATGCTTTCCCACTTTGCTAAAATATTTATTCACATGCTACATGTTGAATAAAGTTCTCCAAGTCAGCTAGGGAATCATAAAGAGAATCATCTGTGTCCTGAGTTCTGAGGAACTTTCGGAGGGTATCTAAAGCACTCAAAGCCTCATTTTTGGATGGTAAAAGCTGTTCAGCTCCCTGAAGTCGATCACCTTCATCCTTATCTTCATCACCAACAAATGTCTCAGCTTTATCTGATGCACTTTCTTTGTCACACATCTTTTCATTATGTGTGGGCACTTCGTAAGTTACCAAGCCATCATCTAGAGCTGCATATTCTTCTGAAGACAAACCTTCTGGAAACTCTAGTCCAGCTGCCCGTGCATGTGCAATCAAATCAAAATCACTTTCAACCTCACTGTCATTATCATTTGTCTCAGTTTCTAATTTGAAAGTTACTCCATCGTAAATTTTTGCAATAGTCTCTGGTGTTACTTCCCTCCAGCACAGGCACAGCATCTCAATTGCATCAAGAAGGGTCAGCATAAACTCTTTATTACTTTCTATACAGTCAACAAATCTCTTGATAAGACAGTGCCTGTATTTTACCTTCAGACTTTTGATAATCCTTTCTTTCACAGCTATACATGAAGAGGAGTCTGGAGGAAAGAACACTAATTTGACAGACTTCAGGTGCTTTACTTCTGTGTGAGCTGGGAGAGAATCAACAAGAATAACCACTCGGCGCTGCTGTGCTTGAAATCTGTGATCGAGTTTATGCATCCACTGTTCAAAGATCCCTGAAGTCATGCACGCCCTATCATTTGCTTCATAATCCACTGGCAGCGATTTCACATCTTTGAAAGAGCATGGACTTTTGCTTTTTCCTATAATGAGCAGTGGGAGTTTCTCAGAGCCATCCATATTTGTACCCACCACTACAGTGATGCTCTCTTCGCTTTGTTTTCCTACAGAAAAAGTTTCCCCTTTAAATGTAAACGTGTTATGTGGTAACATCTGATACAACAACCCAGTCTCCTGTATGTAAAACACATTTTTTGGCTGATAATCATTTAAATAACAAGGAAGCACGTTTTGGTACCAAAGAGCTGGAGCACCCACTGCAGGAGTAGCAGCTGCTTCTACAGGCTGGGCTCTGAAAACCAAACCGTACCTCGACTTGAAACGATCGAGCCAGCCATTGCTGCATTTAAAATCACTGTGTCCAAGCTTCTGGGCGAAATCATTCGCCTTGAGGCGCAACATAGGGCCATTGACCGGCACCTTCAAGCACTGTGCAATTCTGTACCACTTCATCAGTGCCTCCTCCAGGTCGGCATAAAAAGCAGTCCTCAGTCTTTTCCTTTTAGGATCAAACCGCAAAGTTTCAAAGGCTTCCAAAACTTTTTCTTTATTCTTCATAATCGAAGACAGAGAGTTCCTCTTGATGCCATACTTGGCTGCAATGTCCGCCTTTTTCTTGCCGCTCTCCACAGCGCTTATGATGTCGATTTTCTCCTCGATAGTTATGCTTTTTTTCCTCCTCACTGTGGGTTCGGGCACAGCCTCTGCCATGGCACCGAGCAGCGTCTCCCAGGCGCGCTCATCCGCGCCCACAGCCGGCCAGGCTCCGTCTCTGCCGCTCCGGCTCTCTCCCCGCCGGCGGCCCGGCCTCCCGGGCACGGCACCCGGCAGGGCTGGAGCAGCCTCCCGGGCGGTGCCGGCGCTGGTTGCCATGGCTGCGACCATAGACATGACGGCCCAGAGAGGCCGCGGCCGCCATCCCTTTCCGGCCCGGCGCTTCCGGCTCCTGCTGCCACCGGGGAAGGAAGAAAATAAAGCTTGAGAGGGGCCGCCGGCGCCGCCCCGCCCGGCCTCCTCCGACCCCCCTTCCCTCCTTCCGTCCTGCCCTCCCGTCCCCCGCAGCACGACGCCCCCGGGGCCGCAGCGGCAGGTGAGGGCCGGGCCGGGCCGGGGCAGGCGCTGGGCCCGGGTTCGGGGAGGGCCGGGCCGCGCCTGCCGCTCCGTCCCGTCCGACGTGTCAGCCGCGGGAGCGGCCGCCCTGCCCCGGGCTGCGCCGCCGCACCGGCGGTGCCCAGCGGGTCGGGCTGGGCCCGGCTCGGCCGGGCGTGCTGGGCGGCAGCGCGGCGAGAGCAGCCCCTGCTCGGGAGCTGGCGGGTTCCGCGAGAGGGAAAGGGAAGCTGTGTGTTGGTGGAGGTAGAAAGCTGTAGGTGCTGTGTGAATTTCGTGCCCCTGGGAGTTATTCCACACCCTGGCAATTACTGTTTTAAGTGTGCCAATTTGTGTTTTGCTTACTGTTCTCAAAGCACGGAAAGGCTTTGGTGTTGTGTGACAAGCAGGTGTTGCGTGTGGTATTGTCTCCAAACGAGAGGCAGATCTTCCAGTATTTCTTATAGTACCTCTCTAATAGGTTATTTTTAACCAAACCCCACTAATAGCCTTTAATTGCATGAAAGTCTTTGGAGGGGATCATTCTGAACATCCAGCCCAGGATGTAGTTTCTGTTTCTCACGTGTGCTTTCTATGCTTGGTGGAAAAGGTAGGAAGGAGTTCTCACTTTGCAGTTGGTGGCTCTGTTACCTAAGAGTTGATTCTCTAGAGAAGATAACAGAAGGGTTCTTTTTGCAGGGCTGAAGAAGAATGTTATTTGATCAGTGCAACTCCAAAACTTTCTGAATCGTTTCATGTATATGTGTAAATGCACACACTTAAAATGTCAGGAATAAGAAACACAGAAGAGTGTTAGATTGGCAAAACTGGAAGCTGAGGCAGTGGCTTGATCAGCTGCTTTTTTCTGATTTGGTAGAAGTTGAAACCAAATGGGAGCCCATGGCTTAGCTAATCTGGAGACAAGCAGAGCATTAAATTGTTTAGGCCGGGTTGATGTAGCATGGGGAGTGCAAAAGTCAGCAGCAGTCCCGTTCTCCAGTCTTCAGCTCCATCATGTCTTCTAACTTGCAAGCTTAATTATATCTTGTGAGTGGAGCAGCCAGGGAATTCCAGAGCATTAAGAGGAAACTGTGGTGTGATTGCAGCAGGAAGTGTTTTATACAGTTCTTTACAGTATTTTTTTAAATTGTTGATCTCTATCTTTACAAGAATTAGTGAAAGTGTTCTTAGTTAAAAATTGAAATGGTCATTAAAATGGTCATTTTGCTACCAGCACTGGGATTTTCTGCAGTGTTACAAAAACTTACATTCTTTATGCAGTTAAGTAGTAAGACAACAATAAAAGTGTGTAATAAACTTCATTTTAGACAGAAGATATCTTGCTGTTGCCTTATTGGCAATTAATTTAGGAGAAAAGTAAGTGAAGGAACCAGTGCATCTTGTTTAGAAAAGCAGATCTGATTGTTGAGAATCCCATGGTTCTTATTTCTGAGACCATCAATCATTTACCCAAGTGATGTAAGTATGTGAAGAATATACTTCTTATTCAAAATTAATTTATCATTGATGACATTTACTTCATATTTTCATGAATAAGCAAATATGAATTTGCCTTTTTAATGAAAAGTACATAAGTATGCTCTTATAACCATTAATTATAAATGGCTAAATGTCTTTTTATGTCTCCATCCTAGAGGAAGCTTACTATGTTGTTCATAAGTTCTTGCTTTGTTTTGCTTTTCGCTTTGCCAGTTGAAGAAGTGATATTTAAATCCCCAGGACTCAAAAATCATGTGGTTTTATTTATGATGAGCAGAACTTAAAATTACTGAGGCTGTAATCAAATATGCATTTAAGGAAGCTTCACCACAGGGGAAATGATTCTTAGTCTAGTCTGTGTTTTCTGTTCAGCTGTGGCGCAGTATTTGTGTGGATTTGTAGAATTGGTATAGTGGGGTAAAAGAGAGCCCAGGAGGACAGGAATGATGTGGACAGGGTTCCAGTTCTTGTCAGAATATGGCTCAATCATGTTTTTTCCAAGTAGAGTGAATCTCTTTGAGTTGTTCTATTGCAGCAGATGGTAGCAAATGTCCTGGTACACCAGTCATCTAACGTGTTCTGAAGTTGTGGCTGCTTTAGTGAAGAAACAAACCAAGCCCTGGATAACACAATCCATGCTGTGCTGGGATGAACAGCTTCTTACAAAGAACAGCCCCATGTCTGGCACCTGCAAGAACTGCAGAGATGCTAAAGTCTGTATGGATTTCTGTAGGGAACCTTAAATGATAGATATGTGTAGATATCATGATTACCACAATTTCACATGAATGTCTTCATTTCTGAATCTTTGTGAAGGTGTAGAAAGTTTTCATCCTTACATCCAGTTTTTGATGTTTACATCCCCATTTTTTTTTCCTGTAGAAGCAGGAAATTCTGTAGTTAAATTTGACTGTGCAGTTAAACTTTTTTTGAAAGCCACCTTTAATCTACTTTTTTTTGCCTTCTCATGTTTTAAAATTGATCACTGTGATCCTGCAGAGCTGTGTTGAAATTGTTAGCACTACTTGTAGGAAAAGAAAACTACAAAAAATTAATCATGGAGGGGTGTTCTAATGCAAATGGTGAATTCATTTGGGTTTTAAAAATTATTTGCTTTTATGCAGTGTCTTCTACATGGACTTCTGAGTTTGTTCTTGCCCCTAGGTTCTTAAATCTATCAAAAATTCTTAAATCTATCAAAAAATGTTTTTGCCTGTAGTAGTTTAGAACTGTGTTACCGTGGTACACAGGCTTGTATGTGATGAAGAAATATAACTCCAGGAACACCGATGTGGTAGAACTGAAGAACAGATTGCCTTAAGGAGGGCTCTATCACAAGATGAATTTAGCTTTTTGTTTAACAAGTAGAGCAAGGAAATCACACTTATTGTCCTATTCTATAATGAAATTGTTTTAGTTACTCAGAAATAAGCTGAGTAGCACAGAGCTTGTTTTCAGCCATAGACAGAGTTTGGACAAGACCATTTTGCTGTGGGCAAGCAGCATCTCTGCTGTACAGTTTTCCATGTTCAAAAGAAAGTTGAAAAATCAATAAAGCTATATAAGGATGTTGAACTTACTTCTTAATTACTTCAAAGGGAGTTTTATACTGATCCTAGAAAAATCCAACTTCATTCAGTGGTAGCCCCGAATGAACTATTTTTCTGGAGAAAATATCTTATTTTACATATTTGGTTTTCCAAAATAAAGTAGTAGGTTATCCAGTGTAAGATGATCTAGGTGATTCAGTTTCTCAGCCTTTGTGTCCTTATTTTATTTCCCTTGCTATGTGAGCTGTTTACCTTATTAATTATTTGCTTTAGTTAGAATGTTTTATAGCTCAGGAATTTGAAATACAATATAAACACAAATGGTAATCTCTTATAAATTTTCTTAATCTGGTATGTGTCTGAACATGTATGAAATGGTGCAAGACAATGAATTGAAGTCATGTGTGATTGTATGCAATACTGGCAGATTAATTAATTTTTAATGATTGGTTGTCTCCTCCTCTCAAACAGCTGAGTGAATTGTGTCACCTGTAGTTACCAGCTATTTGGAATCAAATTAGATACTTCCCTTACTTAAGATAAAATTGTGTATGTAATTAATCTTTCATGATCACTGTATTCACAGAGTTGATTTCTTTCACATGGGCTCAGTGTTAACAACTTTCTTTGCTTCTGTAGCTGAGATCTTTTTGAGGCTAAAATGAAAAGGATTCTGTTCCTAGTAAGCACAACAGACTTAACAGCTTAATAAGTTTCAGTGACTTAGCATTAATGTAATCTTGCAGTGTTTGGATAAATCTTATGCCTTAACAAAATGGTGATCTTTGCAATGGTAGGATACTGTTGCAGTTGGCAGGGTATATGTCACCTGAAGAACCTTGTTTGACTTCCAGAGTTTTATGTTGCAAGCTCAGTTGTCTGTGGGGAAAGGTTGCTTTGGCAGTGGAAGCTTAAACTAGACTGTATTCCTAATCCCTCTTAGATTTTGGGAGAGCTGAAGGCCTAGTCACCATTAAAAGAAGGAGGTTTCACTTTGCTTCAGCAGAACTTGTAAAAGAAATGTTTTCTGAAAGCCTGCTTTGGTTTCTGTGAGGTGCAACATCCAGCTCCTTTCACTTCAATTAATGCATGCCAAACCTGTTTGGTTTTCAGGTATGTCAGAACACAGCAGTGAATCCACAACACTTGATGAGTCTCATCCATCTGCAGAAGAGATCCAGTCTGGCTGTGAGGTGATTGGGTGATAGTTATATTAGTGTAAAATCAACCAATCCTAACAAGTTTCAGATTCCCAAAAATTCTGCTGTACATAGCACAGTGTTGTTAGTATGGGGATATGAGTTCATGCACAGCAGCTTGAATGGGTGGGGTTGGTTTTGAGACACCATTAAGAACAGTCCACTTAATTCACAGCAAAGGATTACTTCAGCCAGTAGCCTGTTGCTGTGCTGCAGTATTTGTTTTGTAAGTTGAATACATTTAGGCATAGTAGAATCTGGGATGTGTGAGTATTGCAGGAAGAAAAGGTTGGTATTCAAAGGCATCAAAGGCATCTGTGTACCCTCACTATAACAAGGTATTCTGTCTACTGCTGGAGGAGTGAATCTTTTTTTTCCCTGAGAGCAGATACAGTTTTCACCTTCTCTATGGGGAAGTCTCTGACAGATTTGAATTATGAACAAATTCTTAAGGTTCACAATATTATTTAGCTAATCGGGTGTGTTTGGGATGCTCTTTCAGAAAAATAGTCAACATTTTCCTGACTGTTCTAGAGTAAAAATGAAAAAATAAAGCTGACTTTATCACTATTGTAGTTTCTGTGAAAGTGAATTGTTTTTAAAATTTCAGTGAAAACAGAATAGTGATTCTCTTTAGCACATTTCCAGATCTGATATTTGTAAACACAGATGTACAAAGAAATCATAGGTTGTTACTGAAGGATGATTATATTTTTTCAAAATAAAACATGCATCTGAAATTCAATGTTTCCCTCTAGCGCTTATGTCATTCACATCTAATACATCAATAAAAAATTAGGAACTTATATGGATTTATATTAGGTGGTTTGTACATATGATAAATGTCCTTCTGAGGAATCAATTTCTTTGTATGCTTAGCTTAAGTCAGCTGTGGGCTACACTTGCCAAAGAGACACTTGATTCAGCAATCATGCTCCCTATTTCAGCAGAAATGCTGCTGTGGTTTGGTGGTTTAGTTTTCTCTCAGATCAACAACCTTACCCTGGTTGTGTGGAGTTACAAGAACACACATCCAGAGGTAAAGAGAAATGGCTGCTGGATTTGGGAGTAGCCTACAGTCAGGGTAAGTATTTTGAGATACTGCACTGCTGGTGCTGTGGGCAGTCCTTCATTCTCAGTGGTTTCTTCACTGCATTACTACCTGCTCTGTTTCATAGGTGCAAGTGTTGGAGGTGTGCCTGCTTTGGAGACTTGGTGGGAGTGTAAAAATTACCCATCCTCTTTTTGAGCAGAGGTCACTTTCTTTTGATCTGCAGTGTTTCCGGAATCTTGTTTGCTGTGCAAATACATTGTTCTGGCTCAGGAAGGAGGTGAAGGGATGGTGAAAGCTGCTGGGGGGAAGAGTTGGGGGAAAAGGGTAAGGACTGGTTCTTGTTAGCAGTGCAAGCTTAAACTGTTAACTAAAATGAAGATGATGGTTTCTTGTTATGTCTGAGTTAAATTAGCAGTTTATCACACTTCCGCTTTTCAGCTGGTAATTTCATTACTTTGGTGCTTGTCTGACCTCATTGCAAACTGATTCAACTCACTGAAGCTGGAAAATTAAAATTAACCTGGTGAAAGGGTCTATTGCCAGGCTAGTGAGTTGTGTGTGGTGACTGTAGTCAGGTGAGTGTTGGGGAGGTGAGGCACTGTGTGGTTCCCAGTAGAGACTGAAAAGTAGGGTGGTGAAATGTCCCCTTTTCAGCAAAGGGAAATTGTTGTAGTTCAAATGTAGCATGGAACTGACATTAGCAAGTAATTTTTTGCTTTCTCTGAACTAGATACAGAGGTCTGACACAAGTAGGAATGCAAAAAAAAATAGGGGAATTGAGTCTAGTTGTCCAGAGAAGCTGATGAATTTTTGTTTCCTAATATATGTATTTATTGGAGAGGTGTGCATGTACTTTGAGCATGTTTATCTCTGAATTAAAGCATAAAAAATATCAATGTCACTATTTGTGAAATTATTTTAGATTCTTGTTGAGAAGCACCTAAGTCAAGGTGTTTTTCCTTTAATTAGAGATGCAGTTTTGTTTGTGATCCCTAGCAAAGTGCCCCTTGACAGAAGAGGACTTTCCCTTTGCACTGTGTTATCACAGTGCGATTTGTGGAAAGAAGAACAAAAGTAGCTGTGAACTGAACGTGGCCTATGCTAATGCTTCTGTATTGTGCAAGTAGCTGTGAGGGGCCAAGCAGTTTGAAAAATACTTCACTTGACCATATCAAGTAGAAGTGCAGTTCCTAGCAGTCTTAGAGCTTAATTAAGCACATATGAGATTTAGAGCAAGCTTAAGAAACTTGAGCTATTGGACAGATTTCCCAAATCGAAATGTGATGTGGCAGGTAACTGGGGCATCTAGTCTAATGATGTTGTATAGCAGCTCTCCGTGAGGAGCAGGGAGGTGGACTTGGTGATCCTTATGGGTCCCTTAGAACTTGAGATAGTCTATATTCTATGAAATGAAACAAATTACTGTTTTAAAAGTACTCATAAAATAAGCATAGACCTTTTGGTGTGCTTCAGTAGAAGCACATTTATTGGAGCCCATAGACAGTGCCTAGTTAGAAAAAGTCTTGAGAAGCCTCAAAACGAATAAAGGAAATCAGGCTCACAAATGTAAATGAAGTGACGATGTGTGAAATTGGAAGAAATATTAGCAATGAGGTGTGACAGATGTTCCAGTTAAGAATGATGCAAGTGATGCTCAGTAAGTACCAGCAAAATCTTTTGTGTTATGTTGATACTCTGTAAAGCTTCAGGTGTGGTTGGAGAAGCTGATGGTACTTCAGATCCTGATCCCAGGCTGGGCCTCTTCCTGACCTTTGGGCTGAAAAGAGCTGGTTCAGTTTGAGGATTTAAGAACTTTAAGGGTGTATGGGTACCTATTCTCAAGTACCTGTTGATGGTACACCTTGTCTTGCCAATCTAGCACAAGTGTACAGGCTGGTTTGAGGACTTGAGACAACTTTCATGTAAGTGAACAAACACTGCCTCAGTTGTGTGTTGATTTTTTCTGCTGTTTACACTTGAGATGACTGGTGAAGTTGCCTGGCAGAGTTAGGAACAGCTTTTTGAAAGGGTGACATTCTCACTTCCTCTTAACTTTGGAGTGTTAAGCTGCCCTTCTCTCTTCAGGTGCTTGTAAATAATGTGCAGTTCTTCTGGGAATGTCTCTTCAAGGCTATGCCTTAGGTTGTACTTGAAACACAGCTGCTGCTACTGTTTGTGATGCAGCTGCATTTGAAACTAGCTTTGAATCCTGAGTTCTCTCGGTACTTCTGAGCTCTTTTGACGCTCCTGCATTTCACTTCACGTTTGCTGCTGTTGATTTCATGAGTTGCATACCAGCAGTTTGGTCAGAAGGTGGCACTCTATTATGGTAACATAAGAAGCAGCTGAAACTGTTATAAAGTTTGGAATCATTGCTTTTCTTGTAACACAAGATTAAACATATTGCTGTTCTCTAGTATTTATTGTTTAATCAATTGCTAGTACAATTTTTTTTAGCCAAGCTCATTATAATTTGAGATACAGAAACTACTCTGAGGCTCAAGCATGCATGTGAAACATTTGTCTGAGCTCATGCCTCATTTGTGTTTTACTCCTGCAATGCCAATGGGTTAAATTTTCATTTTCCTTTTCTCTTGGATCTGGAAACTTTAAATTACTTCTGACTAATATGTGCTAGACTCTTATTGTGATTCAATGATGTGATTAAGTAAACATATGCAGACTGAGTTATCAGAGTATTTCCAGTTGGAGTTTGAAATAAAGTCAACTATTATGAAACCCATACATCGAATATTTTCATATGGATTACTTCTTGGGAATGTAAGACAACCGCTAACCTGTTTCTTTTTACAGGGAAGTGCAATGGCTCAAGAATCTCCCAAAAATTCAGCGGCAGAAATTCCTGTGACTAGCAATGGACAGCTGGAAGATGCTCATGAACACAGCTTTAACAGGGTCAGAATTTTTTTGCTGTCTGTTACGGTACCATTATCAGAAATGCTATAGTTACAATTCAGTGCAAAGCAGTCTTCACATAGTTTTTGGAGGTTTACTGAAAAAAGGTCTTTGAAGCTCATAGATTATTGTAGGAGTTGGCATAACGCAGTGCGGTTGCATACTGCAATGCTCTTTTTTGTGTTCCTAGTGGCAGAAGCCGCGTTCTTCCCCCTCGGGCCTGCGCTCGGCACAGACGAACGAGCGCTTTTGCTCGTGCCCGGGAGTCCCGCAGAGGGCGCTGGGGCACAGCCTGTGGAATTTGGGGTCGGGCTCCTTTTATTTGGCTTTTGGAATTGTCCACGTTTATTTGGTATCTGCTGAGGCTTAGGTTTTAAGGAAAGCTCCGAAGTTTTAACAGTTCCACACGGACTTGCAATGCAGAACTATTCTTAAAAGAAATATTCAGCAGAAATTCGACATTTTATTCTGTTTTACTAGAATGTTGTTTAGAGGGGAGAACCTTCATAAGATTTGTTGTTCAACTAAGATCTACCAGTGACATAATGTAAAAATTAGTAGAGTGTTTAATGAAATAAAGTTAAAACTACATTTCTATGAAGATGTATATTTAGGGAGACAAGGCTGGAGAATGCATCTTGAAGTGGTAAGGAATTTGGGTTCACCTCAAAGCAGGGAAACACACTTAGTAATTTGAAGCTTGATGACCTTGCTGCTGCTGTGACTTGGCTGCTGTCTGAGTTACCTTTTCCTTACACAGTGATTCTTCTGCAGTGCATGCAACACTTCTGTACAGCAAATGGAACTTGCACTCCTGATGACTGCATTAGGGCCCATGCTCAGGCAAAATGTAAAGCTAGAATTTTAAGGTGGTTTTTGTCTATGGCCATATGTGAAATTTGGAGTAGATTTTTGCTGCATGCTAATAATTTTGCTGGCTTGGAGTCAACTATATTTTGAAACTTCTACTTTGACAAAAATGGGTCAAATCTTTGGTCAAATTGCAGAAAAACCTGTACTCTGCAAGCGTATTTGAACTTGCTGTAATTATTTTCGCAGTGCTTATTCTGAGATCAATGAAGAAGTGCACTTCAATTATTTTTTTGAAGTGTCTTGTACAAGTTCACACCTGCATGTGTGACCTGAAGTCAGAATATGTGATAATCAAGGCTTCTTATAAACAAAACAAAGAAAGTAAACTTCTTGGAATTAACATCTAGGTCTGTTTACTAATCTCTTAGTCTCAAATTCTAATATTTAGCTTCTATTCATCTTGCTTCATGTTTGTTATTTCTAATGCTTAATGCCATGCTTTCTCTTTTTTTCCTTGCCAGGTAATTTTTTACTTTAACCTAAAGCAATATGCATTGCACCACAAAATTTTTGGGGTCTTTTTCCTACTTATGGAAATGACAAGCCAAGTACTGGTTTTTATGAAGTCACTTAAGAAAGGGGCAAGAAACCCTGACCACTCTAATTTGTACTGCTACCACAGTGCTCAGTAAGAGTATGTGACCACAGTAGAGTTTAGAGCACTTCAGTTACTGGTTTTGATTGCACCTTCTTGGGAATTTGGGGAGCAAAAGTATTTTAATTTCCTGCTTCCTTATTTGTAGGATCAGGGAAATATTCATCTAGATGCTGTACAATTCAGTGAACAAAATACTATTGCTCTGTATTTTTTAGTCTTCTGCAGCTATTTTGCCATCAAGACTTGAGCAGCTTTGATTGCTTGTTTTTGAGTGAGGGGGTATTTGTACAATCTTTTCTTTAGAATTCTTTAATTACAAAACTGCACTTTCCTCTAGAGTCATGTTCTGTTTGGCACTTCCATCAGCCCTCGTCCATAAGCTGCTCAGGCATGAAAATGCACATTTGTGTTTCACCAAATGCAGTATTAATATGCATTCAAGCATGAGAAATATTTCATTTTGCAAATCAGTGCAGAGCAAATGTATTTACCTGGAAATGACAAGTAGGGTTGCTCCTTCTTTGAAGAGAGATGCCATTAGTTTTGCAGAACTTCAGACAGCACAGATTGTCATAATGTCACTTCAGAAGGAAGTATATTAGTTCCATTTTTGTGGGAATGTGACATAGCACTGATTGGTGCATCTTTTTGGTATAATGCATATTTAAAAGGTAACTTAAGTGTTTTCCTAACTGTAAAATCTCAGTCAGAAATATGCTGCTACATTCTAATTCTCTAATAAGACATGCTTGTGGAATTCAGACAAGTTTTGTCCTGCCCATATGATGAATGGAAACTCTTTTACTGAAAAAGTTGGAGCTTCAGTCATCACTGGATTGAATATCTAACATTCTTTCAGTACAGAAAAGCTTGACATAGTGCTTTTTAGCTCCCCAAGCTCTGTGGGATCTCACATGAGCTTTAAGAACTTGATGTATGGAACTATTCGCTTGTGTTTGGGTATTTGTTAGAGAGAAGGCTTCAGCATTTCCTAATCAAAAGTTTTTCCTCTTACTTTGTATAAGAAAGCCCAACATATAAAAAGTCTGGCTAGTTTATATTATCTGCTTGTTCTAGTTCACTTGTCCCTGACTTCCAGAGCCCAGTTTTCCTCCCATGCTGTTGGAATGATGTGATGAGCATAGTGGTGTTGTAGTGTGTCTGGGGGTATTGGGACAGTAGGAAGGAGTGAGGGAAGTATATTAATTATACTAGTAATTAATAATATTCTATTATTCCTATATACAAGAACATGCTGTATAATGTGAGAGCTGCATAGGAATAAATTCAATTTTTCAGAAAACAGTTTGATTTGCCTGTAAATATATTCAAGCAGCTGTAAGTGATTTGTTGTGTTTAAAGTATTGCACAAAATCTACAATCTACATGATATTCTTATCAGTTTGAGCCTGAATTTGTTTAATTTAATTTTTGATACTGCCTCTCCTCATGCCTCTTACTGAACAAAACCATAGTTAAACATGCATATAAAACTAGTAATAAACTTCGGGATCCAAAAAGGTAATGAACTTTGTTGTGAATCTTCAATTTGTCTTACTAGAATTATGAAATAAGGTCTGGAATCTGATGGCTCTGAGTGCATGTGTTCACCGTCTTGTTCTGTAATTTTATTGCACAAATGGATAAGGTCAATTCTCTTGTTTTTTGCCTTCTGAAAAAAAAAATGCTAGCCCTGTCACTCACATTCTGCCTGCAATGTCTGAGTTAATCTCTTAGGTTTTGCTATGTTGACTGACATAGTTAGATTTTTACTTAGAGTAATTTTAGTTTAATGTAGAACTGATTGAAAGCGTATTTCTAGAACTGTATCAGTTCTAGAAAACTGGCTTGAGGAGATAAAGTCAAGTGTTCTTCATACAGTCTGAAAAACCAAAAGTATGCATGTTAATGCTGTGAGTGGGAGGGAAACTAAAACTGGATTGTAGTATGACATTAGGTAATTCAAAGGGATGTAGTAGAAAGGGTCTTCTGATTGAAGGGCAGTGTATTGGAGAATAGAAGAAATGTGTTAGTCTGTTATTTGCCACTTCATCAGAGATTACAGCCTTCAGGTCTTCTCCCATTTATTTATGTTGAATTTGTACTGATGTGGGGATCTAGTGGCTTAATTCCTGGAGAATAGGAACTGAGTAATGTAATGGGGCAAAGAGGAGAAGAAAATACTGAGTGTGTATGAGGAGCTCTACTTGCACGTGATTTTGATAAGAAGTTCAAGTTCAGAGCCCATGTATCTCTCTGGATAGATGTTACGTCTATCTGCATAACCTTTTATTCCATAGGACTTGTAATCACACTATAAACTGTGAACTTTACAATCAGATAGATACGTTGTAAATTTTTCCTGAAATCAACTTGAGTAGTTTTGTTTAAAATGTCATCCACCGTTGAAAAAAAACAAGCATATGATTGGTCTGATGTTAGTTGTTCCACTGTTGAACTAGCCATTGGTGTGAGGTTTTAAGAATACCTTAATTCAAGGTATTAAAGGCAAGTAAAACTATCTGTCAAACCTCCTGTTGGTACTAAGCAGAAGTTAATGCTTAGTGATGCATTACTAATGGAGTGGTATAACTAAGAAATTAATCCAGTGTTCTTTCCTTAGTTTCTCCTTAGTTAAGTAAGTTTCTGTAAATTAAATTTTAGCTGGGTTGGTTTCTGCTGTTTGAGAAACAATACAGTTCTTGTTGTTCCCCTCTTCATTTTGTATTTTTATGGATAGCATGATTGAGAAGTATCATTTTGGAAATAGTCCTGTAATTCAGCCAACATTCCTTCATGAACATGCATTCTGAATGACTTCTTTGCTGTGTCTGCTGTCTCAACAGGACTGCTATGTCAAAAATCTGTACTGGCTCATCGAACTATTATCTGTATAATAGAGTTGGGAAAATAAGGCTAACCTGACTAAAATATGTTTAGTTTAGTATAGTGATTTGAAGTCATTGAAATGGGATTTTAACAAATGGTTCAAGTGGCTTAAGTGTTCATATGTCAAACCCATGACATATAGGTTTGAACTGTCTTGACTTAATTAAGCTAGTACACTTACTCTGTTTAGCTATATTTCATGCTTTTGCTTCTTGCTAGATGTCTAAGAATGGGATAGGTAATACAACCTTTTAACTTGGGAATCTTCTGAGTTGTGGGTTTTTTTAATACCTCCAGTTCTGGGTCTCAGTGAACTTACAAAATTAAGATGCTTCTACTAGGTGGTAATTGCATAAGCATGGTTTCAGCCTCATACAAATGAAAATTATTAATGAAGCATTTTTCTAGTTGTTTTTTGGTGATTGTGATCCCTTAATAGATTTGTGGGCTTGCCATGTATTGATGAATCTTGATAAATTCTAAAGATTTTAATTTACCTTTTAAAAAGAAGGGGGGGAATCTTAAACTTAGCTGGAAGAGCAATACATTATCAAAATAGAATCGTCATATTGTAATAGGGGAATCTGTCCTCATTTCCTGTCTTGTAAGAGCCAAACTTATATTTAGTGGGAACAAAACCAAAAGCTATTTAGGTTGCCTTCTTACCATTCAAACAAAGTACACTCATACCTTCCCTTAAGTATGACATTTTGTGCAGTGCTTCTAAATTATCTCTCTTTGTAAGTTATTGAAGGGATAAACTGTTTTGTCAGTATGATTACAGATTTTTTTGTAGCTTTTTTATCTACACTTGTGTAAAGAAAAAAAAGCAAGCACAATCAGTTGCAAGAATGACATTCAAACTTTTAGTTTACATGCAACAGTGTGTCTCCCCTGAACAATAACTTTCATGTTTGTAAACAAGGAAAATATACTGTTTTGGTAATCACAGACTTTTTCTCCATTCTGGTCATGTGTAAATGAACAAATGGTAAAGTTTTCTTTTAAATTCGTATGTAAGGATATCATTATTCACAAATATATACTTGAACTGGTTTATAGGTGTTTAAAAGGGGGGCTGAATTGAACTTTGCCTTTTTGACAGTGGGGAAAAAAGTAGATTCTTCACTTCGAAGAACTGTGTTTGTATGCATAGACATATGTATATAGATTCCTGTTAAAAAGTCTGCTATATATATGCACAATTGTAGATCTTTAAAATTTTCATGTTCTAAATACCAAGTTTTTGTTTAAGAGATGGATGCATTGTAGTATTTTGATTTATTTAGTTCTGTAATTTGTTCAGCTTGTGTTTAACTTCAGATGAGAATTGCATTGAGTGTACAGAGGTAGTGCAGTTGCTTAGTTTTAGATACAAACTTTGGTCTTTACAAAGCCAATGTTCTGCATTTTAATCTTAAATACAGATGATTGCTTAGATTCCTATTGCCAACGTTAGCTGTCTACAGTTGTTTGGCTTCAGGTTTAGGTATTTCTGAAAACTACACAACATGCCAGGGTGCCTTCAGGACAAAAATAATTCATGCCATGTCCCTTTTTTGAAATCAGTGCATCTTCTCTGCAATCTGGTTATCCTTTTTCAAGTCTCTACTTTTTCAGCTTATAGTGACTTGCTACATTTTGAGTTAAATGGCCTCTATTAGCTAAGCTAAGTGGAAGCAAAGGCTTTCCATCATACTACCAACTGCAAGTACTTAAATGGAAGTACCAATGTTAAGTCAGTTTTGAAGACTGAAAACAGTATGTATCTAAAGTTCTGACATGCTTAATTTGTGAGATCAGGTTCTGCATGTGACTAGTATTTGTTTTTCATGATGTTTCTTTTTCTTTTTTTTGGTATGATGCTTCAGGTACCCGAATATGGCATGATCTGTTATCACCTAGCCTGTTCATTGCAGTGAATGTTTGGCTGTAGGAATTGGTTACTCTTTGCAGTAACATGCTGGGTTTTTGATGTCGGCGAAATTTCTGGAATTCACATGGAAAAATTAATTTGCTGGAATTCATGTGTTTGTAGTTCTTCCTTTTTTTTTCTTCCCAGGGCTTTGTTCTAAAGTGAAGACATATAAATAAATCTGGTGGGATGTGATCCAAAATTACTTCTTGACAATGTGAGCCTCTAGGCAGTATCAGTATCATTCTTATGCACTAACTTGCTTCTGGTTTGTGGATTGAGTGACTACAGTTATAGGTCAAACATGGATTAGATTTTAAAGGTTATGATTTCTTTTTTCTTGTAATTAGAGGCATTGCATGGATCAATGCATGCACAGTTAGTACCTGTGTCTAGACACAGATATCTTAAAGTTATGTATAGCTTTTCTGTAGTGGTTCTCGATACTTTTCCACTTTTTTACCTCTGTATGGAAGCAGAGGGGATGCAAAATAGTACCTGATTCCAGACACTGACAGTTTTCTGATTTCTTGATGCTTTTATTTTTTGTAACTCCATTTTATTTTTTTTTTTTTGCTTTCACTTTCGTAGTACTTTTTCACTCAGTTTTTACTTCTATGAATTAAGAGGTTTTAATGGCTTTAAAACCTGAACTTTTTGAAGTACTATGTCTAATTCCGTAACACCAGAACCTTAAACTTCAATTAGATCACTGGCAATATGGTCCAGGAAACCTGTGGGAAGCTTTTTGTAGAGGTAGGTAAGACAGCAGAAATGGGCAGTAGGATGGGCCGTGAGCTGTGGTGTGTGGAGTCTTTCTTAGGCCTGTGCTGGGTTTCAGTGAAGACTTCAGTTACTTGAGAGCTAGTTAGAATAGTTGATCAAGCCCTCAAAAGTTAAAGAAGGGGTTCTCAGGCAATTTTAAATGAAGGACTTTCAAAAGCAAACAAAAGTAAGTGGCAGCTTTGTGCTCTGAGCACTTATGATGCAGAGTAGGTGCTCAGAAGGAAGTTGTTTAAATTATGGCTTTTTGGATGTCACTTCTGTGTAAAATATTGAAAAGATTTAATGTGCTATTTGTAAGAAATAAGGTTGCTATGAATTTTAAGGATATTCCTTGCTTAGTGATTTTTTTTAATCTTCAACATCATGATAGTTGCTTCTGTATTTTTGGTTTGTAAGGTCTTTTCTGCTTGATAATCTTATATCATTCTGCACCCCTGTCAGTTTTTAACTGGACACTTTATTAAATTGGCATGTTGCATGGACCAGCTTCAGACCACATAACATGATGCTTCTGGCCACGTTTTTGGTAACTACTTCTCTAGGACATGGCATTCTACTTGGTCATCAATATAACAAAAAATAGCTAGAATAAATATTCAGGGTATACTTACAGTGTTTCTCATTCATTTATGTTTTATTTGTGCATACCAGTAGAAAGCAGTGACACCAGCAAGGACTTTCTAGGCTAAAGGCAAAATTGGTTGTCTGAGAGCTGCTGAAACTGTATTATAATACTTTAGAGTCACTTAAATTGCTTTTTTTTTGGTCTTTAACTTTCCATTTTTATTCATATATTTTCCAGGACTTGAAACTTGGACTTGGACTTTCTGAAACCAAAATAACATCTCATGGCTTTGATGGTGCCAAAGAGGGAGTTGTTGAGGCCGGACAGTTTCCAAATAAAGGTAAGTGCTTTTTTTTTTTTTCATTTCTCAATTTAAAATCTTTAGGCATATTCTTACATGGTCAGAAATACAATGTTCTGTAGCTGCTTTGAGCAGTTCGGATGAATGTACACATTTGAGATTTGCATTAGTGACAAGCAGTTTATCTTCTCTTGTAGCTGGGTTGTTAAAATAAGAGAATACATGCTACACTTGTAATATCTGTCAAAGGACTGGAGGAAACTACTTAGTGTTAAGTTGGTCTGCACTTAAGGGAAGGGAAGGCCTTGGGCACCTTGAACTGCTGTCAGAAGAATGTTACTGAAGAATTTTACTATTACATTGTGTTGAAGTTTTCTTCAGATTTTGCACATTACTGTTCTGATTTGAAACATAACTGGAGAGTTATTCATTTGTTATACACAATTCACTTACCACAAGTAGATTAAAAAGTGGGATTCTTGTTGTATTAATGTATGCCTTAGAGAATCTAAGTGACATTAAACAATGAGAAATGCAAAGTGATAGACAAGCCAGTAATGTCACTATTTCCTGTCTAGAAGCAATAGAATACCATGATATTGTATGGGCAAATTGTATTCAATGAATTATGTACCTTTGACAGTTTCTGAATTTGAAAGATTTGAAATTATCTCAGTTGTGCAGCTATGAAAATAAGCTCTTTGTAGTCATAAATTTAATTTACATTTTGCTTAATTTCCTGTTTGGTAAAATTATTTGCTTATGAAAACAGTTGATTTACATGTTGTACTTTACATATATTACAAAGTGAATGCTGTTATTCTTTATGCCTTTGAAAATAGCAAAATATCTAGCTAAAAACTGGAGCAGATGGCAAACTGCTCACCATTCCTGCCTTTTTGTATTCTATTACCAGGATAACTGTTGCAGCTGTTAAGTGTATTAGCCTGTAAGAGAAAAGTGTCTGAAGATGTTTCAAGCTACACTAATGTGTTTGAAATGCAAATGTTCTGTGGAAATTTCTGTACACAAATTATGAGCTTTGGACACTTTGTGTATCACAGATTTTCTCCAAGGGTATTTTCTTGTAATTTTTCCTGAGGTTCTAACAAAACTAGAGAGAGAGAAGTGGTAAAAGCTAGGGGCTTCCTGTGAAACCATGGACAAAAGTTGAATGATTGCCCTATTTGTAAAAATTCTGTCTTCTGTTTGAGTATCCTTATTAGGGCTTCATTTTTGAATGCAAAGTAGACAGTACTGGAGGGGAAGGGCTTTTAGGATTTGGGGGATGTTGAATGATGAAGCATGCATAAGACTCTGTTAATACTCTGTCAAATGATAAGGATTTTTTTAAACTGCTTGTCTTGGCTCGCTTGCTGAAATGATTCAGGCGAGATCTTGCAGTCAAACTTTTATGCCTGGATGAATTCAGTTGCAGCTCTTATGCAATGTATATCTACAGAAGGACACAGCAAGTGAGCTGTCTTTGTCTCATCTTTTCTCTGCAGTTGGATCCAAATCACTGGATTTATTTACCCCATGTTAGCAGCGCTCTGTGGAATGTTTTAAAGCTGATTGTTGATCCAATTACTTTGAATGATATTTTTGGTGTTACTGGTAACTAAATTTTGTTGAAACTGCAAAGTTTAATTTTCTTTCCCCTCAGCACACTGTTAGCCCTGAAGTATATTGGAATTTCTCAGCAAAAGCAATTAAAGTTCCTCCGCAGTATGGTAGTCATTCATCAGTACAGAGGAAAAGCTTACTTCTTTTTTAAATCTTGAAAACTCCATAAGGACGCTGCTTCAGATTTATCTGTTATGAAAGAGTGGCATAGCTCTGAAAAGCATAATGAGCATAATCCTAAAACAGCTTAGAGAACACACACAGTGCAGGTCATTTAAAGTCGGTTGCTTTTTGTTTTGGTTTGGGGTTTTTTTTGTTTGTTTTTTTTAAGAGAAAAAACAAGTGCTGTAAAATCTTTCATTTGGGAATGAGTTTACACACTTTCACAGCTAATAACTTGTATGATCTTCAGGATAACTTATTGCTGCATGTTTACACAGACTTAAGAGCTGATGTCAATAAAGTCGGTCTGAAATTGGCAGAGATTTCAGGGCTTACTTCACCCCTTAATGCTTTAAGTACCACTCAGTGACAATGCAGAGTGAATTCTACCTAGACCTGCAAAAGAGTGTTTCAGCTGTGGATTGTTATATAACAATCTTCAATGGAATTTTCTGTTTGTGGTCTGTACTTCACTGATGAGTCCTTCAGTTGTATTTTGTTTGTTTTTACAGAAAAAAAAGAATGGTCATCATGACCTAGAGAAAAAGATTAATTCATGAAAACTTGGAGTAGTTCACACGGAGAGATGCAGCTCTTAAAAAACATTTCCATCAGAAATTCCAACAACTTTTCTGTGAATATTTCTGTAGTTGCTGAAGGAAATGTTTGTTTTGAAAATGTGTCTCTGTAAGAATGCACATTCACTTCTAAGAGAAAATTATGTATTTTCATTGTTAAATGTCCTGTTTTCAGGTTCCTCAGCATCACCCAAATCATCTGTTATATCTCCTAGCAGTGCAGCAGCTAGCAGACTGGCTGGACAAGGTTGTGATTTAATTATTCCCACAGGTATTAAAGCAGTGAATGGATAATGCCCTTGTCTCTGCTGAGACTGTACTAACCCTTCCATGTTTCTGATTATTTGATGTACTGTTAGTTGGAAATAAAATTTCTGTGGGATTTTTGTGACTCTTGCTTTTGACTTCAACACAGTTTACAAATTAACCTCTGCTTTCCTCTCTCTAAGCTGCTTTTACTCCATAAAATTAAAATTATAACTGTTATTAATAACTAACAGTAGGTAAAATAGGAGTGACCAAAATATTTTATTCAGATTAAAGATGAAACTTGTAGTATTTTTTGCCCAAATGATCACATATTTCAATAGACTATGGGGGCAGCCATTAGGAATTCACAACACCCCAACTCAGCTTTGCCACTTGACTCATTTTGTGCCTCTGGGCAAATTTCTTAACATCTTAGTCTGCTTCCTCCTGCATAAAAGGAGAAAACTTAACTCAGTTACCTCATAAGGGTGTTGAGAGGGTTAATTACTTAATGTTTGCACAGCATGTTGAAGAAGTAAAAACACAGTAGAACTTGATGCTGAAGGACTATCTTGAGGCATCTGTATAGACTTTTTTCCAAACTCCTGCTTGCATAAATCACTTGGCAAGACTAAGGTAGCAGTAGGGATCAGAGTCAGGAGTAGTTAAAATTAATATGGACATGAATAAATAAAAGTGTTGCTTACTAAGTGATGATACTTAGCAGTTTTTAATATTTAGGACACTAGGAACTTCACAAAATTGAAACATGGAATCCACATAATATCCCATATTAGCTTGAAAATGTTGAGTAATGGTAGTTTGTGTGTGGTGATTGGCCCTAGGTATTTTAATTAGTTGCTTTAAATCTCTTCCTTGCTGGTTTTGTACTCATGGTTTGCAGATTTAATTGTTCCTAATACAATGAGCTAATAAAACTGAAATAAATTAACTATTGGCTGAACACACCTTCTGGAAAGAATGACTTTCATTGGAAAAGATTAAAAAACTCTGTACATCATGGCAACAGTTTGCCAGTAATTGTTGTTTAATGGTCTTCAGGTTGTAAACGGACTTTTAGATTGACTAAATGCAAAAGGGTGTTCTACTGTTGGAGTTTTTAAACATAGATATAAATGTCTCAAAAATAATAGGAATAAACATGTCTCAAAAGCTGTTTTAAGATTTCAGTATGCTTAATGCAGCCTATTACCTCATGAAATAGTGAGATATATATACATTTTTTATCAGTTTTAAAGTAAGTCTTTCTTTCTGGAACTTTTCAAAAACCTGCTTATTCGTCTTAAGTTCATACTGTTGCCTTGCTCTGCTTTTGGATGTGCAATTGCACAAATCCTCCGTATCTGCTGCTAATCCCTTAAAACAAACTAACAAACAAAAAGCCCAGACCCAAGGCCTAAAGATTTCCTTTGTGTCTGACACAGGGGGCAGAGCCCAGCAGAAGAGTGGACCTGTTGTGTTAGCAGATGAAGTAAAGAATCCAGCGATGGAGAAACTGGAATTGGTGAGAAAGTGGAGCCTAAACACTTACAAGGTATGCAGCTATGTGTGTGTATGTATGCATTCTATAAGTGAGTTTGCTACTAGATGGGAATAAAGCTGTATGAAAGTAAGCTGTTGTGCTAGTGAGCATAAGCAAAAATGTATAGGAAAGGCTTAGTTTTCTTCCAAGTGTAACATTCTTTGTTAAATCCCTGGTACAATGTGGAAAATCTTTAATAGGTATTACTGATTTAGCAAGGTAAAGAATGTTCCATTTCTAATGTTCCCTTCATCATTCCGAATGTAGAGATTTCAGCGCTAAAGCTTGGAATTAAATGTTTTTTGCTGGTTTTGAGTTGACTGCTGATACCTTAAGATTTTATGAACGTGACATCAGTGGTATCTAGAAGTGCAAAACTTGTTAATTGCTATTCTGATGGTTTTGTTTTGTCTTGGCTGATTGTTTTTTCTTAGTGTTGTAATAGTTGCTTCAATTAGTGTGTGTTTTATAAGCTTATACTTCATGATCAGTTGAGATTTGATGAAATTAAAAGAGAATAATGAATAATTTGTAAGAGTAATGAAAAGGTGCTTAAGGCACACCAGTTTGCTGAGGTGGCTCTCATTAAGGAGCTGTAAGGTAAGGAACAATTATCAGGGAATGCATTCCTGTCAAAAGTTTTAAAGAAAGACCAGTTTTGAAAAATAGCTTCTTGTTATGCCTACAGCTTAAATAACAGAGTTGTGAACAGTTGCATCAATGAGGTCTGTATCAAACCACAAAGAAATTAACTATCTGTGGAAAAGAAAGTCTGAATCCCTTCACTGTTCTTCAAGTTCAGATAAACACATCCTCTATGAGGATGAGAAGCAAGGATGGAGACATTCTATCCCTAGTAGATGCTTATGCTGTCTTTCTGATATAATCAGAATTTTTTTTTTATGTGTAATTAAATGGCTTTTAGATTTGCTACTTTTCTTGTCATCTAAATATTTTATCAACTGCAGAAGTTGCAGTCCAATGGTGTCCTGGAGTGCCTTAGGAGGAACATTGCCAGCAGGTTGAGGGAGATGATCCTGCCCTGGTGAGGCAATTCTGGAGTGCTGTGTCCAGTCCTGGGCTCCTCAGGACAAGAGAGACATGGAGCTCCTGCAGCTGGTCCAGTGGAGAGCAGCAAAGATGGTGAAGGGACTGGAGCAGCTTTTGCATGAGGAAAGGCTGAGGGAGCTGGGCCTGTTGAGCCTGGAGAAGAGATGATTTAGAGGGGACCTCATGAATACCTGTAAACTATCTCAGGGGAGAGTGCCAAGAGGATGGATCTGGGTTCTTCCCAGTGGTGCCAAGCAAAAGGACAAGAGGCAGTGGGAAGAACCTGATGCACAGGAAGTTCCACCTGAACAGGAGGAAGAATATCGTCACTGTGCAGGTGACCGAGCACTGTGACAGGTTGCCCAGAGAGGTTGTGGAGTCTCCCTCTCTCAGTATTTTTGAGATACTCAAAAACCCTCTGGATACAATCCTGTGCAATGTGCTCTGGGATGGACTTGCTTGAGCAGAGGTGTTGAACCAGGGGTCCCACTGTGGTCTTTTCCAACCTGACCCATTGTGTGATTCTGTCTGTCAGCTACTTTGGAGTGCACTGTGGTACAATCAGAATATGTGCTATTCAGCTGAAACTATTCTTTACAATTCTCTTGTCTCTTTAAATCATTGACTCTTGGGATCAAATCTCCTATAACACAACTAAATAGGGCAGGACTTGACCTTATTCTGTATTTTTGGTACCTTGATTTAAAAAACAAACCCACAAAACCTCACAATGTCTCAAACTCACTGACATGAACCATCAGCCAGAGGACTAGTGAAAAATGTTGGGAAAAGGGGTCTTGGTTCTTTGTTTAGACACTATTTCTTTGGATGTAGTGTCTGCAAAGTTCAAATTTTTAGTTTTCTTTTATGGCTTAAGCCTTTCCCTTGCTGAAATCCAGAATCACACCAGTAATGACATAGCAAACAAAGACTAGCATTTTCAGAAAATAACATGTTTACTTTTATCTATTCCCAAACTTGCCTAAGGAGATGTGTCAGTTATGATCTTTCCCATATTGACTTGTTGTTCACTCTTTTACTCTTTTTTTGAGATACAAGATCATTCAGAGAACTTACAAATGCATTTTCAGTTGATAGAGTGTTGTGCAACTACATTTGTGCCGTACATTTGTGTTGTAGGCTTTGTACAAAAAATATGTTTAATATGGTTAAGGACAGTATTTAAATTCATGGACATATTAACTTGCTTTGGTCCCCATCAGGAAGATCATGGGAAGAAGTGTCCTCCTTTTCTCATAATAGCTAACTACATAGGTTTGAAGATGCAGAAATAAAGGACAGGAGTAAATATCAGCATTTGAATCCCTCTGAATTTAAAATCCCTGGTATCAATATACCAGACGTTAATCTGTAAGGGAAGTTAGTGGCAAAATTTGCTGTTAATAAGTCCTTTAGGAATCTGACATGAGTAGTTCCTATACCATGGTGTCTGTATGAGGGGTTGAGAAATCAAAATTATTGGGTATGTTCAGAAGTCATTCCCATCTGTAAATGCCTTTGCAACTACCATTGCCCTTCACACTCTGCAGTCAAATGCTCCCTAGTAATCATGAGTTAGTGTGAAGAGAAATTGCCTTTCTTTCTGTAGTCTAGTGTCAGGATTGTGTTCTGTTCTTTCTTCTGCCCATGCCTTTCCCTTTGGATGAGAGAGAGGTTTTCAGTCTAGCAAAAACATTTAGGCCCAAGAAAGTCAAGACTCTTCTTGACTTTCAGCAGTTCTAAAAAGGTTGAAATTTTTGGTTTTTGTACAAGTTCTTAAACTTTGAGGGGGGAAAAAAAAGCAAACTTGTTTTGCAAATCTCTCTGACACTGGGCTACTAGTAGAACATTTATTTCTGAGACATGTCTGGTAATGCCTCTGTTCATCTTTGGCATATACAAGTTAAAATATATTTCTCTTAAATGCATTTTGGTAATTTTTTTTTCTCTGAGTTGGTCTTCTTAAGCTTTGCATTGGATGACTTCTTTTTGAGTTGCATGGTCTTTTTCATGACAGTTTCCTTCATAGATACTCTTAGAACAAAGCACGATGGAAATAATGCATGGAATTTTCTTTGCTAGTGAGAATGTAGAGCAACCTGTGTGCTTGTATTAGTCCACTCAGAAATGGAGTAAATCAAAATAGATTGGGGCATTTTCTTTATCTTTTGCTACATCTGAGTTAACAAAGTATGCAGTGTAACTCTTTCCAGTTACTGGTTTTTCTTCACTCATCACTGCTGGGCTTTTTTAGGTGTTTTGCTGTGACTTATGAAGCAAATACATGTTGGCTGAAAATAATTCCTTCATTTGTAATTTATCCTTGCTTTCAAAAATCTTGCTTTCCATGATTCAGATTTTTGTCTTGCATTTCCATGGGGGTTTGTGTGTGTGTGTGCGTCAGCTCTTTTGGAAAAATAGCCAAAATTTGACCATTGCTTCCATAGTTTCTAATGAAAGGCTTATTTATCCTCTGAGCACACTCAGAGCTAAGCTGTATTTTGCAATTTCTTGTGGAGTCTTCAGTAGTGAAGTTGTATTCTCTCTTATGATTTGTTAATGCTCTCCCAAATTTCTGATGCTTAACAGATAAACATCATCTAGATTAGCTGGGCTTTCTCTTGTCAATTTTTTGAATTTGACAAAGTAGCCCAAATTGTCTGTAACTTTTGACCTAAACCTTACGGGTCATGACCAACTTGATCTCCTTGGTAATTCTTGAGTCTCTCCTATGTTCCTGTATTGCAGTAAGAAAGGATGTGGAAGTTCTAGCAGGTTGAATGTGCATCTCCTTTGGACACAAGTAAAGATGGTATTAAACTAAAGTCCTTGAATTGGGAAACCCTGGGAAATCCAGTGCTGTATTTGGGGAGTATGTTACCAGATAAATTTGGGCATTATTTCACACCAAAAAAAAAATTAAAAATAGCAGCTTTGTGCTTAGATTAAGTCCTTTCAGAGTAGTTGTGGCCTTGACTACTAACTTAGTTTCCTTGTACCTTTTGTTTCTAGCAGTAATTTTTCATATGTCTAAGTTGCCTATCTGTTCATGCGTTGGGACCACAGATTAACTTCAAGTAACTTCCTAGAGCAGTAAATAATTCTGCTTTCCATGGAGCAACTGTATAGCTTTGCTACACATCTGCTTTGCAAATGGCTTCTCCTGTGTCTCAGTCAAGGGAAACCCCAGTGTGCATCTTGGGAGGCTCACTGCCAGGCTGGGCTCGAATCTCTGGCAGAGAAGGTGTCACAGATCAGTGGAATGTGGTAGCAGCCTGCTCTGTCACAGCCATAGGCTGGCTGAGAGTGTCTACAGCTGCGTAAGAGCACATTTCCTGCTCAGTGTGTTAATGAACTGCAAGCCTACTAAGAATTTGAATTATGACAGAAAAGAAGTAGTCTTTCTGAGTAGATCATCTCAGTTTTATAGAAAAGTGCAAATAATAAGTGCATTTTAATACTTTTGCATCTTTCTCGGTAGGAGTTCCCAGTTTTCTAATCAGCTTTAAAAAAACATGCTGAAAACCACCACCTTCTTACTTGCCACCTAAAAAAAAATCTCAGAGTGAACATTTTTGGAAAATTTAACATGGATGTTCTGATCAGAAAATTGGTCGACAAAGCCCAAAAGATTACTAACTAGACATTTTTATGCAAATAGTAATGCTCCTATTAACTGACTTAAATGCAATGGGCTAAAATGCTTCTTTTAACTTAATGAGATTCACCAAACCTATAAAAAGATAAGTGTTCTTTTACTTGAGAAACAATTAGTTATGCTCTTGATTTGCTAACTTGAATATTCATCTTAGTAGGAGTTGAGACTTGTCCAGCTGTTCTTGCTGAGTCCTGATAAACTTCTAAAGACTGTGTTGTTTTTTCAGTTTGTTGTGCAAACTTATATTGGGAGGGGTGGTTGTGAAAGAATTGTGTGTAATTATATGTCCCTTGAAGCTGAAAATGGGTGTATGCTGTGTTGTCTTGAATATACTTGAATCTTTATAATTTAATTTTTTTTCTGCAGTGTACACGTCAGATCATCTCTGAAAAACTGGGTCGTGGCTCAAGAACAGTAGACCTGGAACTAGAAGCTCAGATAGATATATTGAGAGACAACAAAAAAAAATATGAAAATATCTTGAGACTGGCACAGACACTGTCCACACAGCTCTTCCAGATGGTACATACCCAAAGGCAACTTGGAGATGCATTTGCTGACCTGAGTTTGAAATCATTGGAACTTCATGTAAGACTTCTGTAGCGTTAAAAAAATACAGTGGCAAGATGAAGATAAGCCTAATTGACTCGTGCAGGGTATCTGCTAGTTAGCAGCTACTTTTATAAACATTGTAGTTAACAATATATTACATGCTCTTTATGTTGAAAGCTTCTGTGATTCACTTAAAACTAGGAAATTATTGAAATTACTGTAGTTTTTTATTGTTTCTTAAATGTTAGTCTCTAGTTGATGGTTGAACTCAAGAACTGACAATTTTGCTTTTTAGAGAATATGCATTTTAGTATTAATTTTGCACCTAATGAAATGGCATCAAAGTGTTCCAGAGTGTTACGTCATTTCAATTACAAGATGTCTTTGGGGAATGTGCCTGGGAATAAGTAGATTAGGGCACATTACTTCACTTGTGCACATTGAATGTGAGTAAATTATTTTTCTGTAGCATATTTAAGAATTGAGATTTGATCTCTAAGTCCATTTTTAATCAGAATTTTCCTACTAATAAGGCTAATCTGTATTCTTCAGTTGCCTGGAGTAGCTGAGCAAGAGAGGCAATCTTGAGATATCTGGGTTGTTATGATTCCATGGTTTAGAAGTTTATGTAACACTGGCACGTTCTTTTGCCAGTAGTAAAGCTGTTTGCTGTAAAGAGAGACAAGATGCATGTTGCTTACAGAGTATAGTAGCTGGCTTGCTTCTACATTGCTTGTTTGCATTTGCAAAGTTAAAACAATTTGATCCTTTGGAAAACCAATATTAAATAGTTTAACAATTCCCTGAAACATAGCTGCTGAAACAGCTCAAATTATCTTTGTGATTTTAAAACCATCTGTCTTTTCATAATTGTCTTTTCCCATTGAGTTTTAAGGGAGTAGGTGGAGTTCATGCTTGCACAGAGGAACCTTAAGTGATAGATAGCTGAAAAAATGTGAAACTCCTACACTAATGTGGAGGAATTTTTAATATTAGTCTGACAGATGAAAATCTGTAAATGTAGAGCATTTCTAGCAGCTAAGAAATTAAATGATGAAGCTTTTAATAATCAGTTTATTCTTGACACAAATATGGGCATGTGATTTGTGGAAGATCTTAGTGATTGTTGTGAAGTACGTGCTGAAACTGGAAGTTTCTTCCAAAACTTGGATGGAATCTGGCATCATGCTCATTTAATGAATCTTGGGGTTTTTCCCATGATTAGCTTATAACTTCTAATGGGAATGCTGATCTTCCAGGTTCTTTCAGCATCTTGTATTGGTCTTGGACTTTGTTTCTGTCATTCATCTCTTGTGTAGATTCTTGAATGGGGTTGTTGATGAAAATCAAATAAAGGTTTCTGCTGCTGTAATAAGAGTTATCTAACCTTTGCTTCTTGGAGACTTGCCTGGTGTTTGTCTCTTTCCTCTTTGTGTTTTCCCTCTGTTTAATCTGTAATGTATTATCATCTGTAGCCAGGCCTACTTTTGGATATTTGGATTTTTGCCTCTAAAACTTGTGGAGGACTAAAAGTAAAATTTCTGAACAGCTAGTCTTTAATGTTTAATATGATAACAGTATATAAACTTAAATAAAATTAAAAAGCCCCCCAAGTCTCAAGATAATAACTTTTTCTTTTATACATTATAACAAAACAAATTTTTAATGTGGTATCTGGTGAGGTATTACTTCATGTGAATGGGTTGCTGTTTCTCTTTTGGATACAAAGATAACTGCTGGTTCCAGGCCCATGTGCCTCTAATTATATAGGCAGATGAATCCCAATTTTAATTGACCTGAGCATAGAGTATGAACTGAATGTAAACTCCGGGTGTAGAAAGGATTTCCTGTGTGTTTCGTAAGAGGAATCTGCAGAGGTCATGGACAAAACTGAGAAGTTTGTATGAAGTTATGAGCCATGGGAAGGACAGTTGTTGGTTAGCATATTCCTTAGTACTGCAGGCCACTGCAGACCCATCCTTCTTACCTCCCCCTTTGAACTGATAGTGTTTTCATTTGAGTCTGGATGATCTGAGTGAGAGACCAGCTGGAAAACTAATTGCAGCCTTGCCTGCAGGAGGAAAAATAGATGGGAGTAGGCTGCTGCAAGGGGCAGTTCTGCTGCTGTTGTCTCTGTCAGCATGCTGCTATTTCTTCTCTGTGCTAGCACTCGTGTTAGCTGTGTAGCTGGCAGTGTTAGAGCAAAGCCAGCTGGAAAATACTTGTTTGGGGTTTTTTTCCCAGCAAAATCTGTAGCAATTTAGCCAACTGCTTTTGCTGCCTAAGCAGCTGTACAAAGCAAAAATGACAGATTTTTAGCAGTGTTTACAGGGCTTAGCTCATAAAAACTTGCCCTAATTTCTCTTCCTTTTTTCTTCTCCTTCCACTGCTCACTTCAATTGCACCTTCTTTTCTAGAGGATTCTTCCCTTACCATTGCCCATTACCTGCTACCCTTACTGTCATGAACTTGTTGACATGGAATGTCATTTGGCTCTGGTGTTCATTTTCTAGACAGATGAAAAGAAACTGGGAGAGTAGAGCACTTCTGAGTCAGTTGTTGGCAGTGTGCAAGCCTAAAAAGACCAAAGTTCCAAATATGAACCTAGTGTGTTTTATAGTCATTATAACCAGGGACTGTACTCTTTCCTGAGAACTCCCATCTGTAGAATATGGAGATGCTATATAGATGACATAGATAAAATAATTGGATTCATTTGGCATCCATGCATTAGAAAAATCTTTGCAGCCTTGCTCAGCTTACTCTGTTGTTAACAAAGAGACATGGACAAACATATGTCTAAATGTGACTAAAATGCCTTGAAAATAGTTTTGCCCTCATCTCTTTGAAATTTATGGATGAGCTACATTAAAGTATTTATTTGCTATTCATTATAATGCTCTGCTCTTCAATTATTTATAGCCTATTAAACCATGTTAGATGCTGGGGTTTTTTGCAGTGCTCCTTTCCAGAATGTAGGAATAAAACTTAATAGATAATTAATGCTGTGTGCCCTTGTGAATTTAGTTACATTACTGTATTTAATGTAGCAGTGTTTCTGTTCGTATTAAAGTATTACCTAGACAACCATGAGAGATTCTGGATTAAAACCCTGCTGAATGACAATGTGAAGATTGCATTAGCACTTACTTTTAAGTAACATTCGAGATATCAGAGTACAGAAAAATCACATTATAAAATAGGATTTAGCATCATCTCTGGTAACAAAATTATAAACTATGTTTTACTGATGTTGGAGAGATTCCATTAGAACGGTGAACTAAATATCGTATTTAAATCATAATCATATCCAAACAGAAGTGAAAGACCTGCCACATCTGTTTGCATTTTTTTAATATAGTTACTGATGAATGCTATGATTTCAATTGATCTACGGCTTTGTTTTCTCTGTTCTTTGTTTATAGGAGGAGTTTGGCTACAATGCAGATACGCAGAAACTTCTAGCTAAAAATGGAGAAACACTTCTCGGGGCTATTAACTTTTTTATTGCCAGTGTGAATACGTTGGTGAATAAAACAATTGAGGATACATTGTTGACTGTGAAACAGTATGAAAGTGCCAGGTAGCTATCGTGTGTCTAGCTCTTTTTCTTATTAATCCCTGGGAAGCAGACTCTGTATCAATTTAGGTCTTGTGTTTGAATGACTAACCTGTCAGATAAAAGCCTTATAACACAGCTCTCAGCTAATGAGGGTTTCTGTTTAACTGTAGATGATTGCACAGATCTTCAAATGTTTTGTACGTGTTTCCTTGTAGACTGAATTTTACTTGTTAGCTGTAGGAGTAATTATAGCTGGTTTTTCCCACGTGCTAGATTAAGGTGGCTTTCTAAGTAGCGTGACAGTGGAAGATTAACACTTTTATCCAGCTGCATTGCAATAGGTAAAATAATCTCTTCAACTGAAAGACATTTCATCTTGTGCCTCTGTTGATGAATAATGCCTGCAATTCACACTTTGGTTTTTATGCAGATGTTTCAGGCTTGGTCAGAAAGGGGAAAATAAACCAGAAATTTCTCAGCGAGTGAATAATGGCTTTCTTATCCTGGAGAAGGTTACTTTTAGATGTGGCATAGTCTTCTAAAGCTGGGTTCCTTTTTGCTGTCAGGGACTTGTAGCTCTTTCTGATGAGTGATTCCATTCTGACTTTCTTTCACTTACCACAATAAAGTGCCTTTTTTTTTTTAATTTGACAAAAGATGTAGTTTATACATACAATTTTTTGTGATATTTGGGTTTTTTTAGGCCCAAAATTGCAAACTGCTGGAGTTTTGAATTTCCCCCTCTTTTTCAATTGTTCTGTTCTAATGCTTATTTTTGAACAACATAGTAGGTTATTGTTTTGATATTTAGGTAAACTTTCAAAGGCATGAAAGGTAGAATTAATGTGTAGATAAGGTATTGCTTTATTTTTTACATGTATTTTGGAAAAAAAATAATTGGTTCATACATCCAGGTATCTCCTGGAAAATTTATGCAAAATACATCTGCTGCAACTGTTCTTGTCAGTCATTTTCAATATATGGTTCTTCCCTCTTGAAATACCTTTATTGCTTTCCCTTTCTGTTCACTAAAGATATCAAATATTTTTCCATTTTAATAAGTCAAATAAATTATAAAGGTTCTTCACTGACATGGCCAGTCCATCATTTTGCACTGTGAAAATAGGTCGCGTTTATTTCTGTGCCTCTTCTTTCCTGGTCCCAGTTGCACTTGAGCATTCATCTGTTCCCCTCTTCTGTCAGATCTCTGTAAGTTTAATGGTTTCCTTTTAGGAATTAAGCCATAAATTACATATAAATCCTCAATCATAGTGGCAGTGAGAATCAGGAGGAGGAGCCCTGTGAATATTGCTCCTTTTACCTCCGAAAAGTTTGTCTTTTTCTTTTGAGCAGTTACATGAACTGAAAATTGTGGATTATAACCAGTTTTTAATCCTGATTGGCTTCCAGTTAAAGAAATATCTATAAGAAAGCATGTTTAAAAGGCCAAAAGTAGTGTGGTTTGTCCCATTAAAATAGGTGGATGTGCTAGGTTCCATTATTTGACAACTACAGAAAAGTATGGAAAGAAGAGTGATGCTTTGGGCAGGGCCGCACCATCTTTTTGCAGTCTGTTTTTCTGTAGGACAGACAAGTTCTCAGAAAAGTATTTGTGGAAGAGCTATGAAACTGTCCGATTAATGCACATGGAGCAGCCTGGAGCATGCTGAAAATGCTTTAGGTCAGAGTTTGGTGTAAGTGACCTGTTCCTCAAACATCTGCTTGAAGGGGGCGTTATGCTCTTCATGTGCCTCTTACTTTCAACACAAACTCTCCAGTGAACTGATTCAACAGCAGAAGAATGACCTGAAAAATATTTGCTAGCTGTTTCTGGGTTAGTAGGTTGAGATGTCTCAGAAGAAGCTCTGACTACTGAAGCCTGTACAAAACAGAGGGGCTGAGACAGGAACAGAAAAGGGAGGGTGCTTGTTGAGGCAGTTTTATACAGTGTGCTTGATAAATAGGAGGAGGGAGGAAAAAATTTGCCCAGGTTTGTTTTTTTGTTGTTGTTGGTTTTGGGGTTTTTTTCCCTGTACTTAACTCTTTTGTCCAATTTCTGTTGTACTTGGACTTACAAGTGAGGTCAATTTTGAGGCACTGCCCTTAGATGGTTCTTCTTTCCCTTTTCCTCTTTCTTCCCAGGATTGAATACGATGCTTATCGAACAGACCTGGAAGAGCTGAATCTTGGCCCTCGTGATGCAAACACTCTGCCAAAGATTGAACAATCACAGCAGTTGTTTCAAGTGCATAAAGAGAAATATGACAAAATGCGTAATGATGTATCTATAAAATTGAAATTTTTGGAAGAAAATAAGGTAAGCTACTACTTCTCATGTTATGATTAGGAGTTTTGTTCTACAAGTTACTGCTTTGAAGATTTAAGTTGTTACATCTTGAAATGTGTATTCATTTAGAAGTAGAGCTAGCAAAGAAAATAAGCTGAATTTTCTGGATTCTTGCTGTATCACTGGGGGACACACTTATAGAACAAGCAGCTTTAGAAGTCCCTAATCAAGCTGCTCCAGCTACAAATAACAAACATTGTGGCAGTAAGTTTCTTGTTGATATAGGAGGTTTCAAGTTTGCAAAAACATTCCTTTTTTCCAGTGTACCACATTTAATGGTTAAATGAGTCACATAATTACTGATTTAATATTCAAAGTAATAAGTACGTTTGGCAACATTGTCATGGAGGTTAGGCACAAAGAAAGTGACAGAACTATGAAGATGCTTCTTCGAAATTGGGCTTTCTTTAAGAATTTGAACTGAGAAAAAATACTTTCTATAATTAATGCCATTATAGTTTCTTAATTTACAACAGGATTCTTGAACTGTTGGTTTGTAGGGTGAGGGGGGGGGTTTTCTGCATTTATTTCAACCTTACCATTTCATCCATATCCTCTTAATGATGGGATTCTTACCCTTCTTATTCTACACCAGGCAGAAATAAACATGCCATACGAAACTTTCAAACTGTCCTTTCTTTGATAAATACGTCCTTTAAAATTGTCTCTAATTAAATGTGAACATTATGGTCTTTCAAGATCTAATTTTTGTTCATACTCATGGTAAATGTGATGGTTATAATTATGTGTGGCTATATTTCTTATGTCTTCAGAGGAAGGAAAATGTGATTAAAGCTTACATAGGAGATAGTTGTCAGTTTATCCAGGGTTAACATTATCAGTGGGTTAACATTTTCAGTATGAGTTGATTAACATATTTTGAAAGTTTAAACACGGGTAACAGCCTGTCAAAGAATACATGACTGGCCCCAGATTACAATAGCAAACCATGCTCCTTGCCTGGAAAGGAGGAAAATTTAAAGGAAAAATCATAGGGACAAGTTAAACCAATTCAAATAGATTATTATTTTGTATTCTTGCATATGTTATCACATATTCAGTTGCATCAGCTTCTTAAAATAAAGATGAGGCTCAGGGAAGAAACATGAACCATGAACAGATGATAAGAAAAAGGTTGAGAAAATAAGCAAATTTTCTGGTTTCCAAAATAATATATGCTTAAAACATAGCTCCTGAGCACTGTTCCTTCATACAGGCATCTGCCTTAGGACTCCCTGGCCTGGAATCACATAGCCAGCAAAAGTTGGCTTTGTGATGGACCAGATCATCAGGTGACTGAATTGGCGTTGGCCTGACTGTACTTCTGGTTCTTGCTGAAAAAACTGGAAAATAAAAGGATTGAAAAAAATTCATATTGAAATTACTTTTCTTGAAAAAGCTGAAGTCTAATCGAAATGCTGATACTGATTCTTAAATCAGAAAATGCTCCTGAGAACTGGATTTTAAAACTGTGCTAGATTAAAAACAGGTATGCTGAAGGTGTCTTCCTGCTCTCCCCACCTTTGTTTTGTTCTTTTAATAACTTAGTAAGTTATTTGCTACCACTACAATGTACCTCTGTTAAAATGGTTTCATCCTTCCAACTCATATCTGTGCAGGAATTTTGATGCTTAAGTTCAAATTAGTTTAAAATAGAACTTACCCTGCTTCCTCATGGTTTCCATTATCTATATAACACACTTATCAATTTATGTTTATATGTATAGGAAGGTTTCAGAGCCAAAAGCATTTTATTTCTACCTTGTACAAAACACATTTCCATAATTTTTTAAACTAAATTAGATAGTTTAGGAAACACTAAAGAAGTTTTCTTCCTAGTGACAGTCTTGAATTAGACCAAGCATCCTGTTACCAGTCACAGCCTACAAATTGTTTCTGAAAGAGATTGTTTTTTCCTTCCTGCCTTTTAGATTAATACAGTAGGGAATCTCACATGCTTAGGCCTTTTTATCAGTGGCTGACATTTCTCAGTTTTGACATTAGAGATGTAAAAATATTTACTAAAGGGTGTGTGTAATTTTGTTCCCAAATGAGCTATAGAAAGGACTTCCTTTACACTTCAGTATTGGCTTAAATATAATTATCTGCTGAGAGCTTTTCTGAGGCAAGTTTTATTTTCCTTTTTTCTGTTTATTGTGTAAGATGACATTGTGTCATCCTGGCCATGTTTGAAGGGAGTGAAGGAAGCAGCTCACCCTGTGGTGTAGGAGTAGCAGGTAGGATGGCTTGTGCCTGCCTTGGGGAAGAAGGGCGTACATTGATGGAGAAGCAGTGGAAAGGGAAAATGATGTGTTGCTGTTTTCAGCAGGGTCCCTGCTCTGAGGTGCAGAGCAGCAGTGCATGAACCTTGCACTGCAGTGGCCTTGGACAGAAAAGCTCAGTCTGTGGTTTGCCAATCTTTTGTTTCCTGTGGCTGAGAGCTCTGGCACAGAAGCATTGCATTGCCTTTTACACTTCAGCTGCCTTTCTAAAAAAAAAAAAAGTGTAAGAAGGGAGCAGGAGCAGCAACAATTGTGTGCTGTCTGCTCTTGGTGGTGTAGTTCTGTAAAGTACTTGTTCTCAGCAAAAAATGAGCATTCGAGTTTTTATAAAGGCTGTAGGTGAACAGAACTTTGTTTTCTGAGCAAATACACTCAGTCTCATCCTTTGATGAGAATCTGTTTTAAAGAGAATAGCTACTGCAGGAGAGAGAGTATTTGATATTCCAGGAGGAGCAGAAGGAGAGATCAGGAGAATCTTTGCAGAGTTCCTGTCTAAGACTGGTTGGTAGGACTGAGATGGGTTACAGTGTGTCTGATAACATTTCTTAATTAAGTGCAGAGATCAGATATAGAACAGAATAAACCTGAAACAACTTTTTAGTTCAGGTTTTCCCTGTTCTTGCTGTTTATGGCAGCATAAATCCATTGGTTCAGTCAGGAGCAGTTCAGCTATCAGCAGTGTGTTCCTAGTAAATGATGCTGCAAAGAACCTCTGAAGCCAGTTTAACTGGCTGGTGGGCTCCTGTTGGTCTGTGGTGCTGCAAATGTCACCAAAGAACCCATAATCTAGAAGGCCCTATCTTGGTTTTCCCTATATGGGGAAAAGGCATCACATGTTTGCAGTCTCTTTGTGCCTGTTCTCCTCGGTTCATATGCTAATATTTCAATTAAAAGCCCTCAAAGGCTCAGAGAGCTGCATTTACAGTATAGCTGGAATTGCAAGTTTGTGTAAAACCAAGATACACAAGATTTCTATTGACTTTTATTACAGCATTTGATCTGAAGTTAGAACTCATTTTTCTTATTGCTGATACAAAGTTTTATTGGTGCTATCCCCAGCTGATAGAGCTCTGTAGAAGTTTGTAGCACTTGCTGATGATTATAATAATAGTTGCATTCAAAATCTGTGTCTTATAAATAGTTATTTTTTTTAAATAAGGGTGATGGGCTGTTCTTAGCTCAAAAATTTCTGTAATTTCTGAAAACAGTTTTAGAAGGTTTTGTCATTTTGATTAAAAAACCCTCTTACTCTTGGATGCACTTGAGAAATGTCAAATATCATTCTATGTAGAGAAAGAATATGACTGCACTTCTGTGAATTCTGCTTCAGGAGTTTGAGTCTTAAATGCTTGCTTCTTTAAATGAAAGCAATCTGCAGTCCAGTGGAGACTCAGATGAGGAAACTATTTAGACTAAGTACCTTCAAATTAAGATAGCTAGGAGAAAGGATTATGATGGTTGTGAGGGTCATTGAAATGGCTGAAACAGGCTGAATGAGGAGGGTGTAAAGAAATATGCACTTACTGTGCCACAGAAAATGCAATGTTCAGAGGGAGGTGGGGAAAGAGGGCAATATTTAGAAAGAACTGAAACGTTAGGAGCATTCCATGTGAAAAATCAAATCCGACCTATAGTATCTTCTATATATGACACTTAAGTCTCCTGTGTGGGATGAGTCTACATGTAGGTTTTTGTGCTTATCCACAATGTTTCTTTTTTGTTTTGTGATATGTGTGCCAGTTGTATTACGGAGTGCTTACTCTGCTTATTGTTAGGAGCAAATAGGTATATGTAGTTAATTGACAAGGAACAAAGATTTTAACTGTTGTTCAACTGTAAAGCACGATGGCTTTTTGACATCTATGTTAATCATACATTGGAACCTCTATTTTAGCAGCATACCATTAGCATTTTTTGATTGAGGCAAATCTTCAAACACTTCTTTCCTGGAATCTCTGCTGCAGCTTGGTGATCAAGAGTTGGCCTTTACTGCTGCAATCTGACAATTGTTTCAAGGCTTTGATGCAAAAAAAATGTGATCCCTTCATTCCCCCCTTTTCCTCCATTGCCTTCCGTCCAGTGTTTATGAAAGTGTTTTTGCAGCTGTGTAGAGAATCAGATTGGGGAACTGATCCAGGTCAAAGCAGATACGTTGTTGTCTGCTTAATTTTAATCTAGATCTGTTCTCTGATCCAGCTGACTGCATATCTGCATGAATGTTTTGCCAACAGAGGGCTAAGGTGAAATACAGTGTAGAAGTTGCAATCAGTGACTGGATATGGGAGTGGGTGAGATACTTACCCATTCCCCAAGTTGGAGTAAGATTATTTCAATGGAAGAGTGGGTAAATTTGAACTTGGTTTTAAATGAATTGTTGGGGTCCAGTCCTTAGCTGTGGTTGCAGATGGTTTTGGTGTGGACATTGGGTATTTTGAGGTGTTACAGCTTTTTCTTCTTTGCTGGCTGCTGCTTCATAATAGAGCTTCTTTGTACAGTGTCAGACAGTTTAAGTGGTCTTTTTCTAGAAAAACTTTATTTTCAAGTTACTTGAATGAAGATGTGGAAAAGATCCCACCATCACTTCAGGATTCACTTAGCAATCAGCTTCTGGAGGCGGAGAATAGAAGTTGTAACACTTTGAACCTCTGAAACCAGTTTGGTAACACTCATGAAATTTATACCACAATCATCTAGGGTATAGAACCTCATACAATGAAGTAGCTTTAGTAGTTAAAAAAATACCTTCAAAACAAACCGTATTTTTTCAATCCAGATTATCTACCTCTACACTGTCAGTTCCTGCCTCTGTGTGTGTACATGCACACATCCTTGAGCCTAGGCCTGACTGAATTTTTAAAATTATCAGAAGATTTTTGGGGCTGTTCACAGAACGTTTATGTTAAAAGCTAGGCTAACAAAATACCAAATATAGTCTCAGACTGATGAACTTGGTCTGGGAGGGGAGGTTTGTTACCTGTTTTATTTGAGTTCCTATAAACTGTATGAGTAAAACTGTTGTAGCATTTTAATAATATGCTATAACAGTGAGTGTACTTCTCTGTAGACTTCCTGGATGGGATTGCATGAAGTCTTACATGTCAGTGATGAAAGAATCAGCTCAAAAAAAGCACTGTGCTTTCTATCTGAACTTTTAAAAGCAAACCCTTTATGTTGTTGTGACATTTTCCACTTATAAAGTGTAACATTTTGGTAATTAACATTTTTATAGATGAAAAAAACATATGTTTATATTCCTGTCTGCCCACACAAACGGAAGAAGAGGCCACCTTTTACGAGTCAAAAAATAGTTTGAACTCTGTTTGAACAAGTGTAGTAAGCCAAATCCTATGTCTCCTAGGTGTTAAAATCTCTGTATGTGATAAATTTTGTAAATTCTTCTGTAAATGAAAAAAAAGGTGTCTAAAGGTATAATGGGGAATTCCTTTCTAACCATTTACACTTCTCATGTATTTTCTTGGAGAGCCTTTTGGTGGAATAAAATATCATTTTACACTGTTAATGAGACAAAAAGCCTATTCTTTGGCATGTATATCTGAATTATTAGGGGAAACATAGAAGACATAGGGGTTCCAGTTTTCAGATTGTCAAAGCAACTTAGTTGTAAATTTGGGCCAGCAAAGAAGAGGTTATCACTTATTTTTTGAATTGAGTCTATTCAGTTAAAAAAAAAAATTATATAATCAGAAATTTTAATTCTGTGCAGAATTTTTATATATTCCTGCAGGGATGCACACACACATTCTCAGCCCTTTATTCTCAAGGAATTTTTAAAATATATTTGTTACATTTCTTAGTAAATGTTGCACTCTTCAGGTGTCATAGCATGTCAGATATAATGGTGAGGGGTTTAATTAGAGATCTTTCATTAAATGAAGAAGATAAGGTGTTGGTTTTTTTTTTTTTTTTTTGAGTTGCATGCTTTTGAGAGAAGCACAGTAGCCAATAACAAAACAACCTGTTAAAACAGTCATGGCCCACCGGTAGGCATAGGCCAAACCTGCCCAAGGACAGTTTTGATTCCCAGCATGACAGAAGTAAACTGTCCCCTTTGGATTGAGAAATGAGACAGTGATCTAAAATTTCAGTAGAGAAAGCTTCATCTGTTACCTCCCACATCTTGCTTTGGGGCTCACTCAGCCACCTTGTTCCTCTGTTCCCTTCTATGTTGGCTGCCTGCTGCTGAGCTCAGCCTTGTAGGCTGGAAACAGGTACAGGGCCATCACCACAGGGATTTGGGGTCTGACACAAGAGTAAGGTGGTGCTGGGCTGAGAGTATACTCAAGAATGAGAAGGGTTTGGCTGCAGGAGAAACTGGACAGATGCCTTTGAGCATACTGCTGTCCATTCACAGCTTCAGGTTTCCTGGTGTGCTAGGATGGAAATGTAACATTTGCTTAACTTTGACTTCATCACTGTGGCTGCAGCTTGTTATCATAGAGAAAAACAGTGGTGCCCTCCAGCTGCCCTTGTGCTCTTCTCCCAAGGTTTTGGTTGCTGCTGGGACAGGTGTATTTCATCACTACTTTTCACAAATGTTAGAGTCAAGATATTGTCAAAGTGCTGTAAATAATCCTGTGTTACAGGAGATATTACAGGCAAGAAATATTGCTGGGAGAAAAACAGCAGTTTAATTTCATTTAGGTATCCATGAGCTGGAAAGCAGCAACTCTCTGCAAGGGGGGCAGTGCATGAACTGCACACTCAGACAATGCCCTTGCCATGTACTGTTTCAGGGAGGAAGGTCCATTTGGCCTGCAGGCACGTATCTTAGAGGTTTGGCATCTAATTTCAAGGCATCAAGTACTTGTAATCAAGTGTTTGATATTTGATAACATTATGCTGTTTAGTGAATTGTGTTTGCTCTGTGCATGCTGAGTTGGTTTTGACTGTTAAACACACTTTATGAAAACTCTGAATCACTTTAATGTTACAGAAATTCATATTTGCCTTTCGTATCTGTATTTTTAAGCTTTTATTAAATAAATCCATAGGAAGTGTGAGCATTTCAAATACACCTATTTCTTTATAGCTGACCTGTGATGATGTTAACATCAACCTCCTCTTAATGTCTCTCTCCTTGCCTGCAGGTGAAGGTATTGCACAATCAGCTTGTTCTGTTCCACAATGCCATTGCGGCGTACTTTGCTGGCAATCAAAAGCAGCTTGAACAGACACTTAAACAGTTCCACATCAAATTGAAAACTCCTGGAGCAGATGCCCCATCCTGGCTTGAAGAACAGTAATTAGATCATAGAAGAGGACCCAATGTTAACCTAAAATTCTTTAAATCTGACAATAATTAAGGGTTGGGGTTGAAGGACTGTTGTGATTCTTGAACGGACAGCTTTAAATTTTTTCCCCTTTTATAATACTGTAAAACTGAATTTGATAGGAAAGTGGGTGACTTTAAGGTAACCAAACATGATTTCTGTAATTTCCAATATAGAACACTCCTTTTGTATGTAAAGGTTGGCAGTTATTTCTGTAATTGGGATAGGGGAGGGAAAGAGGGAGGGGAAACAAAACTATTATAGATTTGCACTGACAAATGATGCTTGTGATTTCTGGTATTTTGGTGGCTAGTCAAAATATTTGCAAATGGAAGTTTACATGATTTGTACCAACATCTGGTATTTTATAGATGAATATAGAAAACATCTTTAGTAATTTTCGTATGACTTTTAAAAAAAGGAGAAAGTTAAAAAACTATTTTGCTGATGAATACTATAAGGCCTATATGTAATATCTGCATATAAGGCAGCAGTAGCAGATGGCTCATTGACAAGTGGAATTGCAGCAAATGCCTTTTTTAATTATGTACCTTTCCATTAAAGGGTTAAAAAAACCAAAAAAACACTAAAGCAAGAATCACTGTCAGTCTGAGGCTTCTGAGCACACGTTTTTGCTTTGCACCAAGTGGTTTGCTGAGTGAGGCCAACCATTAAATTTACTAATTTCATTTAAAATGTTTCTTTCTCTATGAAAAAAATACCGTACTAGCCTTAAATCACAGGTATGTGCCTTTTTATAAGATAATATTTTCCACCAGTGTACATAATCTAAGAACCCTTTCATGTAACAGTTTGTCAGTCCCCAACAAGGGGAAGACGACCGTGTAAATGCTGTGTCATTGTACACTTAGAGCAAGTTAAAGCTTTAGCTAAACTTCATGGGCAGGTATGATTGTGAGAGGAAATCAGGCCAGTATGTTTTTTCTGTTTAATTGAAAAGCATACTTTGGTAATGGGAGTAAAATGGAGGACACATTTTTAATTTCTTCATCGTTTCTGTAGTCCTTAAATGTAAAATTATATGTCAATTTTATCATAGACATTTTAAATTCAATATATTGGAGTCCTCATTTGCACATGTTATGTTGCTTTATGTTATGTTAAGTAAAATGAAATACTTCAAATATGTTATTTACAATGGTGTGGATTGTATGATTTATGTACTGTACGTTCAAATGCCTTTCAGCTGACATTCTAAAGTTTTCTGTGTTTAACACAACTGTAATGTAACTGTAAATCAGACTTTTTAATCATTCCTCATTAAATTCTTGGCCTGACAGAACCTTCTTTATGTTTTTGTTCTGTCAGAATCTCTTGTAATAGCTCAATTACGTTCCCTAGAATGTATATCCTCTGTGAATTTTGTATTCATATTAAATATGTTTGCAGTCAAACTTTCTTGCCTTGTGATGGTTAAAAGTAGAAGGGAGCTTCTCCAGTGAAAGCTTAGTCCTGTTTTTGTGAGTTGTCACCCCTGCCCAGGAATATCTCTCAAAGCAGTGCTATGTAGTGATGCTATTTTAACAGTGGGCAAGTTCAGCTGGAAAGTAAATCCATAGTGAAACAAATCTTTTAATATATGTGGTTTTCAACTTGAACTTCTGAAGGAAATTAAATCTTATTTACAGTTCTTATGAAGCCATTGACTTCCACTGAATCCTGGCACACGTGTGGTACGAGGGTGCAAGGAAAGTGAGCTGAGTGACTGTAGGGTTGAACTGGGAAGTGCATTATTGCAGGGGTGAAGAATGCAAACCCACTGACTACAACTGAAGTATTGAGCTTTCAGAACACTGTAGGAAAAGAGCACATAAGGAACCTGTGCTCTTGGTTTCTCCCTGAGATTGACGTGTCTCCTGCCTCGGATCGCTGCTACTCAGAAGGAACTCACCTGTCAGAAATGGTAAGAGTGAACTTGAGTCTGGAGTTGCCTTAAGAAAGACTGACCAATGTGGCATTGTGCAATCCTCAAACTTTTGCAATGGCTTGAAACTGCTGGAGTCTCTTCACCTGGAAGAAAAGGTGGGTGCAAAGAGATTACTTGCTAAAACCTGTCTGTGTATTGTTTAATACTGGGGGAAGGAAGAATTACTTCCATTTTGCTCAGCAAAGCAATTGTTCTAATGGGTAGCCTCAGTGAGGAGGGTTGTCTCTTCAACTGGTCAATAAGTTATTAAACTGATAGTAGCCTGCTGTAGTACTGTAGCTTTCTTTGTCACTTCTCAAATGCACATGCTTATGAAATAATTCAAGCTCATATCTTATATTTAAAATTAGCTTTTTAGAGCTAACCAAATTTAGAAACTTGGATCAAGAGATTGTAAGAGAAAAGACACTTCAGCGTTTCCAATGGGAATTAATTATGGTTGTGAGGCTTTCTGATCCTTGCAAATGAGCATTATAAATATCTCAAGGTTGTAATGTGGCCTTTATCTAGGTGGACAGTTGTCAGGATGGGGTGTTTTTGTTGTTTGTAAAAGAGGCCATACCCATCTTGTAGAGACTTGTCTGTGACAGATTTCATCTCTGTTAAATTGTTACATTAATGCTTACAGTGTTATGTGAGGTTTCTTAGGATGAAGAACTCAAAGCAATTAGTAACATTTTTAGATATGCTGTTGTAGCTGCTGTACCAGAGACTTGGGGAGCTGTTCTGATTCTGTGACCATACTGTAAGTTATCTGGCTTGTTTGAAACTTGTTGCTCATGTTATTTTGTTTGTCTGAATTCTACAAACAGCTTTTTTGCTCTAAAAATGCTCTTTGGCCTACTTCATGCTTTTACAAGCCTCTTACAAAGAATGTTTCTGGTTACAAAATATATCTGTATTTTTATTTGGAAAGAGATCTACACAGGCAAGAATATAGTAGCACACCAACATAATTAAATTAACAGCTTTTTTTTCAATCTTCAGTCAACTGGTTTTCCCAGAAACCTTATCTCTAGTCTGTCTGTCCTTTCAAAAATGATCAAAGTAATGTAAAAGGAAAGCTAAATGTCCGCCTCAACTCTGTTTTGAACTGAATGGGGGGCATATTCACTTTTTATGCTTTGCTTATCTGCTCTTGTTCCTTGTTGTGGTGTTATAACAAGTGAAAGCTATTGCAATTATTTAGCATTCCTCATCTGCAATTATCTTTAGGTTTGGAAGTTTTTTTTAGTCTGGTTATCTTTTCCATGTTGCATGCTTGGTGTAAGAGTTGTATTAGTCAAAAAAACTTGTACATTAGTTGTGAATCTTATAATATTTTATGGTAGCTCCCACCCTAAAATTAACCAAACTACCTGTTGCTAAGCTGTGTCAAGATGAAAGGGGTTTTTTTGTTAGAAGATCTTTATTAGACAGAGGATTTGACTGCTGCTTGGTTTATTTTCTCTCATTTCTTACTGTTTATTTCTCTTTGACATCTTTGTGTTCATTCTGGCTGCTCTGGTGTTAAAGGTAGGGATACACAGAAAACAGAGTTCTCTACCTGTGACAGCACTCTTGTTCACCTCTCTGCACCTGTTTTCACCAACATCCTTCCTCTTCATTTCCACGAGTCTTGTGTGGAAACCAGATGGCCAGGGACATGGGGGTGTTCACATGTTTGTCATCATGGCCATGTTTGAAGGGAGTGAAGGAAGCAGCTCACCCTGTGGTGTAGGAGTAGCAGGTAGGATGGCTTGTGCCTGCCTTGGGGGAGAAGGGCGTACATTGATGGAGAAGCAGTGGAAAGGGAAAATGATGTGTTGCTGTTTTCAGCAGGGTCCCTGCTCTGAGGTGCAGAGCAGCAGTGCATGAACCTTGCACTGCAGTGGCCTTGGACAGAAAAGCTCAGTCTGTGGTTTGCCAATCTTTTGTTTCCTGTGGCTGAGAGCTCTGGCACAGAAGCATTGCATTGCCTTTTACACTTCAGCTGCCTTTCTTTAAAAAAAAATAGTCTAAGAAGGGAGCAGGAGCAGCAACAATTGTGTGCTGTCTGCTCTTGGTGGTGTAGTTCTGTAAAGTACTTGTTCTCAGCAAAAAATGAGCATTCGAGTTTTTATAAAGGCTGTAGGTGAACAGAACTTTGTTTTCTGAGCAAATACACTCAGTCTCATCCTTTGATGAGAATCTGTTTTAAAGAGAATAGCTACTGCAGGAGAGAGAGTATTTGATATTCCAGGAGGAGCAGAAGGAGAGATCAGGAGAATCTTTGCAGAGTTCCTGTCTAAGACTGGTTGGTAGGACTGAGATGGGTTACAGTGTGTCTGATAACATTTCTTAATTAAGTGCAGAGATCAGATATAGAACAGAATAAACCTGAAACAACTTTTTAGTTCAGGTTTTCCCTGTTCTTGCTGTTTATGGCAGCATAAATCCATTGGTTCAGTCAGGAGCAGTTCAGCTATCAGCAGTGTGTTCCTATTAATTAATGAATACTGTATCTTACTGTGCTAATTAAATAATTATACATCTTGCTGCCTTTTAAAGAATACCAAGGACTGTAAAATCAAGCAGTTAAGTGATAAATAATGCTAAAAACTAGTGGTGCCTGTTCAGTTTTGATTTGCCTTTCTTACATATGCATATGCCTCATGCTAGTTTTATGTGATGGTAGTAATTAATTGCAGGGTTTTGTTTCGAGAGCGTAACTAAGAGTGCCTAATTTTGAGCCCGAATATAACTTGATTTTAATGTGACAAAAGTATCACAATTATTTTTCCTTTTATCAAAACTCTGTAAAATTCTAGAGGGATTGTAATGAAGATGGCACCTTTTTTAAGTGGTGTAAATTGCTTTATTTCCATTAGATCTGTTCAGCCATTAGATTTGTGTTCATCCTAAAGAAATGGAAGCTCTGTGCTCTGAGGAAAAGCAGAGTTTACAAATACAAGGTGTTTTTTTACTTCTCATAAGAAAAAACCTTTAAAAAAGTAGTCATCCTGAAAACTGTCTTGAGTATTTCATTAATTTGAAATCTTAAAAAATTAACAGTATGATTTGGTTTTGTAGTATACCAGCTCATCTAAATGCTATCTGTTCTAGGGAGGTGCATGTGTTGTTTATTATAGGTGGGGCCACTTGATCTACCTATTATTAAAGTTGCCTAATACTTCCTACTGTAAAGACCAGTTTTCAGTTGTTTATAACTCAGATTAATTTTAGCCGTGTGGGCAAAATATTTGCCTGTTGAGTGTTACATGTTTAGGTGAAAAAAATCAGCTAAAAATTTATAATTAATTTACTAACATGTTTTGGAAAAGTTCAGGGAGAACAAACCCACAGGGTGAGGAAAAGTGAAGAGTTTAACTTCACATCCGGACTGGCTCCCAGGTCCTCTGCTGTCCTGTTTGGGTTCTGACTTTTTAAATACAATGCCATTATGCAAGTCTCTTGTTTGGCTTGCTCTTTCCGTCTTTTCCAGAGAACATTTGTGCTCATGGCTGGCAGCAATGAAAACAAGTCCCTTTGGCTCCAGCACAAGCAGTTACAGTCCAAGCGGCAAAGCGCTTCCTCGCCGATGACCTCAGGGCTGACCTGACACTCTCGAGGAATGTCCACGCTGGCTCAAAGCTGAGCGTGTCCTCTCCAGCTGCTGCTAACCCTGCCAAGCAGAGATGTGTGCTGTGATGGGAATTGCCTTTTACTGCAGTTGGACTCTTTTCATTCAGTGAATTTTCAGCTTAAATTACTGGGTCCTGGCATTACATTCCTTAAATTTTGCTTTTGTTCTAATATTACTTTTTTAAATTGAGGTGACTAAAGCAGGCTGTCCTGCCAGACCAGTAGGTCACATCTCTGGAACTGTGAGCAGGAATGGTGTAACCTCTGCAACCATGGGCCTGGGCTCCAGGCCTCCTCTGGTCTCCCACTCTTCCTCCGGTTGCTGCCTCCCAACACCTGAGCAGAGTTATTAGCGCAAGTGAGGTGCTACACACTCAGGTAAGACACGAGTTTGTCCTGCTGCTCTTGCCTTCCCACCCCTGCTTCTATCAAGGTGTTTTCTCTCTCCTGTGCTCAGCTCTGGTGGCTTATTAAGCAGGACTGGAAGTGAGGTTTCTTCTTCCTCCCTCCTTTCTCAGGAAAAGTTTCTGTTTCCACCTTTGGAATTTGCCTTCTGTAAAAAGTAGTGTCAGGGTACGTGGGCTGACTATTAATTGACTTGAGTGAGATTCTTGTTTGGCTTTACTTTACTGACACCTTTACTCTTCCTAGGAAAATGTTTTTATTTTAGACATAGGATTCAATCTCTTGATAAATTATTTTAGAATCATTTGTATTTGTTTGCTGTCTTATCAGTCGATGATACTTTGGCTTTTGGGCATCCACAACTCACATGTGCTGCTGCCTGGAGCGCTGTAAGCCAGGGCCGTGATCACATCTTAAATTCGTCTGAGGTTTTCTCACACCGTCCGCTTTGGGAGTCACAAGGGGCCCGTCTTGCTTGCTTTCCCCGAGCTTGCAGGGCTGAGCCGGGGGGAGCGCCGGGGTGAGGGATGCGGGATGGAGCGAGGGATGCGCTTGCTCGGGAGGGTGGGCAGAGGGCGAAAGGCTTCAGCCGTGGAGAGGAGCCCGTCCCTTGCAGCCGGGCGCGCTGCCGGTAGCACCGCTGTCCTGTTCCTGCAGAAAGAGTTGCTGTGAGTGCGGTGACAGCGTGCGGGCAATGATGGATGGACGGACGATGTGTCGATGGAGCTGGCTTGGATCCAGTGCCCCCGGAGGCGCCACTGCGCATCTCCGTCCGCCGCGGCGGCGGCACCGGCGCTGCGTCGCGGGTCGCTCTCCTCCCGCACGGGCTTTTCGGGGGCGCGGGCCGGACAGAGGGGGGATCGAGGCCCCGCTGCCCCGCGGCAGGGCGCTCCCGGGGCCGTCACCGTCACCTGCCGCGGCTCCGCCCGGGCGCGCCTGCGCTGCCCCGCCCCGCGCTCCGGCGGCGCGGCCGGGCCGGGCGCGATGGGAGGGAGCGGCGGCGGCGGCACCGGACCGGGCTGCGCCGCGTGCTCCCGCGGGCGCCGAGGTGAGCGGGGCGCGGGGACCCCCGGGCCGGGCGGGGGCTCCGCGCTGCCGGGGGGCGCGGCCGGGCCGTGCAGGGGGGTCGCCACCCTCCTGCGTGTGTCCTTCGCCGCCTTCCCGAGGCGGAGGAGGAGGGAGCGCTCCCGGGGAGACGGGCTCCCCTTCCCGCGGGACCCCGGGCCCGGCCGGCCCCTGACACAGCGGGAGAGCCGCTGCCGCCGCTCCGCTCCCCTCGCTCGGCGGGGCGGGCGCTGTCCCGGGCGCTGTCCCCGGATTTCTCCCGCGGGGCGGGCGCTGCCCCCGCCGCGTCCTGCGGGGCACAGCGGGGCCGGGGCGCGTCTCGGGCGCCGGGGTCCGGCGGAGCCGCAGGGCAGCGGGCGCGGTGTTAGCCCGGGTGCAGCCGAGCCGCCAGCGCCCTCCGCGGTGCCCCGTGGCCTGCGGCGTCGGTGGAAGGGAATTACGGAGTAAGGATCTGCCGCGGCCCCTCGGGTGGTCCCGGCGGCACAGGGCACCGCAGCCTGGCACCTGGTGCGGGCGGAAAGCACGGCGGTGCGGCTGGGCTCCTCCCGAGGGAGCCCTTTCCCTGCGGCGGGGCGAGCACCTGGGAGCCCGAACAAGAAATAGCCCGAGTGGAGCCCCCGGCCGAGCCCCGGCAGGTCCGTGCCTGGCCCGGCCGAGCTGGCGGGGACGCGGTGCCGCACGGCGCTGTGTGGGATGCATGGAGCGAGGAAGTGCGGTGTCGCTGAATAGCGTGAGCTGAGTGTTCTTTGTAACCCGCAGATTTTGGCCAGATCAGGGGATGGTTATAGGCGTTTGCAGCTTCTCTGTCTGCAGTCAGCAACTAGTTGCTCCCTTTGCCTTTCGTATGGTTGTTGTTGAGACACAGACACCCAAATGCTGTGGCTGGGCTCGGCGCTGTTCTCATGAGAACTTGGAGGGTGCCTGATACAGAAACGTGGGCAGGGGAGAACTTAAGGTGTGAGTTAAAGGGAGTCAGTCATGTCTTGCAGTATGAATTATGAAATGCCCTTCAGTGCGCCGTGCACCTCACCTGTTCATTTGTGTATGCAAACACAATCTGTGTCCGTCTCAGTGGCAACTGCCTTTTTTGCAAGAAACAAATTACTTTTGAGTGTTTCTCTTACCTGGGGAGAAAGTTGTCCCCACCCTCTAACTTTTAAATTACATTGCCAAGTTAGATTAGGCTTGACTAAAACAATGAATGAGACAAAGAAATAAAATATTTCTTTTATGCCAAATATGGGCACAATTAAAACGTGCAGTAAAGATGTTATTTTAGAGCTTTGGTGCTTCTCCAGCTGTTTTGGATAACAAACATGCAACAATGAAGTATAATTGCAGCGTCTTAAACGTTTGTTCTTTGGTTCATTTTTTTCCCCCCTTTAATCCTTTGAAAAGTGTGGAGAGGCTCCTTAGGAGTTAAAATTTTGCTTGGCTTCTATTATGCATCCCGGTCCCAGCGTGTCTTGGTAATCTGTAGCTCACAGTTGGAACGGCTGCGTTGTTCCCCACCTCCTCTCGCTGTTCTTCCTGCTCAGAGGCACCTGCTGGTAGCAGCAAGCAGCCCAGAACCTGTCCTGGCTGCCAGCTTCTCTCCTCTCCCACCCACGGTAGCGGTGGGAGCTCCGCTGGGAACAGCTTTGAGCTGCTGCTCCAGAGAGGCAGCATGAGAAGGGAATTTTGACCAGTCTCCTGGTATCTGGTAACTCGAGACTGCCATCCTCTTACAAGCAGGTGACCTCTGTCACCTGGATCGTGCTTATCTGTCAGAAAACAAAGCTGAATGCCAGCCTTTATGCTGTGCCTTTCCTTTCGTGCCTTCCTTCCAAATGCTGATTCCTCCCCTTTCCTGGTTCTGGCTGTTACCTCATCTAAAGCAGTACAGGGCTCGTTGGATTGAAAACAGTTTTTCCTGTTCTATCTATCTTTACATCTAGGTTGGGATGTTTTCTTCCCCGTGCCTTCTCCACTCCTTTCACTAGGAGTGTCCCTTGCCTGGCGCAGAAGCGCTCAGGTCTGAGATCAGTCGTTTTCCTCCCCTGTGTGTTAGTGCTGGGACTCTGATGATTCATCTCCTACAACTCTGTTCCATTAGGATTTGATCCTGTTTTTCCTAAAGCATATGGATTTATTGAAAGTCTCAAAATGAGGTTCTTGAATGTTGCCTGGGGCATGGTTGGTCAGTCTGTCTGTGTCTTTTTTTTACATTTTTTTTGGTGAATGTGTGGGAACCCAAGTTAGAAAATAATGATGTTGAATACTGCTTTGTATGATGGTGGAAAACTAGCTAATACATTTTTCATTTTTAAATAAGTAGTAGGGAGGAAAAGTGTTTTTCCTAGTTGAGTATTTCTTTAAATTAATGCAACACTTAATTGCTTTGAGTGGTTAATCTCCTTCCACCACCTTGCACCTGCTTTTTTATGCCTCTCTGCTTCTATGATCATGAATTTGGGAGGAGAGGCGTGAACATGCAGAGCCCTGTAATAGCAGCTGGGCATTAATGCTGACTTAAATTTGAAGCACTCTGTCCTGATCCACTTTCTTTGTAGCTTCTCTCCTTTTTACCATGCCATTAAAATATTTTCCATCATGCTTGTGATTTATACAAGTTTTTATATATGTTTTCTACTCTTGTAAACACCTGTATAACGAAAGGCATGAGATTGGAAAATCTGAAGCAGGAGAGAGGAGCTCATTGTTACCTGAGCAAGGTTTTGAGAAGAAAAGGTACAGTGGATGATTTTGTGTTGTTTTCCATTGATTTCAGTGAAGCTGTGAGTGGCTGAGTCCTTGCAGACCAAGAGCGAATTTGCCCTAAGGCTTGTTTCTGTGACTTGGGTCTGTTCGTTCATGTATGGTCTAGTGATGGATCTCTGGCAAAAATAGTGAAGTTTTTTCATCACTATTATACAATGTCAAATTGATCTGGGTTGCTATTAGCTCTGTGTGAACCCTGCTGACGAGGCATACCACTAAGTCAGTGCCAAATTTCTGATCTGATGTTCTTCTTGTGCCAGTGCATTACTTGGGCTTTTTCTGGTGAGTTTTCCTGAGACTGAGTTTTCCTCAGACGCTGTCTGTCTCCTATCTAAGTTTGTATTGTGTGGCATCTTTGAATTTTAACATTTTTTCTTGTGAATTCCCAAATATGTTTTTTTTAGATAGCTTCCAAATTTCCATAAAATCATGAGATTCCTCATGTATTTGAAACACTTCAGTTTTTCTCTGAGACTTATGAATTAAATATGTTTCAATAGACTCAGCTTATCAAAAGTGTGGGGTTTGTGGAAGTCATGCTCTTACCTGAAGGCTTGCTGCTAATAACAGCATTTTTTAGAAGGTGGCAGTATAAGAAAAGTCTTAAAACCCACTATGATTCCTGTTAAGTTGTTTTATGAGATAATCTAGAGGAAAAACCTTCCCAAAGTATTTAAAGCTTTGCATATGTGCAATGCTTAGGATGTGTAGGGTCCTGTGCCTCCTACCAGCTTCTCTGTCCTTTCTCTCTTTCTGTTGTGGAACTGGCACTGTTAACTTGGATGCTGAAGTAAATTATAAAGGACAGCTCGATCAAACTGTGGTCTTTCTTCTCTGAGTGTATTTTGGGAGGTAGTGCAGTCAGATTAATAATACTTTTAAGTTCATGCTCAGCAAAGACAGAAACTTTAGGGATTGTACACTATCTTTGCCCTTATTGACATTTGTGTGAAAAATACAAAGGCAAAAAAAGTAGTACACTAGGCTAGACTGTTAAATCATCAGCAAATTTTTAGCTGGTTTTACGCGGTTTGGACCATGGGTTTAGAAGATTCAGACAGGGTCTGTTTGATGCAGTTAATCCAATACCACAGTTAGTACTGTGTGCAGTCAGCTTTAAAGGCATACCTGAAATTAGCAGTGGAATAATATTTGTTTTAATAATTTGACATAACTATATCCTCTTACAAAATTGAACTGAATGGAGATTAATAGGTAGTTTTGATGCCCACTGTGGGTGATTTAGAGGTATTTTTGTGTTTATATATGTTCTTGAAATCTGGGCACCTGAAGCTGTTTGAAATCTTGGTGTGGATAAATGTAAAACTACTGCCCTGTGAAAGGCTTTTGATTCACTAAATTTTCCTTCTGGATTGAAAACTTGATAGCTGTTGTACCTCAGTTTTGGGTCTTTTCAGTGCGAGGGACAATGTCCAGTGTCTGTGATCTGAGTGTGGCTATTGTCCTTTGTCGCAGGTTGCGGAGATGGTACAGTCCCCTCTTGTGCTGCCGCCGCTGGCAGATAGGGATTGAGAGGGCGTGATCCCAGCGGCTGCCGCGCTGACTGCTCAATGTTTCAAACCCATCCAAGGAAGTAGCACTCTCCCCTTCGGGGAGGCTGTAAAATGCATGTTATGAATTGTCTCTCCTTGGTCAATGATAAAGAGAATGGGGCAATTCCAGTTGCGACGGGATTGATGAGCGAGGATACGACGACAGCGCCTCAACTTTCTCAGCCTGCAGCATCGCCGCCCCCCGCGCCATGTCCCCTCACAGGGGCTCCCCCAGCCCCTCCGCTCCCCCCGGGAATGCCACCCCCACCGCCACCCCCTCCTCCGCTGCCTGGGCCCAACATACCCCTGCCTCCACAGCTGGTAAATGGGCACGACAGCCACGGCAAAAAAAAACGAATGCGGAGCTTTTTCTGGAAAACTATCCCTGAAGAACAAGTCCGTGGTAAAAACAATATCTGGACAATTGCTGCAAGACCACAGTATCAAATTGATACGAAGACAATTGAGGAACTTTTTGGGCAGCAGGAGGAAGCCAAACCCCAGGACTCCCGAAACCGATCTTTAAAGTCTTCGTTTAAAGAGACTAAAGAGGAGGTAAGAATTAAAGTAAAACCTCTTTTTTTACATAATGCTGTAGGAGTTTATGTGAATTCTGCCTCGCCTTATTCTCTTTCTCTGTCATGTTTCATCCTTACGGCAAATTTGTCTTGATTCAAAGGAGAGGGGAATGATGGGAAACACAAACTCTTTGTTCTTAGTGGCACATATTTGTTTTTCAAAGAGCTAACTGTGTTTTATTATTTTAACTTGCTAAGTGCTGTGATTTGATCACCTGTTAAAATAAATATGAATAAGTGGAGGGAGCTGAAAGCATCTGTATTTACTCATGTTGGATAGCCCTTGAGTTTCCAGTGTGGAACACAATTGTATTATCTCTTCAAGTCTTGCTCTGTGTCTGTGATGCAAGCAAGATGTTGTACATGCAAACATGTACCAGGCAGGAGAGAAGAAAATCCTTTTTGCAAGGGTTAATGCTGTATATGCCCACAGTATCCTGGAGACATCAGGAAGGGAAGTGCCAGTATGGCAGCAAGGATATACAACATAATATAGTGATTAAGGGTATTTGTTATTTCATAATTTTAAAGTTTCCACTTCCATAAACATGACTTTCCTGCTAAGAAAAACTTTACTTCATCTTCCCTGTTTTTTCTGGACATGAAGATAACCTTCCAGGGAGGTCCTAAGATTGCCACTGATATGTGTTCTGGTAAGAAGGAGTACTCTGTACCAAGTACTCTCAGGTTCAGACACTCTCCAGGGAAGTGATAAGTAGCTTTTCTAGTTCTTAAATCCTCATTTATAGACAGCCTCTTTGTGAAGCCTGAATTGAATTGTCTCAAGTGATCTTTCTCTGAAGTAATTGGAGGGCTGAAATGCAGATTTAATCACTAGTGTGTGTCTTACATACATGTTAACTTGTAAACAAAATCCAGAGGGCATGGGGTTAAGAGCTGTAACAATGCATCAATTTTTAGTGAGAAAATAGAGACATGAAGTTGCTGATATCTTGCAGGATTCAGAGGATGTCAAAATAAGATCAGAAGGGACAAGACGAGAAACCAATGCACTGATAGTAGCCATGTTGTACATATTGAAATTTAAGGTTTAAGAGGGCATGTGTGTTGCAGGCTCTGAAACCCTGACGTCGGGAAGCAGTAATTGGGGCCATCATCAGAGGTAGTCATTAACCTGTGCGCTGTTTTCAGGCTGTGTTCATCTTTGAATCAGGAGTGGAGTGTAGTGAGTGCACTTCCTGTGCCGAGAGCAGATGTGCAGAGCTCTGGCCTCCTGCGTTTCCTCAGAGGCTCCCCCTTTCAGCACTGCTGTGTGGTAAAGATCTAGTTCTAGTAAATATTACAGTAAGTTTCATAAACTGAACGTGGCCCATAGTGTGCAATAGGTAGGTGAGAGAAACCCCCGGTGTGCTCTAGAACTCATGGAGTGGTAGAGATTAAAATCAGAGGCCTGCAAAACCGGGGATTCTCCAGGATTACAGTACCTTGGAAACAAAGCCCTGCCTTGCTGAAAGTTCTGGTTTTTGTGTGTCTGTCTGGAGCTGATACAGTGGTGCTGTGCATTCACTCTGCTTGATGCCTGTGCGCTCTGGTTTGGGGCTCCCGTGGTGACTTTGCACGTGGCAGGTGGTGAGGCAGCAGGACTTACCTCCAGTGATGCCACTTAAGTGACAAAGTGTTCCAGCGGCTCGCTAAGCTTTGTCAGGCATGCTGCAGTGGTGTGTCAGTGGTGAGCAATTTCTTATGTGTTAATGGACTTTGCAGTCCTATCTGCTTAGCAAGGAGGGAAGGAGATAATCCTGAGTGTGTTAGTGGAGGTGCGGGAATACAGATGGGCGGCAGCTCACGTGCTTCACCCTGGTTCAGCCGGGGCTGAGGTGGGAGCACAGGCCTTGTTTGTGGCTCCATCGATTGTTTCAGTGTGGATGGCTGTCCTCAGCTCTCTGGTAAAACCTACAGAGCTCACAGGAGCTGGGGGCAGGCTGAGGTGTGCGGAATCTGTGTGACCTGGTGGAGAGAGTGCGGGGCTGAGGGAGCTCTAGTTCTTCTTGTGGTTGTTTCATAAACCAGCAAGGCCAGGTGGACATTTTGTGTTTCAGTACCTCTGTTCCCTTTGTGTACAACACAGTCGATTTTAGACAGTGCTTTATGATCTAGCAAAGAAAAATGTTCTTAGATAATTACATAGTGGAATTAGCCTAGTTGGCATCGTATATCAGCAATGAATTTTCAAGGCAACTTCAAGTGCATAAACTCAACTTTTACTTAGATCCAAATATGAAAAAAGCAGCATGTGTCTGAAGTGCTGTACAGAAGGGCAGGGACAGAGAGCACTTTGTTGTCCCTATGATGTCCTCTGGGTGCAATGGTGTAGCTTCAGTGCAAGTGGTGAAGAGTTACTCTTCAGCCAGTGTTGAGGGCACTGCCCTACAGGCTGTGGAGGAGATTTGGGGTTTCATACCTTTGCCAGAGATCACTGTTGATTATGAAATTATGAGCAGTTTTGGTAGAAGTTCTATGCATGTAGGAGCTTACAACACTGCATGTCCTTTGAATTCCTCACTTGACAGTGGTTTATACAGGGAATTTATATGTACATCATCATTATAACAGAAGTCCCTTTTGAGGCTTGAGTCAAACTCCTACAGCAAATGCTTTCCTTTTTGTAAACAAGCCCTCACCAAGCCCTTAGGAGATTAATTAACATGTTTCCTTGACTAAAGGCTTAATTTGCCCTATGGTTCCATGTAATTTGAGGCTCTGAAAAATAGGGGGTGCAAGGCTAAGTTTACACGCCAATTTACTTTCCCCATCCTTCAGTGGTGTCCCAGTGTGGCACGGCAGGCGCTCACCCAGGCTGTAGTTAGCTTGGCAGGAGTGGGCAGAGCAGCTTCTTGTCAGCCAGAGGAACTGCTCTTCCTTTCTCCTTCAAACTGTGCCTCTGCTCCTGTCTCTCACCTCACCCCACCTGTCCGCTGCCTCTGGACAGATGTGGGATAATGCAATGCACATATTACACCCTCTGTAAACATATTTAAGTAAGCAGCTCAGCAGAGTGCTGTGGGGTTCTTTATTTGTGTTCTACTGGAGCAGTTTCTGCTCTTCGAGTGAGATTTGATGACTTTGAGGAAGGATGCAGAGAATTCCTGTGCAAAGGGGCAGTGAGGAGCAGAGAGAAGGAAGATGGAAGGAGTGAACAGGATGTCTCTTGTCCCCTCTGCTAGACATGCCTTCTCTGTTTTCCCTGTGCTGGCTCTGATGCTTATTCCACCTTCTTGAGAGCTGATTCAACCTGTTGATCCAGAGAAGAACTAACAGCAAGAACCAAATGAGATGAGTACCAGTGCCTGCCTAAGGGAAAGAGCAGGCTAGGAACGTGACATGGGAGGATGACACAGAGTGGGGACAGCCCTTTAGCAAGCTGCTGGGTTCACTCTGCTGCACCGTGACTGCAGGCATGGAGTGATGGTTACTGTGTTGTAATGTGAAGTGGAAGCTGAAACAGGAAGTTATTTATATCCTTCCTAACCTTCAGCACCAAGCCCGAGCCACCAGGCTGTTCCATGCTTGCTGTAATTTATAAACTGTGTCCCATCATGTGAAACCCCATTATTCTTGGGCAAAGAAACCTACAATGTTTTGTTTTACTAATCTCTTATAAATCCTCTTTGTTGTGTTTCTCTTCCTCATTGATGATTTCATGGCAAGAAACTCCTGTTCATTTCTCCAGTCACTACAAAGTCAGTTTTGATGTGGGTCTTTTTGTGTCTCCCAGAACACCCCTCTGAATCTTTTGTATTGATTGCAAATTCGTGTTGTGATTCAGGAGTAGATATCCTCCTACCATCAACACAACTTCACCATGGTACTCAAGCTAATTTCCCCCTTCTCATAGTACCTTGATAACTGAGTATTTCTGTGGTGGATTAACATTTGTCAAACTGAGGCCTGCTACTGTGTGATCTGTGCCTGCTGCAGGTTTTGGAAATATGCTGAGTTGAATACTCTGGTGATGAAAAGTGGATTAATGAGTGAATTGTTGTCCTTGGTTTAGAGATTGCACCGTTTGTAAAGTAGATGTGGCAAGTGATGGCAAGTGACCTGTGATGTTTTACGTGGGCTTGCAAAGTGCAGGTGTGGAGATGGTGGAAAGTATTTGAGAGAATTGTAGTATTTCCAGCTTCAGAGAGTAGAGGATTAGAATGGAGAAAGCTCTCCTGAATTTATCTAAAGTAAATCATAGGAAACCATATGAGACGGTTTTTTTTTTTACTATGGAGAATCCCAGTGGGACTAGGAATGCCTGTTCCCAATTCTCAATTACAGTCCAGTGTAACTTTTTGAGTCAAGAAGTCCAGGGGTATTACTGGTGGACAGCACTTCAAAACCCCTTTGGGTGGCAAGACCTGAAACGTGCTGTGCTGGCAGCAGCGTTGATGGCATGTGTGAACAGAAGAGAGGAGCAGACTGAGCAGAGTTTAGAAAAAACTGTGGTAATGTTCAGAGGGTAAAAAGCAACAGCAGACAGTGCTCTGCATGAACAAAATCAAATGAAATCTCGGTGGAGAAGAGTAGACATTGTGAACAGATGTTCAGGCTGAGCTTATGAATCTAATATGCAACTGAATGTGGGATAAAAGATAGTGTATTGTATGCAGGGAGCTTGGATTTATGGGGGATGTGCCAGGTTCCCCTTTTCTCCTCCTTGTGCTCCTATCTGGAAACTCCTTGAAGGTACTTATGTAATGACAGCAGTTTCAAACACTTTAGATAAGCTTGAAGTAGACACCAAGCAGAGAATGACCAAAAAGTGAGACTTGTTCTGATTGTGTGGCTAAACAAGAAATCAGAGAAAAAATAGAGTACAATCATATACAGAGCAAGAAGTGTATGTAAAATCCTGGTGCTTAAGAACAGCTGTGACATTTTTTTGTTGTGCTGATAAGACAAATGCAGCTGCATATGTTCCCCTTTGTTGTTTTTCTTCGAGGGAAGATATTAAAAAAAAATTATGTAATTTGTTTGGGGTTGTACTGTAAATCTGAGTTGTGCCATGGAAAACAAAGGTTTACTCATCTGATGATCAGTCTCCTTGTAACATTTACTGACTATGATTTTAAAAATGTACACAAGATTAACTCTGAACGTGCTTAAAAACCCCAAACAAACCAAAAGCCAAATGATGGTAAAGCTTATAGGCTTAAACTGGTACAGAGAACTAGGGGTGACTGGAGCAATTGGAGACTGGAGCTACAGTTAGAGAGGTCAGTGAGAGGTCCCTCAAGTAAAACATTTGAAAAAGATTAGATACTGCAGGGGGAGAGATAGTTGAACCTGTCCTGCGTTAAGGGGCTTTTCCTTAATGATCTGTTGGGGGCCTCTCAACTCTTAAGATAACAGGAGAATAAACCACAATCTGTCCCCTTATCTCTGCATATGCTAAAACTGAAGGGCTTTGGGCTACCAATCATCTAATTAAAACTAATATGCTGATATTTCCTGTGTTTTCTAGTCTTCACTGTTTTCAGAAGAGAGGAAATTCCAGAATTTCAGAAAACTTTTCAATATGACTCACTATTTTTAGCAGACAAAGAGGCTGTCTCCTGGGTGTATGTTGAGGATAGCCCATTAATCATCCCTATATTTTCACTGTCACCAGCTGACTGCAGGCTAATTCAATTTCGTGATAATGCCAATGTTGCATTTATATATCTACTTCTAATCTGAGCACTGTCACAAAGGTCAAAATGCCTTTCCAGTTGTCAAAACCACAAACACATGCGAGTCCAACAGTAGTCTTGAACATCTATGTGTACTGAGCTCTTTTATTGTAGCCGTCAGGTGGAACTGTTAAGGTGAAACAATTCTCTTGTCCTTGTAAATCTCATGACTTCTGTAGCTGTTATCACCAAAATAGCCGTGGTAAAATTTTAACCTTAAGGACACAATTTGCTAAAACAGGGCATACTTCTCAGGTTTAAACTTGTATGCTGTTACAGGAAGAAAAATAAAAGAGGCACTTTGATTTTAAATTTTTTTACAAAACTAAGGGGAAATATTGTGGGGCGGGTTTGGCTTTTTTTCTGTCTACTTAATCTTCAGAATTATATACATAAGATGATACAGCAAACCTACTTTGAAATACAAAGCTGGGAGAGACTTATTTTATTATGGATTTCTGTTTGCTTCTAGGTAAGCAAACAGATTTGAGCATTAGGTGTTCAGGGTTTGATTCGAGATCAACTTACTTATCTTGCCCTGAGTCAGTGTGGCTGTTAGTTGGGATGAATTAAATCGGTAATGCACCTGACCTCTGCTTAGAAGTCCCATTTGTCACAAAACCTCTGAATTTACATGGGTTTTGAAGTGTGGTGTTCAATAATCTAGGGGCCTCCAAATGTAATACAGTGATAGCAACCTGATAAGCAACATCTTGCAGATGCAGGGTTATGAAATAAGCAAGAAGAATGTTTTTACTCTGTAATGAAATAGAAATATTGATCCTTTCCTTCATTATATGTTGCTATGGAATTTTTTGCTTCACTTGGAGAAAGGTGATGTGAGTGTGCTATATATTTCGCTGGTAAAAACTAGTTTTGTAGTATATGAGCTTTGTTGATAAAAGTGACTCCTTATTTGGCATGGGATTTGGTGCAAACAGTTATCTGTAGCAATTTAAGAAATGATATCTGCTTTATATGCTATTTTCTTAGGTATTGTTAGATTAATCTCTTGCTTTCTCTCTCAGGTTTCCATTTTGGATGCAAAACGAAGTATGAACATTGGGATATTTCTCAAGCAATTCAAAAAGTAAGAAGTCTTTGTAGTTCTCATAAATTATTGTGCTCTGTTCCTTGGAGTTTGCCATTTTATGCAGTTTTCTCAAAAGTAATTTGATGTAATTTCTAATATGTTTCATTTATGCACTTATGCATAAGTGCATTTATGACTTAGCATCAAACAGGGTTTGCTGATGTTAACCAGTTGAGGTGAGTTTTCAGGTATGGTTAAGGGAAGCCCTTTTACCTCATGTAACAATGCCTGTGAGCTGCCTTTCGCTGGCTTCCTCTCTTTGTAAACAATTAGAAAGGGGCATGGGAGCAACCTTTCCAAGAGTGAGCCCTTCCATTGCTGTCTGCATTCACTGATAACGTTGCCCTTCGGTAAAGGCATCACTGAAAATGGTGTCAGAGCAGTGCTGCTGTGGACACTGATGCATCCACAACCTCTTTATAACTCTGTTGAGTAGTCCAGGCATGGTTTTTTCAATCTGTGTAGCTGTTCGCCCTGCAAGTGTTAGAAATATGTGTGCTCAATTGTTTTTTCAAGGTCTGCCGAATCCATCATTGAAGATATTTATCATGGAAGAAGTCAGCCTTATGGTCCTGAACTGCTACATGAATTTCTTAAATTATTACCAGAAGCAGAGGAGGTAAATAATGATTTTATGTGGAACTTATTTTTTGTAGAGTTCTGCTGACTGGGATTCCAACATGAAGCTCTGTAAAAGAGGAATCTCAATGCCTTCCTGAGGCTAGGGAACAGGGAACCACTGAGCGCAAATGTTTAATGTTCATTTGACTTGTGGTATTGAGGTGACACTGTAGTCATTCCCTTCACATCAAGTAATTTCGCCTGCTTTTAAGGAGTTGATAAGACATATTTTGTTTTTATGATGTCCCTTTTGTCCCACAAACAGCAAGACCTGGAGCCTTCCTGTGTGCAGATAACTGCTCTAGGGAGGTTAGAAAATTCAGAATTGAAGTGTATTCTAAGCAAACAAAATTCACTTCTTTGGCACCTGCCTCATGCAGTGCCTGTGAGTTGAAAATTGGTAGCCCTGTGCTGCTGTCTTTTTGCCTTCTGGTTCACTGCCTGCTTGGTTCATTTGGGTCTGTTCCTGGGCCTGGTCACTGGGTTTCAATAGGGCAGAAAGGCAGCTCCAACGTTCAGCACCCATGGAATTTGCTAACATGGCTTAGTGCCCAAAGGGGACGTGTTAGAAGGCACAGAATTACCAGCAGTGTCTCTTCAGTGTTCCTGTGATCACCATATGACCAACGTCCAAGCTCAGCCTTCTCCCCTCCTGGTCCCAAGCTTCAAGTCTATTCACATGATTAAAGAGGTGAAGCTTCATCAACTGACCTGGGAGCCCTGCTTAATGATGTGCAGTTCCTTGCCTGCTCACTGTTGGCACTGACCCATTTGTATGTACTTGAGAGAAATGTAAACCACAAACCTGACAAAATTAGCATTAGAATTGCTTGGGTGCTTCACATCAAAGTGAGTGGCTGAAACTTGGGAAATTGCTAAGTTAAGGTCCACGTACAGATCAACCTCAGCTCACATGCTTTACCACTTCAAGGTCATACTGTCAGAGCACTTTGTTTCCTCTGTGCAGCAGCAAATCTCGGATCCAGTCATCAGTAGAACATGCTACAAGTCTTTTGCTATCAAATTTATGACCCTACATTGAGCTGCCTTTGCAGAGAATCTTGTAAAAATTGTGTTAGTATACTTGATATGTTAGTATACTTGATTAATATATCTCTTAGAGTTGGGAGGATATAACAAGTTGAAATGTAATCAATCAAAAAAAAAGAAGTGACAGTAGTTCTGGGACCTCAAAACCAATCCCTCTTCCCTCTTTTGTTTGCATTTTAGTACATATTCCATTATATAAACAGAATTTATCTCCTTCCTCTGAAAGTCAGACAGAGGAGAACAGTGGAGTACTAACTTGAGAGCGACTCCTACTTAACTTTATAGTCAGAAAATTAGACTGAAAGAAAAGCACTTTTTCTTCTTTTCCTCTTTCTGGCTTAGATCTTGGTTGTTATTATATGACAAGTAGAAAACCTTTCAGCTAGTGTAGTCTATGTGATAAAAACATTGTCATTCAGCTAGAATTGTAGTGTAAGTTGCTGAATTTATCAGTTTTGTCTGCAATGCTCAATGAGATTCACTAGCTGCCCAATAGCTACTGCTAAGAGTGAAAAAATATGTTTATTTATTTGGCAACAGATTTGACAACAGGTCTGTCACTCAAGATAGTGGGGCCAGAGGATTTAAGAAGTGCTTTTAAGGAGTTACTTGAGAAATTAATGGAAGATATTCTATGATACAGGAGGGTATTAGAAATAAAGGGGCATTAGACGTGAGATTTGTTGCTATTCCCAAGAGAAGGCTGGAAAGAGGCTGCTTTCCAGCAGGTGTAGGTGTTTGTATGTATTTAATTAATTGCATGCATCGGAAATGGGAAAGACCCTCTTTGTTACTCTTCTCATAATTGTTGAACTTTTTTGTATTTTTCCCCTTGAGAGCTGGATGGGTGGTGGCAGGCAAGACAGGGAGAAAATCCTGAATGTAAGGGCCTGATGCTTCTGCTGGTATGGACAAATGTTTCCATGCCTTCATGTCATCATGCTTGGTGTGGTCTAAGAATAAATGGGTCCAGTAACTCATTTACTACAGTGGCTTCTAAAATTTTAGTGTAGGCAGTTAAAAAAATTGCGTTTTTTAGGAGCTTCAGAGCTTTTTATTTTTCCTGTCCCACCATTTTTTCTCTAAATGTATGTTCATTGTTCTTCTGATATATCCCCTTACTTTTTTTTAGTTTATTGTCTGCCTCCTAGACTGAATAACTGTCTCCTAGAATAGTGATTCACCATTTGCTAAGGGAAAGGCATCAGAAGCTTACAGTCCCACATACAAATAATCCAGAACCACTAGAGATACCAGGTGAAGTGGTGCTATTTGTTCTGCTGTCCCCTCTTCTGTTTAATACTCCCTAATTTCTTTTTTGTCATATCACATGACATAGCTTTAACAAGCTGTCATCACATTGGCCTGTCCCTGCACAGTGTTGCACCCATCCTCAGCAAGGATTCCCTGGCATTGCCCTTTCCATGCATCTCCTGAGGACCTGCTTTGTAGTTGTAAGAGTTGAGAATTGCTCTGAGCAGAGACCTGAGCACTCGGGTCCTGAAAGGTTAGCAGCTGTTCAGGGCAGTCTGTCTTGCTGCAGCCATGGGTGGGCTTCTGCAGTTGCTCTGTGTGTGCTCTTCCAGCAGCTCAGGTATTTGCAGACACATTTGCCTGTATGCAAAGGTTTCTTGCAAGCTGTAGTGCGGGCCAAGCGCCTTCTGTAGGCTCTGCACCGGTAACTGTGCTTTGAGATGTCTTCTGCTTTTTCTTTTCTATTTGAAATCCTTAGTCTGTAACAGTGAAAGGAGGGAGGGGAGTGCCATTCTTCATCATAGCCATAGAAAGGGCCACTCTGGACTATTTTGTTTCTTCTTTTTTACCAAGAAGTTTAAGTTTACACTTTACCTGGTGTGAATAAGCACCAGCTTTGTACTCCAATTGTATCTTATCTACAAGCGTTGTGATATCCAGTCACGTTACCTGAATGTGCTCCATGTCTCTTGTTTGACTTCTGTGACATATTTCAGATCATTTCAGTTCATCATATCTCAAGCACCTGGTGGTATTCCAGCTTTTTGACAATGGAGGCTAGGTCCTTGGATTAACAAATGCATTTAACATCAGTTGTCTTTAAAATTATTCTGTTTGCACTGTTGTAATGTGGCAACTCTATTTGCGTGCAGAAATAGGTGTCAGTACTACTAATTTTCTATGAAAAATCCCAACAGCTATCAAAGTTGTGGAGATTTTTGCATGTAAATGGCAAATACAGGCTCCTTACTGAATGTTTTTCTCAAACTATTAAGACTATTAACTAATAAGACTATTATTGAAATATTGGCACTGCTGTGAAGTCTTTCCTACAACTTAAAATGTTTGGGTATTTTCAAATATTTAATTTTAAAAACTTGACAAATACTTGAAGCTAGCCATGATGGAGCAAGGCTCCACTCAATGTTTTGTCCAGGGCTGTCCATGGATGTATGGCCTGGCCACTACACAGTGGTTAGGAAAAAGGCCAAAAGCAAATTTATAACGATTCTCAATACATTAACAACTAGCATAAGATCACTGATTTTGTTTAAGCCTTCTTAGAAGTCCTGCTGTTTCTACCACACTGTGCTTAGCAATTTTGTAAGGAGAAAGAAACACCTATTTGGAATCTCCTCTGCTTCATCTCTTTTTTCAGTTTGTTTTTTTCCAGGGAGCCTTGATTGAAGCAGTTGTCTTCTCTGCTGTACCTCTTCTGAAAGGACTCCTAGTTGTTTCTGAATGATACCCTGTTGAAATGGCTGACAGCTTTTATTTACTGGCATCCTGACTAGAGCGGAGAAGAAGCTTTTAGCTGCTTTTATGTGCATATTATTGCACTCTTCAACAGGCCCAGACTGGCAAAAGTTGAGAGAGTCCAGTGTTTAACGAGCTAGAATAGCCAGAATTTGTACTTGAAATACATACAGAAGAGAGCATATCACACTGGTAATCAGCTCACCCACACACATGCACTCCCAGGTTATCAACACAGTGTCTTAACTTCCTTTATAATGTCTCAAGCCTGTCCTTTGCTCGTGTACTCTGATTTCAAACCCTGGTCGTCCGTCACCTGCTTTATTGGAGCTGTTTCTGTCAGCCCTACCCTTTTCAAACCATGTCTGTAGTTAAATGCCCTCTCCTTTCCTCAGCCAGTGCTTTACAGGGTTGACTGTCCTTTAGAGCTTTCATCTCCTTTTCCTTTTTTGCCCTTTATGATTACCTTCAGGTTTTTCTCCCTTTCTTTTTATCATTTGCTGGTAGTGGTTTGCCACTGCCCCGGCTCGTGCCCCATTGTGCTTCACTGCCTCACTCATCTGCTTTCCCACATGCCCTTGTAGCTGGATTCCAGTGTGATGCTTTTTGGGGCATTGATATTTTTTAACTTTCTTTTTTATTAGTGCCCTGAATATTTGCAGTGGTATGGAGATATTAAATAGTAAAAACAAACCCACAGAGAAAATATTTATTCCTCTTCTTCAAAGATCCTGCATAGCTACAAGACCCTACAAGGTACCTGTTTTATGCCATAAAATAAAATCCCACTAGAAGTGCTGCTGGTAGCTTAAAAATTGCCAAGAACTTGAATACAGTAGCTTTTGTGTCTGCCAGGTATAATGACATACTTGAAATGGGCATCTCTACTGCAATTGTTCACAAAGCAAATCAAAGATCAGGCTTTCTATGTTTCATAACTGTTCTTAAAATTAAGCAAATTATATACGTGAGAACCTTGTGTATCTAAAATCAGATTGAGTGTGCATGGGCATGCATGGACAGTGCAAATGCATATTCCATATACAAATATAATGAAAAATTAAATTAGTAGCTCGGCACCCAATTTGAGTAATACAGAACTGAGCATACAATGTAATTATGCTCTCTTGCATATACACATTACACTGCCATATCTCAGTACCTGGCTGCCTACTCTTGTGGAAAAGTTTTGTTGTGCTCCAAGAGAGGAGGTCGAGGCCAGAACTGATAGGGTTATTCGTTACATTTTTATAATAAGCTACATTTTTAGCTCTCTTGTGTTTTGAACCCAGCTACTATATCTGTTAACATGATTAATAGTGAACATTGTTGTCAATCCCCGTGGTTTCTTTGCAGCTCCTGGCTGCAGTTGGTATTTGAATTTGACCCCCCAATTCTGGGAGCCATCAGAGAATCTCAGTTTTCTTGGAGAATACTTGGACAGCGTGGCAGCAGAGAGTAGAGGCAGTCCCATGGGATTTTGAATAGCCTCCTTAGAACGTGTCATGACAGACATCCAAAATGTGTTCCAGTAATTTTTTAGCTTTGGGGTTCAGAAGTTGTTTTCTTTAGTTTATTGGTAGTGTTGATAAAGTCAAATAACTTTTTTTTTCCTTCATGGTGAGAATTATTTTTAAATTATGAAATTATTAATAAAAAAGGGAACACAGAATAATTGCTGTCCTATCTTTACCTTAGCTATTTCCCAGACTATTTACTATTTTAAGGCCAAGTTAACAGATTATTTAGTCTTCTATGTGAAAAACTTCAGACATGTATGGAGAACCAGGCTGTGTTTGCTGAATTCCAGGGTGAAAAGGACCTTGTAACTCTGTCGTGTTCCTGTTTTGTCTGCTTGTGGAATGGGTCACTGTCCTCCAGCATCCTTGGGGTTTGGGCTTCTTGGGTGGGCTGCCTTGATGCTTCTTACAAAGGTAGTTTGGGATATCCAAGGAGAAGACAGTGGGGGTTAAGGTGGTTGATGTAGGCTGGGAAAAGTGGGGTGATGAGCACATCTTTGTTTCAAGTCTGATTACACAGACTTTCTTCTGGGCTCACTATTGCCCAGAGCTTTTTGCATGATGACATTCACACCCCATCCTACCCATCAGAAGGCAGCCTTGTCAATGTCTTCTGTTGTGCATGTTTAGGAATGTTCCTCTTCGGAGTTAATTCTGGGATTTAGTCACTCATGTGACTCCAGGCGTTTTTCCTAGTAGGATAGAAGAAAGAGGATTTCATCCAGTGCATTTAAAACTAAAATTGCACATAGAACACATTGATTTCTACTTACTGTTGAAAGTATATTCAAATATAGTACTGGTAGCATGAATAAGTTAGTACTCCTGTCTCAGGATCTCTTGTTCACTTTTTGTGCATTTAAATCTTCAAATTGCATCTTCCTATAATTAACCTGTGGCTTATATGGTCTGATTTTGATAAGGTGGCATGGGTTTTTTTGGTGGGCTGCTTTTCTGTCTTTCCTCCCTCTCTCCTGTATCTGAATGCCTGTATCCTTTTCAGGCAAACACTGGTATTTGCAAGATAGTAAAATGAAGTTGGCGAATTTGCAGATTTTTTTTTTTTAGGTTGCGGTCCTCTAGTTTTGGGAAGCTAGGTTAAAGAACCTTTAAAGATTGAGACAGTATACTATCTCTCACTCCCCACTTAATGAGGTAGAAAAAGTGTTTATTTTGGGTTTGTTTCTTGCTCATTTAACACCTTAGAATTATCAGGAATGTCAAGTCTGGTCTTTCCTGTTTTTTTGTTGGCAGACTTCTTGAATTACTCAGTAAATTAGGAGTTTTCTCAGGCCTAAAAAAAAATGGTTATGCTGTTTATCTTTAGAAGGAGAGCTGTTGTCTGAGTGTCTTGAGTTAAATGAGAAGGGGGTGGCAGTGTTAGGAAGTGGAGCAAGATAGCCTGAATAAAAATTGCTCTCTGATTAGAGGTTTCTTTCTTGGTTGTAAGTATTTGTTAGGTTTTTTTTTCTGTTCATTTGTTTGTTTATGTGGTTTTTAATTTGAAAAGGAATTCTTTTTCATTCTGTGTGATTAACTTGTCTTTTTCTCTTTCTTAATGTATTCTCAACATTTCTATTTTTTATGGTGTGGAAAGAAATAGGAATAAAGCAGAAAAAAGCTATTAAAATAATCCTTTTCTTCTATTAGTTCAGAGCCCTGATTTAGCATAGCATATTTTTCTTCCACTACAGATCAGCTGCTTTTTACTGTCAAAGCAGACAAAGAACCGAAGTCATTAATTTGTAGGCTGATTCTTTAGCAAAACCTGTGGATATCTTGCTAAATCATGGCGGTGGGGGGTAACTGTTGAGGCCCTGATGTAGTGTCCTTCTCTCCAATAGCTTAATATGCTTTCTAAAACTAAAAACCATCTGTGTAAATGTGGTTGTGCACGGGCTTTAAGTGTGATGTTACACAAAGGAAGGGTGATGGGCTGGTGTGTAAATTAGTGGACACATATAGCTGCTGCTGGGTGAGAGCTTGTTGGTCGAATGAAGAAATAGTGTAGCTGAGAGTGAGCTCTGCTTTTGGACACAGTTGCTGTGTTGGAAGATGTGGAAGAAATTCCAGTTACGCTTAAACATATGTGCATGTATTTTTCAGTTCTTCTATATAAACAAATAGTGAGTATGTGGGTGGATCAGTGGCTTCCAGATCATGCAAATATATGGATTTTGGTGGAGCTGGGAAGGAAGATCGACAAAATTAATGCAGTGATATTTCCTTTGCATGTAAATGGTGTCCTCAGAGTACTGAGGGTTCTGACAAAAAATTACTTAAAATGCAAGATTGCATTTATCTTTAAAATATTTCATATTAATGAAAATAATACAAACTCAAGATCATTATGTTTACCCCTTAAGAGCATTTTAGGGGAAATGGTTGAAGCAAATATCTTGAAAAAACCCCGTAACTTAAAGTTTAGTTGCATTGTGCCAATAAGATCTAGGCAGTCCAATGCTGGATATTCTGAACACAGTTATGCTATGCCCAAGTGTACATCACAGTTGTTGAAGAGTTGAGGGTCATTTTTGAAATCATCATCAGTATCCTAAACATAGTGATGAAAGCAGTCATTGATCAGAAATCAAAATCAGCAATCAGAATGGTTGCATCATGGTTTCTGCTGCTGGATTGTGTAGCTGGTTTTTTGGGAGAAGAGTGGCTCTATTTTTAATTTATTTTTTTTTTGTGGTTGGGGTGTGTGCAAATTACAGGATCTTGGGACAGTGAAGCCATTCACTGGGTGGACTTTCCAATGCCTTCATTTAAATTTACTGCTTTTCAAGGTGTTGCCTTCCAAAGTCAGGTTAATCTTGATCTTTCATGAAATTCTTTGCTAGTGTTTTTTTTTCCTCTTTTCTAGGTAAAGAAATTAAAAGCCTTTGATGGAGATGTATCAAAACTGTCTCAAGCTGATTCCTTCATGTACTTGCTAATCCAGGTGCCAAAGTAAGGAGATAGTTGGTTTGTTCTGTTTATGATAAGTGTTCTTTTTTGGCTGTCAGTTCTAAATTTGTTTGTGTACTCCAGCTATGCTCTTAGGATTGAAGCCATGGTGTTGGAGAGGGAGTTCTCACCCTCCTGTGCCTCTCTACAGGATGACATGAAAATTATAAGACGGGCAACAAAAGGTAATTAAATATGTTGGGACATGCCTAATACTCTTGTTTTTGTTAGCATGTTAATTAGTCTGCATTACGAAGACCAGAGCTTGAATTTCAGGTACCTTGGCTATTAAAAGGAGGCTAACTCCCCTCTGACAAATGCCATCAGGGTGTGCCTGGTGGATCTTTGCTTCCAAAATCAAAAATCTGGAGACTTTGGGTACACTAGCAACAAATTCATGTTCAAAGCTTAAAAGGAATATGCCCTAAACTGACAGAAGCAAAAGTGTCTATGACTAAATTAGGATGTCATCTTTTGAGTACAGTTTGCTTATTCCTGCACTGCTCTCCCTTTGATGGAATGTGGTTGCCACACCTCTCTTCTTATTCTTTCAGAGATCCATAGAAAAAAAATTACTCTTTTCTCAATTTTTCTATAGGCCACTACCTTTTGAGGTGGCAATATTGATAGGTTAAAATCTTTATTGTAAAGAATACCTTTGCTATTCCTTGGTTTTCTGTTTTTGTTCTCTGTTTCTCTACATACCTGTTCTGCTCTTTACATTTCTCAAGTTCTGAACTGCTGCAGATGGCTGTTTGTTGGGTAATGTCTTCTACTCTGCAGGAAAATAGTTGATTTCCTGGTTCCAGTTAAACATTAATGCTGACCCTTTACAGTATCTTGAGTGCCACTTTGTCCTGTTCCTCAATATGAAATTCCTGTTTCATGTTGGAAATTTTTTGACAGGCTACTAGATCACTGCTTAGGCTGCTTGTAGTGCTATAAAATGGCGCACTAATTAAAATATTCTATTATGAGCACTGGTGATTAGAATAGTCCTTTCAAGTGAAAGCAAAGGGAAAAAAAAGCATTTTCCCACCAGTGGAGACTGAACTTCTCATCGACTCAGGAAAGTGTGCAGTACTTAGGATTAGGTCTGAGTTTGGCCTTTTATTAGGATCTCTTTAAAATAATTTTCTTTGTGTTTTGAGCAACAGACATATGTGAGGGAATATGTTATGTATAAAAGTAGCCACACCTTAATGTCCTTCGTGTCCTTCACCCAAGACATATGTAAACTGGTGCATTAATTCCCTCCAGAGAGGAGACACTTTGGTCTCCAGCTCCTGCAGCAGGACGGTCACGCAAATCACTGACTGGGCCTTCCCTGTGTTCAGTCCACTTTGTCATGTGCTCTTCTCCTTTTGGTCTTTTCACTTCAGGGTTTGTTGATAGCCTGAAGTTGTTTAAGAATTATGTCTCCTTTTCTATTGCTGTCTCCTGGGTTTGTTTCCTGTAATTAAACTGAGAGAATATTTACTTCAACTTTAATGCTGATAATCACTAAGGGTTAGGATGGTCTAAACAGCCTGGTGGATTCTCATCTAGCCTGCAGATGGATGGATGTCACAGTGACATGGAGTAGGCTCTTACTATGTGAAGTCTTTAGAAGTTGCCTTCTCCTCTTGGCCTTGTGAAATTTGCTCTGCTCATATTTATTCTCTCCTCTCTCTTCCTCCTTGTGTCCTCACCTTGAATCTATCTTGTTAAATCAAAGGTTATTTAACTATTTCAATATTTTTAGGTTGCCAGTATTGAAATACAAATGTGTAAGGGCTATGGGCTTCCAAAATTATTCATTACTGTATTGTGTGGATCAGCTGAATGCAGGATAAATTATAGAATGTGGGCTTGGAACCAAAATAGTTTTAAAAAGTATTTACACTACAATCAAAAGTATTCCACCTTTTATTTTCTTCATTAATATAACATGTAGTACCTCAAATTACAACCAGCTCATATTGATTTTCTTGCCATATGGGTAATTGCAAATTTGGAGTTGCTTGGTTTGCTGTGCCACATTTATTAACTCTTTACAGTTTTCAATTTTCACATCTTATTTCTAAGGCAATCCCTCTGGTGCACATACATTGTTTTTTGCACATATGTTGTTTTTTGCTCGTATGTGGCTGGGTGAAAAGGTGCATGAATTCAGATAGAACAGTACTGTGCATTTTGCAAAGAAATGAACATACATACAAACCAGGCTTGTGTGATGGGAAAACTTTAAAAGGCTGTTTTGTTCCATGTGACTCTTTGTCACACTGAATATAACTTTGTGCTAAATCATCTTTGATATGACAAGTAAAACAAATACTGCTCTGAGTTGGTGATCATACAGAAATAAAATGATGAATCATAGTGGGAGTGGGATAAGCAAGGAAAATTTAAACATTGTCTGTTATCTTTTCAGGCCTTATGGCCAAGTCTCCTAAAAAAAAGAGTAGTTGTTCAAAAGCCCAGTCCTGGCAGATGGCAAATGGATCCTGCAGGGTGCAGAACACTTGCCTCACACTGGAATAATGAGTAGGTGGTGAGGATACTTAACCACTTGCATGAGACACTTTGCACATTGCAGGATTAGGCCCCAAATGTTTCCTTAGCTGCTGGAGGTTGCCTTGGAAATACTACACTTGCTAACTTAAAGTCTTGAGGTTTGTTAGTTGTGCTTGTGAATTGGAATTATATAGTACCATTATCTTTCCCATGACCTCTTCAGTTTATTGGAGTTTCTTGTCAAATTTTTTAAAAAAAGAAAAAAGCTTGAGGTGAAGAGGAGCTTGGTAACTGACTATATTTCTAAACAAACAATTGTTAGACAGCAATTTTCTTGTTCCTTACAGAGTTAATGACTTGTGAGGAGCTGCATTCCATATTGCACTTGGTCCTTCAGGCTGGAAATATTATGAATGCGGTAAGTGACATCCCACGGGGAGATGGCTGGTGGGCCACACTTCCTTGTTAGTGCTGCAGTGCTCTGATGTCATGCCTCAGCTTCTCATTTGCTTTTCTGCAAATTGCTTCTTTTAGGGAGGTTATGCTGGCAATGCTGTTGGATTTAAACTGTCGTCGCTGCTGAAGCTGGCAGACACAAAGGCAAACAAACCTGGGATGAGTCTGCTGCATTTTGTTGCTCAGGTATAGAAAATCTGTTTTGCTGGTGTAAACAACTTCTACAAATAAAGATCCATTAATTGGTACACAATATAAGGGGCCACGTGCCTCCAAAAAAAGCAACTGTCCTACAGCTTTGATCTAGTCTTCACCTTTCGTCTCCTGCTACAAAATTCACCAAAAATTGCTTCTACCTGGTTATCCTATTGGGAAACCCATGGAAAGCTTAAGTTTTTGTATCATGTAGAAAGAAATAATATATCAAATTTCTTCATTGTAGATTTTCTCTTATTATCCCAAATTCTTACACTGTGGAAGTGGCTTATTTTGATAAAAATTCTCTCAATCTTCCCATTGAATCTTTTAAGCAGCCTTCTTGATAGCTTTTTCTTCCTCCCTCAATGACTGATGTGTGTTTTTTAAAGCAGACATTTTCAAGCTATTTTCCTTTCTTTCAAACTTTTTGATTTTAAAAGGCAGAGAATTTAAATGCATCTATTTGACTTTGGTTATCTGTGTACAAACTGGCTTAAGAGATTTAATAGGGTATAAATTGATGTTTGTGGAGGAAGCATTGTATCTGCTCAAACAATGGCATCAGTAAATTGTTCTTTCCCTTACATTCCTTATTAATACATCTGGCTTATGTTCACTGGCAGAAGTGGAGCTATTATTTTACACTGAAAAATGGAAGCTGTTGTTTAACATCTCCAGTTCTGATCCCTGCTTTTCTTTCCTCCACTCAGTTGTGTTAGGATTGAATGGGAAGAAAAACAGTGCAAGAGAGAAACCTTTAAGTGCCCTCCCAGAAGCTTTAGAACTGCCAGACTTAGGGATTTTGGCATGGTGGTGGAATGTTAATGGATTGTGTGTGTTTTGGTTTTGTTCTGTTTGTTTCAGGAAGCCCAAAAGAAAGATGCTGCTCTTCTCAACTTTTCAGAAAAAATTAGGAGTGTTCATGATGCCGCCAGGTGAGTTAAAAGAAAACTGAAAACTTATGGTTTGAGTGAAATTGGAATTTTCTCATTTGTGAAGCAATGAGGCTTATTTAGGAAAGTCTTGGCACAAAACCAGATCTTAGCAAATGTTTACTGTAGCTTTGAGGTCTTCATTTCCATTTACTAGCAGAAGTATGCCTGCAATGTGCCTTCAGGTATGAGGTTTTTTTATTACATGATCTCCATAGGTTTTTGGTAATTCTGTCTCTGTCAAATGCATGGGCCTATTCATTACTTTCAAGGGATTGAACTAAAAGCATGATACTCTTTTTCCTTAAACCAATTTCCATCAGTTTCTGAGCAGGCTACAGTACTTTTCCAAATCTGGTACCAGGGGCAGGTGCTGGCCCTGGCTTCACTTAGATGCTTTTTGAGGTTTCATTTGCTGTCTTGGTTGAAAAATCTGAAGGGTTTGTGGCTCTGTATTTTTTCAGCTTAAAGTCTGAAGCTGCATATTTTTAAACTGAAGCTGATTTGTACCTCAGTAACTGTGCTTACTTTTGTGAGACAGTGTGATCTAAATCTGACACCTGGAAGCCAGCAATGCTGAAGTTCTGTTCCCAGTTTTGCTACTTCCTTACTCTCGAGCTTAGGGCAATCTATTTACATTCTTTTCCCAGCTGCAAAATGGATCCATTTTCTTAGATCTGATGGAGGCTTAAGTAATGTCTGCAAAAGACTGAAATCTTCTGAGGAAAGGAGTGGCCATGGAGTTAATCAGAAAATTTTTTGAGGGACCACCTGTGTGGCTCTCTGCCATCCAACCCACACACCTTTTTGGCAGTTTGCCATGTGGCCTGCTAGGGAATGTAGCTTTCCTCAGCATCCAAGCCCCCTGGCAAACGGGAGAGAAACAGGCAGAGTCCCAAATTTGGTGATATTTATTTTCTAACCACTATGTTCTTTGATCACATTTGTTAATGTTGAAAATCTTCTGTTGTAACTCATGCCGAAGTCTATTCAGGGAGTGCACTTTGTACATGAAAATGAAACAAAATTAAATATGTACCTCACCACTGGGCATGAGGAAGGTCTTTAGAGAGAATTGTCATGTACAAGTTACTCATAAATCCACCCAGTTAGAGCGTGTTAAAACAACTACCATTACATTCTTTATTTTTTGTTGTCTTTCCTTCTTTATTTGTAGGCCATCCTCTTCCTCCTTCACAAGCAGAAAAATGTAGCCTGTATTTTCTACTGCTTTTCCTACTTGCAAAGCCACGTTTTCCCAAAACAGGGAACTAAACTTTGCAGATTAAGTACACAGAGACACATGATATTAATTCGTGTGTGTGCTGACAAACTTAGAGATGCATCACCATCTGCTGCCATGTGCATTTCAATCAGGCTGCCACAAGTTCTTCAGCTTTAGTGTTTGAAAGTCGTGCTGCTGGTGAGGCAGCCTTAGGAGGAGCATGTGTACAGTTGTTAGTTCTTATCACTTGGCTAACTATACTGCTTCAATTCCTAGGCAAAGTTTAGTTGTGAAGGAAATTCCATAGGTTTAGAAGCATGTGACTGGGAGGTTTAGGTGGGAGCTCATGTTGTGTGGAATGTGGGTCTCCCAGGACAATGCTTAGATTACACCAGATCAGATTCCTGTGATCTTCTGTTTCTGAGTTCCCTTTTCACAGCAGCAGCTTCACTGTTGGTGTTTACTAGAAGGATGAAATATTGTAACTGTGGGTTGAGACTGTGGGTTGCATTGCTGTGACTGCTTAGAAGAGTGTAATGCGTGATTTCAGGATGCCAGATGCTACTGCCAAAATCAGTAGTAGGCTGATGGTCTCTTGTGGCCTCCTTTTTGTGGTAGCTCCTGCACTCAAACAGTCATGTAGTCAGTCAGGAAAATTGGCTTTCTCCTTTCCTAGGTTAATTTTCACTTCACGGAGGTGGCTGGCCATCTCAAAAATAAGTGCTAGGCACCAGGAGAGAAAAGGAGCACCTGGACAGAGGCAGGGCAGCAGTAACCTTTCTAAGGTTAGGTGGGTAGGACTGGCTGGAGTTAATCATGAAACCACACCCCATGGGAATCTTTTCAGGTTGCAAATAAGAAGAAATGTGCTTATCTCTCTCCTAATTTTCAGTGTCTACTCTGGAAAGATTTCCTGAACAGGCAGGTCTTGTTTGATAGCCTGTTTGCACCTCATGTAAAGCATCCACTTTTGCAGTTGTGGCTAACCTGTGGGCCACTCCTTCTCTTTTGATAAACGTTCTCTGTACGTGCTATTTTTAGGTTATCCATTGATAGTGTAGAAGCAGAGCTGCACTCGCTGTCTGTCAAGACAAGATCTGTTAAAGACAGCGTCCGACGAGACCCAAAACTCTTTCACCAGATGGAAAACTTTCTCCAGGTTTGTAGGTTATCTGTGTTAATGTGTTACTGTTGCCTGAATACAGCAGCATTCCTCAGCTGAATGTAATTTGTGTGGACCTGTCAATAAACAGAAGCACTGTTTTAATATGCCTAGCCTGTCAGTTGTACAAAGGTGTTCCAGCCTCACGCTGTTTGTCAAGTAAGATTGTTGGAAGGGCTGTGTTTTTACAGGGAGGGATACTGAGTGTACATTGCCCAAGGCTTGTTAGGCAAGCGTGTTTAGTGCGTGCGAAGTTACTGATGAAGATCAGTAGTTAAAATATGAGACAATTTGGAGTGGTCTATGGTTTTGTACTTTGCAGCTGCCCAAAATATAATGTGTGCATGTTATGTTATTCTGGAGCACATCAGTTTTAGCTGAGGGTGTGCTGAGGGATGAATCTTGTTTGCTGGGTGACTGAAGAGATATTGCTAGAAGCTGGAAGGGTAAGGGACTCTTTTCTCTACGAATTTACCCTTAACACAGAGTCTCTTATTCAGAGCCATACCATTATGTCCGTGTGGGTTCTCATTTTTTCTATTTTATTAAGTACTGCAGTGACTTTACAGCCTGGATGTATATAGCACTTACCTTGGAAGCAGAGATCTTGGTATTTTCTGAGCATGTGGTGATGCCTTGAGAAATACATATTATACTTCACTTAAATTATTTTTTCTGCTTCACACTACAGGTAATTATTAAAAGTAAGAAGGCAGGTGTTGATCTGGAACTTAACCCGCCCTGATTTTCAACTTGCAAATGTAGTTAATAGTCCCTGTAGTTTTTTCAGGAGATGAAAAGCTGATGAAGAAAGGGGCAGGTTAAGATTGAAATACCTGTCCTCGTTCACTCTGAATTGTTGGCTTTTATCCATTGCACCCAGACTCTTTAACGTTATGTTTTAACATGTTTGGGATTTTTAAAAATTGAATAGGTGGTTTTATGTAACACTACAACCTTGTTTAGGCCACATTCCAAAAGAAATGTTGGGGAAAAAATAATTTTACAAATGCATACCTTGCATAAACACTTCCGGATTTTGTTTCTAAATTACAGGTGATAACCAAGCTGATCTAAAAGTCAGCTTTGATTATTTCACCCTTGTGAATAAATTCCTGAAATATGTGGGAGGAACTATTTTTTTATCTATGCTTTTATCAGTTGTCCAGTTTATCTTCAGATTTTATTGTGGGAATTTTTCTCCCTCTTTTTTCTTTTTTTTTTTTTTAAGACTAACAAATCATATTTGTTCCTAACCTGGTGGTATAATTTTCCAAGTAATTCCTAAAAGCGGGTTTGGATTAAGTGGTCACCAGTGCCTCCATTTTCTGCATTTTCCCACCCCAGTGCTACGTTATGAAAAATATGTAGGTGACTGTGAGTTAGAGAAGAGATTTGTCTGAAAAATTAACTTTCCTTCTCAGGTTACTTTGAGCTGCAGGTGGTGTCAGATGGGGTATTGTGCAAGGACAGAAGTGGATAGCTGGTGATGCAGATAGAGGAGACAGGGCACCTGATAAAAGTGTTTTAAGGAGTTCTGCTGCTCAAAATCTAATCACAGCCTTATTCTCTTCCTCCTGAATCTTCTTCCACTAAACTACTCCCATCCTGTCTATATTGCTCTACACTTACGATTCAAAGTGCTACTTCTGGGGAATATTTTCTGGATGTGTTAAAATATATGTAATTTCAGTGGCTCCTTACCTTTCAGGTATGAAAAGTTTTTTACTGTGGTGTAGGGTCACCTTAGGAAGGAATTGATTTTGTGATGTATATCCATTAATCAGTTCATGTGTGTTTTTGGAAAAGTGGGGAGGAGGAATTAATCCTTCATTCTTAGTTGAGGGTTGAAGGGGAAATGGGAAAATAAGGAATAGGAGCTTTTAAGGAGCTCCCAGGAGGTCTGTCAGTGTTCTAGTACAGTCTTTGATTTTACTCATCTAAAACTTAAAGCAGTAAGTTTGTTCAAGGGCTTTTGAACTTTTTAATGGTTTCCATCGTAGTCACTAGAATGTACATTTTGATTGATCCATTTTTCCTGACCTTCTTTACTCAGTTTGCTGAAATTCCATGTGTCCTTTTTTTAGTACGAGATCTCCTTCAAAATTTTAATTTCCTGGGCTTTGTAGCAGCTTCTAGGTTGGAACATGAAGTTCATAACTTCCTAATATATGCATGACCTGTTGTGACTTTAATTTTTCTGTCTGGTTCATGTGTGTATGCTACAGTTTGCTGTAAGGCATCTAAAGGAGCTTGAACATCAGAAACGAGAACTGCAAAAGGAGGGAAATGCTCTCATTGACTTTTTCTGTGAAGACAAAGAAACTATGAAGTTGGATGAATGTTTCCAGATATTTAGGGACTTCTGCATAAGATTCAACACATCTGTTAAGGTAAGAGTGCTGAATGAAATTCTCACACTTTTGAAATGGATATTGGCTCATGTGAATTGTTTTTTCTGCTTAAGGGGCATTTTGTATCATGTAGTATTTGATCTATTTGCTCAAATGGCTACAGAAAACTGCACTCCTAGAAGCATTCCTTGCCAGAAGCCAGGTGGGAATGGCCATTGTGAGCAGCCCTGCTGCTCTGCATCTTCTGTTTCAGGTGGGCAGGACCACGGGGATGATTCATCAGGGTTGTTCATTGGCCTGCTTGTAAGTGGGTCTCTCCCTTCTGTTTTGGTGAGGAGGCTGGTGACTGCTAAGCTGAGCTGTGAGACAGATTGCGTAGATTTCCTGACTGGGTCGCTGTTCAGGCATTGGCCTGGTAGTGTTGGATCATTGGAAAGGCCTTGAGGTGTGGCATGCCATTCCTTGGATGTACCTGCCTGAATTGGTACTAGCTCGGGCTCTCCACTGCCTTCCTTCACATGGCTAGAAGCACTAGCCATGTAAAGTAAGGGCTGTGTATTCTACTTCGTCCTTTCAAAGGATTTTTGTGGGTGAAAACTTGAAACAGGCCTATGGCAGCAAGATACCTTATCCCCAGTATGAGCATTCATTCGCTGAGTACCCTAAATTGGTCCTAAATAATTCAGAAAATGTACTAAGATGGAGGAGTAGTATTGGCATTGGTTACAGTTTTGGTGCAGAAAAGTCTGTCTATTGTTACAGATATTTCTTAGATCTTTATAAATAGCATTAATTATTTGGATCAGTGCCCTTTTGCAATCTGCATTTGGCAACACTTTGGATAAAAGCTTTGGTTCAGAAGGAAGAGAGCAGTGTCGATTCGGAGCGAGCTGACAGATGTTCAGCTAATGTGCCTGTTGTACCTTTAGTTTACCTAACCCTTACACCCGAGACAACACGTAGCTACAGGAGGGTGAATGTTGCACAAATGTATAAAAATAAATGGTGATAGCTGTTGCAGTCAGTTTAGCAAGAGAGTTCAAATATTGGGGATTGAGGATTTCATTCCTAGTTACATATTACAAGTGGTGGTTGGATAGCTATGACTTTTGGGGTCCCCTCTTTGTAGTAAGCAGCTACACTCTAAAAAATGACAAATTAGACTCTTGCTTGCAAATTTTGAGAAGATTTGCTTGCTAACTGTGGATTTACCACTGTTCCTACAACATTACCCGAACAATTTAGAATAAAAATGGCAGTTCTGACAAAAGAATGTAATGTGTAGACAGCACGTCCAACAGACTAAAAAGATGGCTTGTTCCACCATGGCATGTGCACATATTTCAAATGCTTAAACATTTTTTGAAGTTTTTTGGCATGTCTAACTATGTGCTTAAAATAGGTTCTTCATCTGAGTAAAATCTCCTAAAACATGTTCTGGGTGAGGTTAAAATATTCTTTTTCTAATATGGAATATGGTATTAGTATCTGCAACTATTTTTAACCATTTCTCTTGACAATGGTATATTTGAAGTTGAGCTTTAGCATTTGGCAAGAATTCATTCTGTAATTCCATACCTGTGAAAGAAAGCTTCCTGCCAAACATTTTTCCTGAAATGGAAGTTTTTTCTTTTTCCTTTCTTAGATGTTCAGGTTTCTTAGGTCTCTAATGCAGCCTATCTTTCAGAGCCCAGTGTAGTCTCAAATCCGCTTTAAGAGGTGTAGATTAATCCATTCATCCCAAAGCATTAGGCTTTTGTTTACTGAAAGCTTTCAGGTGACTTTTCCTAGTGGTGCAGCTCTTCTGTTGTCACAACAATGGGAAGATTAAACTACACAGAGCTTTAGACAAATAAAGGTGTGATTTTTCTAAACAGTGTGTCATTGATTAGACCAGATTTTACATCGTGCTGGAAAATCATGTAATTTTTGAATCCTCTGTCAGGACTGGCCTCTTCCTTCTTTCTTTTGCTACAGCTGTACTGGCTGCAGCAAGCCAAGTTCTTCATTTCAGAAAGTAACCCAGAAAGTTCAACCAAAGGTGCAGTTAGATTAAATCTGAAGCCTAGAGGTAACAGTTAAAATGCTGATATTCACAGTAAATCACTGCTAATTATTTTAGTAAAAAGGTGTTTGCTGTCTTGTCTTTCAAATTCAAACTACCTCTTCTATGGCTTCCTGAACCAAAATCCCTCAGTTTAGCTGCCAAAATCTCCATCCTACCCTGGGCAATCTCTGTACTACAGTTGCCAGTTTTTGAAACCGACAGTGATTATGAGATCCAAAATTGAAGCGAGACATTGATTGATGGTCCCTGAGTGGTGTCAGTTGATGTCTAAGTATCGTGAGGCATTGTGTTAACTTTTCTATTTGCCTTCATATGCAATTAAGCAATGCCTTTTTGCAAAATTTTCATTCTGCAATGGTAGAGTGTGCAGAAATTGGACTTGTTGAGGAACAATTGCAGTTGTAGTGAGGTAGGTTGGAAAAAATGTGTTGGCTGTGTGCTGGTCAGACAAGTTTGTCTTAAAATATGGATGTAAAGATTAAATAGAGGTTTACTCTTAACAGTTCACCTGTTAAGACTGCCACCTTTAAACTTAGTGAGGACTTGATGCTCTCCATCTTACATCTGGAACTCTTTGGCTCAACCAAAGAGTGGTTGGGCACTGGAACAGGATGCCCAGGAAGAGGTCATGGTGCCAAGCCTGACAAGAATTCAAGTGTTTGGACAATGCTCTCAGGCACATGGTGTGACTCTTGGGGATGCTCCCATCCAGGCTCAGGGGTTGAATTCAGTGATCTCTGTGGGTCCCTTCCAACTCAGCATATTCTGTAATTCTAAGATGTGAAATCTGCTTGAGTTTCATAGGTCAATTTGTTGGTCTTTGCAAAGTCTGGTGCAATTTTTGCATACGCTGACCAGATGAATGTGTTGTCCCGTTTGTTATGTAGGGAGCTGCTCTCCATGGGGTTAATGGTTGCAGGCTGTGGTTGCCACAGTGATTTCATGCATGTGTCTGTATTGGAGGTTGGGAGTGGGTGATAGCAGTAGGAGCTAACTTCGATGGGAAGAAATAAAGGGAGAGAGGAAGGAGTGTGTCTTGTTTTTATGCATAGGACACTGTCCTCTGAGACATGTATTTGTGATTTTCCTCCTTCAGGAGAATAGGGAACGAGAGATCCAGGAACTTCATAGTCTGCAAAGGCGAAAGGAGCTGGAGGAGAAGCGTCGATCCTGGGCAGCTGGAGAGCTGGGGAGCTTTGGGCGGAGCAGCAGTGAAAATGATGTAGAGATGTTGGCTAAAAACGGACTTGGAGAATTTCTTCCCTTCTTGCAGCAGAGGCCTCAAAGCCCTTTGTACAGAAACACAAATTCCAGACGCTCTCGACTTTCTTTGGGGGTGACTGCAGACAGGGAGTTGCAGAGTTTCCTGGAAATCTCCAAAGATGAGGATCCAAACAAGTTTAACAGCCTTCCCCGTGCAAACACCCGACAAGCAAAACCTAACGTAGCCTGGCCGGAATCCAAAGAAACGAGGGATCTCAACTTAAACACCTTGCACTTACACCAACAGTCTGAAATGGAAGTGAAAAGTGGTGGCCCCGTGCAGGTGCCTCCAGCTCAGCCCAGTCACCTCAGCAGCTCAGCCAGTCCTGGTGCCCATTACTCACAGAGGAGCACCGACTACAACTTGCACACTTCCAACGTGTCCTGCGAGGAGTCCACAGATATAAATGCTCTGGCCCTTGCAATTGAGGAGCGTGAACTTGTTAAAGGGTTACGTAAGTTTGATATTCAAGGAGCAAAGCCTGCAGAAGATGCACCTTTAATATATTTAGAGGATGCTGGCGGGACAGACCTGGAGACTCTGGATGATCTAAGCTTCCATTCCCTGAGCACTGCCGATGATGAGCTGCCTCCAGCTGTCAGGACTTCCAGAGAGGTCCGTGACCATCAAGCCAAGGCAGTGGGTTGCAAGACTGAAGCTTTAGAGCCCAGCAGCAGCAGCCCTATGGATACAAGTGTTTCAGGAAGTAGGGAAGATGGGCCAGTGTGCTACATGTCAGATACCACAACTGATTGTTCTCTGACATTGGACTCTGAAGAGGGAAATGATTTTAAACTGGCAGGCAATGAAATAAGAAATGAGGCTGGCAAAGCATGCTCTTCTGGCAATGATGCTCAACACAAGGCTAGATCATTCTTCTCAAACCTGAATTCCACCTCTGACAAGGACCTGTCTCTTCACACTTCTGCCAATGATAAGGACGATGCTGATAGCAAGCACACCCTTCCTAAAGAAAAACCCATAAAAAATAAAGATCTAATAGGACCAAAGACAAACTCTCTAAAAGATCGATCTCCAAGCTCCACAAAATCCAGTGGCACTCGCCCTAGCCACACTGCTCCTTCCAGACCTGTCAGAACTTTGAATGCCTCTGAGAATGAAAGTATGAGGAAAGTGGTGCCTATTTCTCGGTCAAACAGGGCACCCAGCAGTGTGAAAAAGCCAGAAGCCAAGCCAGCCCTTCGTGAAAGCAGTACAGTGGAAAGCCGGCTGTCGCATCGCAGCTCTGTCCGAGGCACAACAGACACGCTGCCAAGAAGTCCCTACAGGCACAGCATGTCGGTAGAAGAGCCAAAGTTACGAAGGGGCACTGTCACCTCAAGCAGTGCTCATTTCGAGAGGGACAGAGTCGCTCTCAAGAAGCCAATGTCCAAACCCATTACCAGGAGTAATGTCAAATCAAAGACAGATGAAACGAAGATGTGTCGCTCCAGTGTAAAACCCCAGACCCCTGCAGATGAAACCAAGGTTGCCACAGTCAGTATTCCCAAAGCACCACCTGCTGTCCCAAACTTTGCAAGGAATACAGTGGCCTCTTCTTCAAAGCGTGCAAAAGTGGATCTATCCAGCTCATCCAGACCTCCACCCATCACAAGGTCTGTGTCCCAGAGGCTGCCTAAAGTGAAGCCAGCAGCGACCTCTGATGATCCAAATCCAAAGGAGAACAGTGTGAGTACTTTAAAGAGAGCAAGTAGTGCCAGAGTGGTTGGAAGAAGCATCCTGCAGGGAGAAGCTGTCAGCACGAAAGCAGAGCCTGCACCAAAGGAACAGGGAACAGTGGAAAAGGCATCTCTTAAACTGAAGGATGCAAACCGAACCACAATTGGTAAAATCCTGAAGCCGTTATTGAAATAAGGGAGAGGGGTTTTTCAACCTTGGAATGTGAACACTTGTCCAAGCACTGGATGTCTGTGTAGTGAAATTCCTTAAATCACTAACCTTGCCAATACATGGCATCATGTGCTTATTGAAGTACGGCACACTGTTGGAAAAGGGCAAGTAGCTGTGTTCTGGTCTAAATCCTTTTTTATGAATTTGAATGTATTTAAAGCTACTGTGATGGAAAGCGAGCAGAACAGCAAATCTTAGCATTTTTTGATAAAAAAAGTTACCAAAAGCCAAAAAGTTTTAAGAAGTTTTAACTACAAGATGAAACACTTTGTGACAGAAAACATGGATTAAGGCCAGTTTTGTTGTGTGCATGAAATTCTTCCTAGGACTCAAGCCTTTGTGCTTGTTGGTTTCTTATTTGATGTCAAAATGAATCTTGTGGAACAGTACTGAAATGAACTTAGGTGATCGTGCTTTCCATTGCTTTCAATTCCTTGGATTCGGGAGCTCTTTTTGCCTGTTGCAAAGTCCATTGCTGGCAATTGGACAGACTGGGAACTGCTGGCCAAAAAATTGTAAAACAAGACGTTTGCTGTTTATGGCTGTCTTTAACCTCCCTGAAGAATTTATAGCATGTTTTATGAATGTGTATGTGTGTCTGGGGAAGGCTTTCTGCTGGGCAGGAGGCTTGTTCTCCAAGAATGTGGCAGCATTGTCTTGCATGCACAAGTGGATACGGCTGGTGCTGCATTGGGTAGCACAGCTGGAGGCTGTGCCTGTTGGAAGGGCCATTGGCATGACAACTACTCCTGACGTGTTTTGATCACAAGCTAACTTGCCAGCTTTTGGTCATACAGAAGTGCCATATATTTATGATACATATCAGGATGTTTGCAGTTCAGCTCTTGAAGGCTGCAATGTAGTGCCGAGCACTTTCTTACCATTCCATGTTTCCACTGGTTTGTATACTACCAAACTACTTGAATGTTGCAATGGCTCTGATTGAGCCATTAGTTTCCCTCCTCCTCCTCCTCCACTCCTCCTCCTTGTCAACAAGAATATTTAGCATGAAACACAGAGCTTACGCATGACAATGTTTTTGTAGAATTCTTTGGTTGCTTAAAATGTGGTTTTCAATGTTTAAAGACTCTAAAGGAATTAAACTAGCATTTGATAAGCTTTTTGCAAAGTAAAAAAACCCCTTTTTACCTGCAGATACAAATTTTAACTTCTGTCTGACTGAGATACAGAGAATGAGGGGAAACTCATTCAGCATGCTATGCATCTTCCCAAGAGAAATGTATTTAGATGGGGAAAGTGCTGTTCTCCTAAGCATTTTATTTAAAGAATTGCCTTTTATTCACTTATGAATGAAGCCTCATTTAAGAATAAAATAAAAAACAAAAGGGAAATCTCTTCAGACAAGTGGCATTGGCATACTAGTGCTAGATCTGTTTGTCTGCTCTATCCCTGCATGCTGGGAGAGTGTAATTCAACGAGAATGAGCTCACACGCTTCTCACGGGCTGGAATCAGGGACTGCTAACTGTGAGGTTTGAACCTGGCAAGGGGCCTTTGGCTCCTCCCACATACCAGCCAATCTTGATGCAGACATCATACCCAAACACCATAAAGTATTGCACAGGGCTTCTTGTTTGAGTCTGTCCCACGGGGAGAATTTATAGAGCCCATTTTTTGCGAGGGCAAATATTTTGCTTTTTTGGATAAGCTTTTTGGATACTGCCTCCATTGTGGGTTAGATACAAAAGCATCTCCCTTCTTATTTGTATCTGTGTGGATGTATGCACATCTGCAAGAGCAGATGATTGATATTTTTCCTTTTTTTTTTTTTTTAAGAAACAAATTTTATTGGTAGCAAGCTTGGAAAATAATTTAAATGTATTTGGAACATGTAAATAAATTTCTATAAATCTGTGTAAAAGAAAACCGACTGTATTTAATGGAACATTTATACATTTCGGAGTAACTCAGTAGTTTAATAAAGTTCCCATTTACTGGGTATGAGGTTTGTACTTTCTCCTTTCTATTACACTCTTGGCTTTGGTCCTGGAGAGCTCAGGCAACTGACTCTGGGTGGGTGACTGTGGGAAGGACTCTACAGCACAAATCGTGGTGTTTGAAATCCTGGGTTTGTTTTTATATCGAGACATGCAGTTGAACTGCAGTTTCCGAACATTTCTGGGCTGGGACTTTCTGCACAGGTTTGAGTATAACATAGGAGGCTTTAGATGGTAGATGCAGCACTTCATGTACACACTCTATGTTGTGGCCAAGACAAATGTTCATGGCACTAACAAGTCTGGATCTGTCGCTATCTTCATGCCTTTGAGCTTAGCACACTTTATTGAGAAATTCTGGTCTACAGCTCCCATGACTGTGGAAGTACAGAACAGCCTGTTTTGCAGGAGCATGTGGTGACTTTTGCACTGCAATTGTGAATTTTTCAGTTTTGTCCCATTCTCCCATTATTTTTCCTTCTTTATTGCATATGAAAGAACATCTATTCAGCAGAAAAAAAGCTAAATCCAGCCAGCCTCTTTGTCCTCAGGGAACACTTCCTCTTCTCTGCTATGGAAATAATTTCTGGACTGGAATTGCTGCTTTTTGCAAACTTGTTTAGCCCCTGACTTTTCTAGTTTGGTGAGTGTCTCTCCCCATTTGGAGTGGCAAGCACCTGCTGTCTGCCAGTGCTGAGTGACGGCTGCTGGTGGAATCTACGTGGGAAAGCCCTTCACCATCAAAAGGTGTGTCTCAAAAGTTTGTTTTTTTAAACTTCATTTTTATGTCAAAAGGGTTTATAATTACCAATTCATTATTTAAACTACCAGGTGTCAGAGACAGCGATGCCCTGTAGGTTAAATTTCCCATGCCATACAATTTTCCCAAAGGCTACCAGGGCACGGCACTTGCCTGGTTGCAGCTGGCTTTCAGGAAAGGACCAAGACCTTGTCTCCTGCTTGGTTCTGCTGATGTTTCTGACTGTGACCTGGGTCAGTTTCCTCTGGTCACTACTGAGGTGTCAGTGAAGTGGGGGAGCCCAGGGGACCATGAGGGTAATCTGGAGCTCTGGAGTTGGTGAAGATTGAGAGATAGAGGGAAGCTGTGGGAGTAAGAGGTGCTGATTCATACTTGGAGGAATTTAATATTCACATCTCATGTGGGAACTGCATACAAATGAGGGGATCGGTGGATCCCTCATTACAACAGCTCATTAAATTATCAAGAAAGACAGAAAGGGTTCCCATCACACCTCCCACAGTGTACAAGCCTGGACTATGTCATTCAAAATAACCCTTCAGTATCTTTCTAATCTTAGGGTCTGTCTGAGTGGATGGATGCAGACAGCCACACGCTGGCTCCTGCCTAACCCTTCCCGAGCCAGCTCAGTGCTGGGGGTGCTCCCTGGGCGCTGACCCCGAGCTCCCAGCCCGGGGCTGTCACTGCACATCCTCCGGGCTCGGTGCCTCCGGCCGGGCTGCGCTGCTCGGCCAGCCCTGCCCAGAGCCCCGCTGCCCACCCCCGGCAGGGCCTGCCTGCTGCTGCATGTGAGAACGTAATCCCTGTGAGAGAGGCCCAGCTAAACACTGCTCCTTTCAGATTTGGCTGCACAATGTTTTCCATTAACTTGATACATGCTGTTTACATCCTCCTGCTGCTAGTGCCAGAGATAACTGCCTTGGGAACAGCTCCCTACAGGTATTGTTAGCAGCTGCTGGAAACAAAGGAGTTTGTTCTAGCCACGTCACTATCTAAATAGCCAAAAATACGTTACTTTTTTATTACTTGCAAGCTGATATTAAAAACTCTGTTGTGTTCCCCTGATTGAAAGATGCATTCTGGAAATCTTGTATGCTTTTAAAGCTGGCAGCTGAAGAAGTATCTGTGCAACCCTAAAAGAAAGTGACTGAGGCAAAGGATATATGAAGGTACTTGCTGCAAGGTGTGTGATTGGCATCATCAGCATCAAATCACCTCTCAGAGAAGATTGTTTCAAGCCAGTGGTTGTTCCTTGCCATACAATTGGTTTTTTCAGCCTGAAAGCTGAGGTTGCAGGATAGGCATTGGTTATGTCAGCTGGCAACTTGCTCTGATTTAAAAAAAAGAAAACAAAAATCCTCAATCTGCAGCTGCTGATGTCCTGAGTTTCAGCATGGAAGCACTGGAGATATTAGCAGGTTTACTTTAGTGCTGTTGTTCAGGGTGAGGTTGGCAGTGGCTGAGCAAATGCTCAGCGAGGGTGGCCTTGTGTGCATGGAGGGGAGAGAGTTACATGAGTTTCTGAGACCGTTCACACCATCTGAAGCAAACAGACTCCTTTTGAACAGAGATGTGCCTCTTCTGCTTTTGATCAGGTCTGAACAATAGCTCCTTGTTTGTCCTATTCTATCCTTACTTGTTGGGAAGAGGAGCGGAAAAAAAGCAAGAAACTTTGATGCCTCCTCATGGGTCAAGTGGAGCAAAGATATAAACTCTACCTACTTTGGTTTTTGTCTTTTTAAACAATAGGACTTTGACTCATAAATAGAGCTGTTAGCTTCAAATAACTCTCTGCTACACAGGGGCAGCAGATATTTTCAGTGGCTGCAGTGATCCAGCAGCAAAATGAGCATAAAAGCAAGAACTCTGTTTAGCTCCAGAGTACATCCCAGTGATTGTTTCCTCTTCTCCGAAAACAAACCCTAGCAACTGAGCCCAGACAATGTTCATTTGGGTACCCAAGAGGAGCTGGCTAGAAAATACTTGATTCCACTTCTAAATAATTGTTTACAATTCATTTTATTTGCCTTTATTTTTCAGTTTCTTTATCATTAGAAGTAAAAAGGTGACTTTCAAGAGAGAGCAGTAAAACAGGGCTGAGAGATACAAAGCTACTATCACCTTCACTTCTCTGGTGCTTGCTCCTCATGGTCCTTTTCTGTAGGTTTGGGGAAACAGATTCATTGACTCTCTATGTGCACTTTTAGTAGTTTCTTCAAAACAGTAATATTTTGCATCTTTCAGGTGGGCTAGCACAAGTTGTGGGAAGGAACTAAATATATATCTAAGGTGGATATGTGCTCAGTTGGTGTTAGGAATTACTGAAGCCCAGTAACTGGTGTGCTTCGTAGGGAAAAGTGCACAAGGAAGAAAGTGACAAGAACAAACAGGCACAAGTGGAGACAAGTGTTCAGAACCAGTACAGGTCCCTTTCTGTCTGCTTTTTCTGGCAACTCTAGGTTTAAAACACAGTCTCCAGGAGAAACCAGGACTTCCCTGAGCCTAACTCCACTGAATTGCTGCAGAAAGCAATTGCCTGAGAACTGCTGGAGTCACTTGAGTTCTGGGGCTGAAAATAGGACACGTTGCTAACTTCATGTTTTGGTTTCTGGTGTTTCTCACGCAGCATTTTAAACTGATTCAGACGTATTCCCTATGCAAATCTTTAATCCCTGTTGTTAGGAAGAAAAATGGGTGTAAATGTGGTTTTGATTTTTTTCCCCACCCTTTTACAGCTGTATTTACCCCTATATGTCCCATGACTGCTTCCTCCCACTTCTGTTTCCTCTGTTATAATCTTTCATCTTCCTCTTAAATTTTCCATAATCGTTAATAACTCATCCCTCTCTTAATCTTATTTTCACGTGGCAGGCTTTCTGTACTACTCTTCCATTTGCTTCATCCTGCTTTCTCTCCGTTTCTGGATGGATGTTTTGCTCCATCCCTTTCTTCTTTCTGCCAATGTGAGTCCGTCTCGAATGTCTGTCTGCAAAATCTGCAAACTGAGACCTTTTGCTGCCAGCTTTCAGTAAGGTGTGGGAATAGAGGAACAAAATGAACTCAGACTTTTAAGGCTTGCATGTCTGTATTTTGCAGCTTCGCCTTGTTACTGCAAGCGAGGCGCTGGGGGAGGCCGTTACCCAGAAGTGCATCTTTGCTCTTTTCCGTGTGAGCGTCGCTCACCCCCTACGCCGAGCAGCTTATGAGCGAGCTGAGAATCTGAGCACATGGGGTGATTTTGCAGAGGTGGGTGAGGAAAGTCTGTTCAAATAAAGGTGTGACTAATTTAGCTCTGCGGTGTCTAAAAAGCCCTAATGAAAGACTGTCGACGACAGCTTCAAAAGCCATTTGGTGAAGTGATTTCTAACCCCACCCATAGTCTTGGTACTGAAAGCAAATACATTTGTGCTGTCACATCTGGTGCTGCTTCCCTGTGCAGCAGAGCAAAATAATTGTATTACTGTTTCTTAAATTTGCACGTAGCTTAAATTTGCACTGGATTTGCACTCAGTATGGACTGAGTCTGCAGGATATTTTGGGTTTTTCTGATAGGGTAAGGACAACGACCTTTTTATAAGAGCACGTGAAAGGCCAAAGATAGCTCTTGAAGAAAGTATACTCAATTTTCCTTCTGCTGAAAGTAACTAATCACTACAGGAAAGGGAGAGCACTTGGAACACTTATATACATACTATATTCATACCATAAGCACAGTTTATTGCTGCAAGTACTTGGTGCTCACATATGTTCTTTCTAAAAAAAACCGGAATCCTGTTTAAGACAGTCTTTCCCCCCAGGAGTTTGTAGCCTAAGCAATTGAATAAATGAGCTGAGAAGGCACCTGCAGAGGTCACCCAGCCCAGCCTCCTGCTCCAAGAAGAACTACCTTCACACACAGGTCACTTTGCTGAGGGCCATAGGGTGTTGTTCTTAGCACAAGTAAGAGGGAGGAATAGGATTTTGCTACTGAAATAAGTGTTCTGAAGATGGGAAAACCCTAAGGAAAATGCTGATCTTCTGTAGGCTATGGCTTGAAAGCTGGGAATATATTTAATGCAATTTTTAATGCTAGCCAGTCTGAGGTGGCTGATGGTGATGTGAAGTCAGTAAAGCAAGTAAAAGACAGGAGCTTGGCAAGAAATGCGAGAGAAAACTCAAAAGCAACAGGCAACCTACTGAATGCAAGAAAGAAAGAAGTTTGTGGCTTAAGGGACACCAGAGGTAAGAAAAGAACACTGGAAATTGCAAAGGCTTGTGGAAACAGTGGACATTTGCAGTTTGGATGAAGAAAGAGCAGGAGAGGTGAGAGATGCTCACTAGCCAGGCTGAGGATTGGTCCAGCAGTGTTAACCTGAGCACAGATGAATGTGGATGGGTGCTGGCAGCTCCAAAATCAATCTGTGGGAAAACTGAGGAATGACCCTTGTGAGCTCAACAGCTCAACCTTTCCTGGCAGAGGTTTGCTTACCCTCTTCTTAAAGGAATTAAGGACCAAATAGAATAGTAAGTTACAGTAAGTATTCCTAATGACTAACTTGTGTCCTGCAGGATGGGATGCCTCTTATGCATGCACTGTTAAGCAGCAAGTCTCCTCAAAAATGTGATGCTTCTGATGCTTGTTTTTTTCTTGCAGTGTGGCTTTATGAATGAAACCAGCACCCCCACACTTATAGTAGAGCTGCTGTGGTCATCCCAGGTAGTACAGATACTCATATGGAATACAGAAAACAGCAGCTAACCAGGAAGCCTAGAAATCTAGGAAGTATTTTTGCATTGCTGCAAAGTACTGCCTGAGTTACTGTGAGGGATTTGATGCAATCTGTTGCCATAGACTTAAAATCAACTGGATGGAGCATGGGCTGGATCATCTAGCAGCTCCTGCTTTTAGTGGCCTCTGCAAAATATGAGATTGGTTCATACCCTAGGGGAGATGGTCCCAGATCAGAATTCATGCTCTGAAGGACCTCATATTGAGTAAGGCAGCAAATGAGATGGCAGTAGGGAGAATATGAATTGCACAAGCCAAATCTTACCCCTGCCCTCTCTGTGTGTACCTTGCAGTAGGGATGTAACCAATTTTCACTGACTACTTGGATCTACTAAACAATATAACCACCAAATCAGACCCTGCAAGACGATTTACAGATGAGTTGCCAACTGAAGATACGGCCCAGAGGTTGTGGGTGGGGTGTTAGCAAGGGGAGCTCTTTAAACAGCTGTGAGGAATATCCCTGAAATCTTGGTCTGTTCCTCATCTGTGCAACAAGCAGAGGAGCAAGGCCCCTGAGCACAGCCCTGTGGCCATGGGGTCCCAGAGGTTGTGGTGTCCCCAGCCCTGCACAAAGACAGTGTCTGAAATAATGTCAAATGCGGCAAAAGCAACCCATGGGTGAAGGGCATATGGAAATACAGCAGGAGACATTTTCTAATCGTAGAAGCAACCAACAATATTAAAAAAGACCATAAAGCAGAGATTTGCAAGAATGTGTAGCTTAAAAATTCAGCATGAATTGACAGTGGGGTCCATGACTAATCACAGAGGTCCATTGTATGATTGAATTTAAACTCTTGTTTAATGAAAGTACTTCTCTGAATGTCTCATTGAAAGTACAGTAAATATCTCTGAATAAAATGTCCAGCCTTAATATACAACATTTTAAATGACAGAGAAATCACCCCAACCTTTGGTAAATAGTTTGAACACATAATCACGCTCTCTGTTTAAAACTGTCATAGGATTTCTAGCACAAGTTAATCGGGGTGGAGTGTCTAATTGCTGGTAACTGGATCTGATACAATGTTGTGTGCCAAACTGGCAAGCTCTTATTATCATATTTCTGCTTGATTAAGCAGGAAAAGAGTTGTGATTTTCCCCACTGAAGGTCCACAGCGACTCTGGGGCCAGCCCGTGCTCCAGGGACATTGTGGGGTGTGGAAACACTTGGGAGATGGAGTCCCAGTGTGCTTCTGCTGCCAAGCTGGGATGGGGAACCTTGTTCTCAGCAGGCTGTGGTGGCTTTTGGCACTGGGGGCATTGTTGCTGGCTCTTGGCCTTGGGCTGGTCCCCCTCAGCTCCATGCACTCAGAGGCTGCCATGGGATAGCGGCTCTGGCTGGCAGGGTGCTGCCTGCCTGCTGGCCTTGGGGAGACCCACTGGAACCATTTAGAAACCTGTTTAGCAGAGTTAAGTTTGACAGCAAAGTTAAGTGGAAGCTCTGGGAGGTTGGATCTGTGTTTCCTGCAGTGGTTTCCCAAAACCACTTTAGGTAACCCAAACTCAGTCTCTGTTACACTACAAATGTGCCTAACAAAATGAACTTGTTTCAGAAATACAGGATAGTTGTGTTTAAAAGGTTATTTAACCAGGCTTCCACTATCTGGCCAGTTAGAGTTCTCATGCTTCTTGAAATCACCAGGGCTGCCTTTGGCTGGCCCTGTTGTACTTGCTGTTCCTTTCTCCCTGATGGGGACAATGTGGATGCTGATAAACCCTCTGACTTTCCCCTCTGTTGTCTCCTGCTCTTTGGCCTGATCCTCCTGTCCCTCAGCGATGAATATATATTTTTCAGTAAACCTCTCTCCCTTCGCCTTGGGACTGTGTTGAGCATTCCATAATTAAGGAGGCAGTGATAACGTCTAATGAGTCATTTACTGACGTCCTTTAAAAAGGGAACTCTGACTCTGTCCTCCCTTCTCCTGGGTTTCCTTCCCTCCTTCCCTTCCACTAAAGTTGATGAGAAACCTTGAGCTATCCTACACATTAAACGGCAGCTATGCCACTTGCTTCTCAACTGACCATTTTTTGACTGTTGACTATTTTCTTTATTTTAAGGGTGCATTTAGGAAGAGAAGACTCTTTTTTCCCTTTCTTTTCCTTTTCCTTCCAGTCTTTTTACTTTTTTTTTTTTTGAGCAGACCTGAGCTGTGCTGCTCCCTGATCGCTCCTGTTGCCCGTGCTATGGAAGTGAAACGTCTCTCAGTTGAGCACAACACGTTTGCTGCAGTGCCTCAAGGTGACTGTAAAACAGGTGGCCTCCTCTCAGGTCGTTCTCCTTTATTGATGTTATTGCAGAGTCCTGTGCTATGGCAACCAGAGGAGTTGCACCCTCTGGAGCTGGAGTGGGGCGGAGGGACGAAGGACTGCGCGGGTGCTTTAGGGACCAGCCCTGCTGCAGCCGGCGCGCTGCCAGCGCGGGTGTTTATCCAGCACTGCGGTGAGTCACGGGTGCCATGCTCCACCAAAGCCACCTCCAGCAGCCTCCCCGTGAATCACTGCAGCCTGAGAGGACTTGCAACAATTCCTGGGCCACCAGAAGGATGATCTCATTGCCTGCTGAGTGGAGCAAGGATAAAGTCACGTGGAGCTCTGCTCCCGGAGCCAGGAACATGGCATCCCAGCAAAGAGCTTTCAGGTGACCTAATCAGGCATGTGATTCAGTGTTCAGGACCAAACAGGGCAAAGATTCGTCTCACAGGGAAGGAAAGAAGGAAGGAAGGTACTGCAATATACAAAGAATTAATTTGAGGTGACTTTCATAACAAAACTTGTAAGGCAAGAAGGAATGGTATGGTACAGGGTCTACAAAGGACTTAGCTTTAAGCCATTCTCTTTGCACTGACTGTTTTTGTCTCCTTTTTTGATTCTCCAAGGGGTATTGCCTATTCCAAGTAATCACAACATGAAGTCTGATGATGTAATCTTTGCACACTGTGTCCAGCCCATGGAGCTGAGTTACTGTGATACCAGATCAAACTCACTTGCCAAACCCAGCTGAAGGATTTACTCAAGTTTGCTGTAGCTGAAATAAAGGGCTTTTGCCTCTTCTAAAAAAAAAAAATTGTGGCAGTTTTCCATTTAAATTGGATTTGTTGTTATTTCTTGAAAATTGCTGATTTCTGAAGGAATCAAATGGTCTTTTCTGATTTCAGATATAAAAGATAATAACCCTTTGCTCCTTCTGTAAGACAAATCTTTAAATGCTATGAAAATTGCTAGTTATTTTAAATACATAGACTTCTAAAATCAAAACCAATGCAGAAAATTGGTAAACTTTTTTGTATCATCTTGAAATTGTAAAAGGCTGATAATTTTACAAAAATTTAAAATCAACTCTTTTTTTTTGGTTAAGAAAGGTTGGGGGGTGGATTTGATGAAGCTGGAATTTGATCTATGACAATGAGGCAGCTCAAAGCTGCTTCTTGCTTCTATTGCTGTCAGCTGGAGTTCAGATTTCAGGAGAAAGTGGAGGAAATTTATTCCCGGAGATCCCTGGGGTTTCAAGGTGCCACATCTGCTGGCTCCAAAGCATGCATGGGAAGCCAGTGGGCTGCAGCAAGCAGCAGTCAGCAGGGCTCAACTCCTGCACATATCTGCTCCTTGAACTGTGAGTGTTGGCCATCATCCCTCTTCCTGGGCAAGGCATGCCCACGTGTTGGTGCTAATTGGATAGTGCTGACAATCCCCAAAGTAATATTTTGGCAGCTGCTTTCCATTCCTTGACTCTGTTAGGTGTATGTTGGTGGCTAACCACATGTAACAGCACGGGTTAGATAATGAAATCATTGGGGTAAGCACTGATAGGGCTGAAGAAAATGATCCCAGAAGGGACTCCCTCAGTGTTGACCATCAAACAGCACCAGCCAGCTTACATCCATTAATTTTCCCTTCCCCAGGCCTGATGTTGTCTTGTGTCATGGAAAAGCCTTGTGAAAATCTCAACTGAGGATAAATGTGGTGGTTCTCAGCAGCAGGTTGGTCCAATGGTATCAAGCACCACAGCTGAAATACTTGTGAAAATTGGCCTATGTTTTCCTCTTCTGTTCAGCTTCTGGTTTCAACATTTGTCAACCTCACAGCAGCCTGATTGCTTAGCTGGTAAAAGGATGAGCTGCTATACTAGAACAAAGAAGCCTGGGGGATGCACTGCATGACCTGGGAAGCTCTCTAATGATTTTGTAGGCAAAATGGAAGCTATCAGGTAAAGGGCTCTTTACATTTCCCAGGACAGCTACTTTGCTGGGGAAGGGTGCAAAGCATGAACATGGCCCAGGCCAGAGCTGGAACAACCAAGGGCACAAAAGCAACAAAAGCCTCTGTGAATACCAGCTCTCTGTTCTGGCTTGCAGGGTTTTAAGGAAGTGAGCTGCAATTGTCATGACATCAGGCAGCTAATATCAAATTCAGGCTTGGTGAACTCTGAGTGTGCCTGCTCCATGGAGGTGCATCTGGAGCCTTTTGAAAGGACTTTCCTTAGCTGCTGTGCTCGCTCTTTTGAGTCATAACTGCAGCGTGTGTGGTGCTGCCCAAGCGCAGCAAATGACACAAGGCTCACACTTTGGAAGAGGTGTCTCAACAGCTTTCCCTGCAGCATGTTGGGTAATCTTGAAAATGCTGAATATTTTTCTTTAAAAAGTCAGAGTGTGTGTGCATGAGAAGGGGTGCAGGGTAGTTGCTGCCTTCCACATCTCACTCCTGTGGGGGGCTGGAAGGCCAACACTGACAGCTGGTTCCCCGAGATGGTCCGTGCTTTCTGAAAGCTTTAGAGATGAGAAGGTGGGTAAAGGGCTAAAATCTTTGAATTGTGGCTATAAATGGAAAGGGGGTGGTTTGAGATGTTCTCTGCTGAAGTGGCTGAAAAGCCAAAGTGTTTGGAAATGTTCTGAGCACAGAGGAAACAAGTTGTTTATGATCCTGCTGCTCTCTCAGGCCTGCTTTATGTACAAATATGGCCAAAAATGGTTTTTGAAGAGCTACACAGGGCTGGGGAAAGACAAGGAAGCAAGATCTCTTGGTCGGTTGCCTGGATTGCTGGAGGGGAAAAGGAGCCCCAGAGCCTCACGCCAGGGAGCAAATCCCTTGGGTTAGGGGATGCTCCAGGGTGAGTGTAGGCAGACAGAGGTGAAGCACACTGTGTATAGCCCTGATATTCAGCAGTGACCAAGCTGAGGCCACAGTCCTGGCAGGTGTAGGAGGCAGTGTAGCTCCCACCTCCGCCTTCCACCCTCCCCACAGAGGAGCACATGGGTGAGCACAGTGGGGGCCATGGACCTCCAGGAAACTTATTCCCAGTGCCCCCAAATCAGTGCTCATGCTCAGCTCTGCAAGCTGGATGCAGGAACCTTGTTTTCATGGATGAGCAAGCTCAGTGTGCCCAAATATTTCTTTTCTCCCCTGTCTTTTATCAGTTTATTTGTCATAATCGGATTATGCTTGTATTCCTCTTGGCCCAGTCCCCGAGGTGCCTTGTATCCGCTAGGAATAGTCAGCCAAGCTGTCCTGTTTCAGGATGGGCAGCTGGGGCTGTGTGAATGGCACACCCTACAGTTAACTGTGTCACTGCAGGACTCCTCACTGCCAGATAATGCCTAAATTGCTTGAGACTGCAGCATAGCCCAGATTGGGAACCGGGGGCTTCCTTTTGGGATGCGCCTGAGTCTAACCAGTGAAATGTACCATGAGGCATCCAGAATATGAGGCACAGGTCTACACAAACTTCTTTATCTAAAGGCACTTTGGATGAAGGAAATGCATGTGGATAAGGTATTTAATAGAAAATATACTGAAGACTCCCTCCTTTCTTTAGACTGTTTTACATCACAGACCCATGCTGCTTTTCTGGCAGTTTTTGATATTCTGAGCTTTTAAGAAGAAGAATCCTGATGCTTCCTAGTGAAGAATCTGGCTCTACTGCCACATGTTGGAGGCAAAGATTTGCTATTTAATTTTTTTAAGAGGGAAAGAAGGAGGAATGTGGTGGGAAGAGATGAGTGAGACAAGCGGAGCCAAAGGCATCAGCAGGTAGTGACCAAGAGGTGTGAAATGTCAGCAGGTAGGAGCAGGTGCCCAGCGTGATTCCTTGAAGAAGAAGCTGCTCCAGGAGCAGTCGGGTTGAGGCATGCACCATGTAAGTGGTGAGTTGTTCATCATTACTCAGGGGAGCAAGACAAATGAGAAATCAATTGAACATCAAACCATTGTTTCTGATTGCATATGTCGAAAATAAATGATTCATTGAGTGCTTTAATTGATTCATATACGTGGCTAGGAGCTCCAGTCTTGATTTACAGATCTCTTCACCAGTCAAGCTGGAAAGTCTTGCTCCTACTCACTTTATTTGTGCAACAAACATCCTTTTCTCTTGGCCAACCCACTTACACACTTTTTTTTCTGTCTGATTGTTTACTTTGCCTTTAAGAGGTTGGTGATTCCTCTCACTTGTATGGTGCTTTTAAATTCTTTTTTTAATTATCAGAGGAGCCTAGAAGGGGTGGGGATGGCTGTGCATAAAGCACTGGGCTCTGTGCCCAGCAGGGCAAGCAGATGACCCCAACCTCAGAGAGCTGCAGTCTAGAGTGTACCATGGATTTACAGTGTCCACTGCCAAATAAGTGGGAAAGAGAACATTTGGTAACTTAAGAGCCTTTTGTAACTCCTTGTGAGATATACTGTGGAGTACTTTGTGTCGGGTAATCTGTATGGCCTCTGTAGACAGCAGCAGCTGCTTGCAGGGGCTGAGCAGGCTGTGCCCTATCCCTGCTGCTGTCTCTGTTATCCACATGCCTGAGGAGGAGGTGCTGGAGATCTGCCTCTGCTTTGCCACAGCAGTTTGATAAGTCGTCAAAACAGAAGGGAAACAGGGGGGTGTTTGCTGCAGGTGAGGGGAAGGAATGATGAGGGAGAGGTATCCTGGCTTGTGTAACTGGTGGGTGGTACCGTGCTGGCGAGAGCTGTCAGGACAGCTGCAAGGACAGGGAGGTCCTATCTAGCTGGTCCAGGAGAGCAGGTCTCTGGCAGTCCTGACTGAAGGGAGCACAAGTGGAGAAAGGAGGGAAAAGGAAATTTGACATTTATCTCAGCGTTTATCAGGCAGCTAAGGCAGAGGCAGCCTCCCAATAGCCCTGTGTGCCCCTAGCCATGCAGAGACAAATGCCCTGTCTGCCCTTTACCACTCCAGCCTGGATTCTGTTGGGTTGCATGGCTCTGCCTACGTGTCTCTGTGTGCCCTGAGGTCAGGCTGTGGGGAAGCACAGTTATCTGGGAAGAGCCTTCTCCAGCCAAAAATACCATAATGCCACCAAGCTCCTTGATTCATGGCAACCACAACTGAGGTGGCTACCAATAAACTGGGCAAGAGAAAACCAACAGCAAGAGAAAAAAAACCCAAACAGTGGCAATCACTCACAATTATTTGCCACCAAGTAGAAGAGTCCTAACTTAGTTGCCCAGGGACTGATTAAGAATGGAACAAACAAGTCACTCACAGGAGCTCTTAGGGGATAAACTGGATTTATCTGTCTGAGAAACAATGCTTTTCACTAGGTCGTTTTTCAGTTGGTTAACACTTTTTTTAAACACTTTCTTTTTTAACACTTTTTTCTAATACTTCTAAAATAAATAGTTAACATTTTTTCCCCTCAGCTCTTTGCTGTGGTGCTGGGGCTGGCAGGGAGAGAGAGATAGCAGAGGACTTGGGAGCTGCAGGGTGGGCAGGAGCTGCCTTTTTTCTGTTTCTGCACTCCACACCATGGCTATGGGACTTTGGCTGGCAGACCTGCATCAGCCTGGTGAAAAGGGTCTCCAGCTCTGGACCCACAGGCTTCCTCTCTGATTTGATCAAATGTCTTGTCTGGATCTGTTTGGCAGTGGAACAGCTACAGTGCTGCTACATATGTTTGTAGGTTTTTGGGTGATACATTTTTGCATCGAAATGGAAAGATCGCATGTCCTGTGTCTGCTCAAGGAAGCCCACACAAATGAGAATAAATCTAGAAACACCTCCTGGTCTGTGCCCAAGCTGTCTCTGGTGCTTGGAGGTCTGAGTCTCCCACTGCCTGATGGTTTATCAGCACAAGTGGTTTATCTGCCTTTGTGCTCCAGCCAGGAAAGCTTGGTTTCTGCAATATTTTTGAATTTTGAAAGCCTATAAGGGAAGGGTCTGAGTCCTTTGCCCTGTCCAGAGAAGCTGTGCAGGCGGGCACTGGTGGCACCTGTGTTGACTGTCAGGCTGCAGGAGCTGAGGTGACAGTGAGCTCTTTTGAAGCTGGGTCTGGTTGTTCCACTCTTTGATGGGTAACTTCCTTCTTTCAGCAATGATTCAGTGAAGACAACGTGGGTTGGATATGGTGAGGGAGGGCAGGGTTAAAGAGTAGGAGCTTTGGCTTCGAAATAGGGTGTTTTGGGGAGGTAGGTAGCTTGAAAGTTCAATGCAGTTTGTGGTGAAAAGCAAGAAAAAAAGAAAGATGCTGTTGCTAGGCTAATAAACAATGTGATCATATAGCCACAGGCAGAGACCAACACCTGGAAGGTTGATGGTGTGCTTGTGCTGCCTGTTACTTCTTTTCTCATTACTGGTTAAAAGAGAGCAATGTAAAACAAATCTGGGGAGGATTCAGTGTTCCCCTTCCATAAGGCAAACATTTGCAGGGAAGTGTCTCTGAAAGCTTTGCTTCAGTCCTGGTTCTGCAAAGAGGTTGCAGGAACTAATTATTCATGATTTTATCTTGCTACCTGAAATACATAAATAGCCTAAAGGTTCCTCTGATGGACTTCTTCCAGCTCTTTGATGTGCCAAAGATAATTTCTGTACATACTCCCTCAACCTGTCCCCACTCCCTACCTGAAGTTTAATGTTTCTACTTGTTATGTTTACCTGTCTGTACTAGACTGTAAGGTCTCCCAGGCAGGGACCTTGCTGTCTTTCATGTTGAAGTACCTTGAAGTAGTTGTAACTTCAACAGCTGTAAAATGTGATATAAATTAAACAGTGTCAACTAACACAACTTTTTGGTCTTTTCTGTACTAGGCAAGTTTTCCACAGGGCTACCAGCTGTTCCTGACACCAGGCTGGCATGATTTGTGCCAGCAGCACCAGCAACCCATCCCCAAGGGGCAGCCACCATCGTGAGAACTCACAGTACCCTGGAAGACAATCCTGTCTGTTACAACAAGTGGGCTGATGTAGCCTGTGCCCACTTGGAGTCAGGCTCCTTATGAGGTATCAGCAGTGACAAGGCTTTTTGGAAAGCCTCCACCTGAGAGAAATCATCCGTGCCCCATGGGTTTAAAAACTATCTCTTGGAACTTCTAAAAACTCAAAAAAACTCTCACAGTGATCTGGGTTTAAGTTCCCTTATGTGAGAGTGTACCAATGAAAGCAAACAGATGCATCCCTGCCTACAGGAGGTAAGGCAAGAAACAGGCAGAGCCCAGCAACACACGCTGCCCTGCCCCAGCTCCTGCATGGCTCTGGTGTATCCCTGGGGCTGGAACCCCCACCACAGTGTTTTTGGGAGCCTGCTCCTTGCACCCAAAGTCCACAGAGCACTTACAGCCGGGTCTCTCTCACCTTCCTCTCTTTGGAGGCAGTTTCTTTGAGCAGTCTGGGATATGTCAGGGAGAGACCTTGTTTTTATAACCTCCTGTTATAGCTGGAGGTGATGCCTCTGTGGTGACAGCTGGGAAGCAGGCTTTGATCTGGTGCATCAATGCCTCCTCTGGGAATTCAAGCCTCTGAGCCTCATTTGCCCTGGGCAATCATTAGGAGGATTTCCCCTAAATAAAGAGCCATCAAACCTTATCAGCTGTCTTGCTATGACTGTGTCACCGCTCTTTGAAGACAGCATCTGCCACAGAGAGGTCAGCCAGAGCAATGTCTGGGTAAAAGTCCAGTGTGCACACCAAAGCAGTGCAAAACTGGAGAGACATGTTCTGGCATTAGTTCAGCCCCACGGCATCCCAGCAGGTCAGGAACTAGCAGCCATTGGGCCAGGAGTCCAAGTCCCTATTAACTCCCTGCCAAGAACATGGTCTTTCAGGCCTCCCTTTAGTTTGCAGGGTGCCATCAGCAGGGTCTCACCAGCAGCAAGTTTATCCCACTCACCAAGGAAAAGACTGCACAGGGCCTGCTGAGCCCTGGCAAGGGGGAAGGTTGGGCTGAGGCTGCTGGCAATCAGGTGTTCAATCCTACAAGGGGTCCCTGGCACCTACCAGCCTGAGCTGGGCTGTCCTGCTGCAGTTGTGGGAAAAAAGCAGGGCTGGCTTTTGGGTTTTGCAGCCCTCATCACTGCAGCACCCTAGAAATGAGCAGGGGCTGGTGGAGCAGCATGGTTAGGATTAGGAATGGAAAACTGGGACATCCAAGTGCTACTTCTGGCTTTACTACATGCCCTTACTTTGCCTAACTGTAAAAATGCTGGTAATGCCTTCATGTTTTTCATGCCAGTTTGGCTTCTGAAAGGTTGACCATGACATTTGGAGGTAAATTGCAGGGATAAAATGCTGTTGCACATACAGGTTGTTTTTCTTCTCTAGAGAAGCTTATTTCCAAAGACAAGGGAGTGGTGGATGTTAAAGGCCCTGTAAAGTGGCTCACGTGGGGAGCATGAGACCCTACGCCCAGGCAGACTGCCTGGCTCGGAGCATGAGACCTCAGAAGTGCCTGTAGATTTGGTTACTTCTTTCACACATCTGCTCCCACAGACTGCTCAAGGCTCTTCCATATTTCTTTCAATCAGGGCTATTCTTCCACTGACCCAAGGCTGCTATTCACTGATGAATTGGGTGCTGTTCATTGCAGCTTGAAATACTATTTTGCTACTTGTAATACTTCCCATTCATTTGCTGTGGTGATTGGATTCATAACAGCAGAGATGCAGCTTTCATTGATACTTGATGCAGCAGCAATACCCTCAGCAAAGGCTTTTTTGTACATAGGCTCCAAACCTTTCAACCACACTATCATAGAAAGCTATAATGTCCCTTTTCTGCAATGCCCCGAGCCACCTGCAGCCCCTGAAAGAGGACATTGTTTCCCCAATTAACCAAACAACATGGGCAGTGTCTGTGCTGGTTGCAAGGGAGGGCTCTGGGTAATCTCTTTTTGCCCTGCCCCAATCCCTCACCCTCCATATGCCCCCATCCTGTTTGAGGCTGAATTTCAGTCCCCACTGCTGTTTAAAACTAAATGGAAGAATGTTTGCAGGGAGGGTTATTTTAGCTGTTAAATGAGCCTCCTGATACTATTCTCACAGGTGGGGCTGGTGATTCTGCTAGGAGGGATTCCTGGATGCTGGGGCTTTACATGATCAGACATGGTTTTCTTCTTGCCTCAAAGTGACCACTGGGGAAGTGGGGCTGTTTTTCTTTCTCCTTTTCTATTTTCCAAAAAAAAGCACTCATGTAGGGAGAGGATGCTGCACTACCTTTTGCTCAGAGAAAAGGAGCCTGACAGCTTAGCACTGTTCAGAGACAGGAAAATTACTCTGTCTAGTGAATATTCTAAAGAGATGAAGTAACAGGGTGCAATCAAAATCCCCTGTTTAAAAGAAGAGCTGTCTCACTCCTGTTAAACCAACGATTTAATTGTTTCGCTCATCTTTTGCAGAATAACTTCAGAGAAGAAATGGTGGAAATGTCTGTAAATGCTTTTTGATAAAGCAAGGGAAGATTCAGACTGTAATCCATGTTGGCAACCAGAGGAAAAAAACCTCTGCCTCAACAGATAAGTGGTGGTTTATTATGGGCATATCCTTACCTGTTTCACTGAGTGGAAAAAGGAGTTGTCACCTGTAGCTCAGCGCTGTCAAGCGCCACCCAGCAGCAACACAGTTGCCATTTGGCAGGGTGTGATACCAGCCCTTGCTTGTTTTGGATAAACAGAGTTATGTTTTGAAGGGAATAGCAACACTGTTTAAGAAAAACAGAGTACTTAAGGAAAAGTGGATTATACGCTGAGCTAGTAAAATGCCAAGAGATGACAAAGAATCTCTGAGCTGCCCCACTGCAGCCCCCTGCGTTGCAGTTCACTGTTGTAGTGCCTGGAGAAGTAGTTGGTGGGTTGTTATCCCAAGAGATGCAAAGAAGTGTGCATAGTGTTTTGAATCATAGCTTTTTCTCTGCCTCACATTTTGTCTTTCTTCCTTGTGGCTGTCTTGGAGGGGATGGAACATGGAATCACCTCTGCATCTCAGGAGCAAGAGGAAGTCATCTTAAGTGTCGGGCTCTTGTAAACATCCCCCCCTCCTTTCAAAACCTTTGCCTATATTTGTGTCCTGTCCAGTTTCCAAACAACTGCTGACACAAAGTGCAAGCCTACTCCACCCATGTGTGCAGGATGTGCAGGGCTTGGGGTGAGGGGCTCTGGGGAAGTGGGGATCCAGCAGCACTGTCCTCAGGCAGGGCTCCTGCAGGCAGGCAGGGGCAAGGCCATGCTGGGACTCCCAGACACAGTTCCTACTAAACCCCTGCAAAAAAATACCTGGCACAAGAATAGTTTGCTGGGATTCCCCTTCCTGCTATTTCCCTCGAGGCCTTAGCCACTTGTTTATCTTGTGGGAGAAGTCCACAGCTACAGTTAGCTTTGCATATTTGATCCTGTCTGAGGTAATTCCTTCATCCTATCTGCAATATTTCTATTGCAAGCGCCAATAAATGTTTCATTGAAGTGACACAATTGCTCAATGAACATATTACCTCTATTGTCCCTGTGATCTCAAATACAAATGTTGTGGCAGTCACCTCTTTGTGGGCTTTGTGACAGAGGCACCAAGAAGCAAATGCCAGAGCTGGCCGTGGCTGGCACTTTGGAGCTGATCTCTTCAGAAGCCCTGGGAGCCAGGCATGATGCTACCACCCCTCCACAGGGTTAGTGATGAATGCCTCCAGGACATCTGCTGAGAGGATTGCAGTCAGTTTTGAAGCACAACCCACAGCACCAAATATGATTTTTTAAAGGATGCAGGGCACAGTGCCTTTGGTTCCTACTGAGCAACCTCAGGATTGTGGGCGTGTGGCACTCTTGAAAATCAGGCTGTACTTGAATGGGAAAAGGCAGAGAGATGTATGACAGGAATGATCAGAGATGCACAATGCTATCTGTATGAAAAGAGACTGAATGTCAGATTTAGCCTAGAAAAGGGAGGACTCAGGGCTGTGACAGGTCTGCAATGTGATGAACAGCAGGAGGAATGGCTGCAGTTGCTTGTAGGGCAAGAACCAAGGGATGTTAAATGAAATCATCAGGCAGATATTTTTTTAAGGCATGGAGAAGGAAGTCTTTTTTTCACCCAACCATAATTAATTGGTGGAACTCATTGCCATAGGATGCTTCAGGTGCTGAAACTATACATTGGTTCAAAAAGCAATTAGGCAAATTAATGGGAAAGCAGGCTATGGAGGCTTGTTAGAGCTGCTGCTGCAGATGCTGCCTGTGGCCTGGAAAGTCCTTGGGCTGCCTAGTGCTGGGATTTGAAGGGTTGCATCAGGCTCACTGCACTCTTCCCCGATAACCCCTATGGACCAGAGCTGCAGAACAGCTCTAGTGTGTCTTCTTTTCCCAGGGCACACCATGCCAGACTGGAAATACTCCCTCTGTAAGGATTTTTCTCAAATGCAAAAATCAAAGGACTTCTGAATATCACAGTAGGGTACTGGGAGGGAGGGAGGAGATCTTGGCAGCTCTCACTTGTCTGAAATGCATTAGTGTGGGAGCTGTGCCTTTGTCCCCCTCCCTGACTTTCATGCTGGCAGCAGTGTTTCCTTACCAAGCCAGCGATGTGGGTACCGACACAGAAGATGCTGTGAGGGCAGCAGGACACAGAGAGAAGACGGGGTCAACTTAGCTGCTGTAGCTGCATGTTTAGCTTCACTTCTATGCACCTGGACACCTTGTCCTTCACTCCAGGACACTCTGGTTAATTGTGGCATGTGAGATGCTACTAGATGCAGGTGTAACACCAAGATATTGCAAGGAAACAGCTCCCACATATATACAGATGGAGAGAGGTGTAGTCTGCAGACTGTGATTAAAGCTCAGTGCATTTACATTTTAAATGCTTCAGTACCCAGTCAGTTTAGATAGCTTAACCTCTGAGAATTAGATAGCTTAATCAGACAGAAATAGAAGCTGCACAGAGAAAGCTCTATAAAACCTCTCTGAGTACAGGAGCCCCAACCTTGACTTAATTTTTGTTTAATGCAGCAGTTTGCTAGGCACTTTTCAGACAAGCATAAGAACTGGAAAGAGATTTCATGTGCAAAGATATGTAAAACAAGACTTGTGATTTGTTTATTACATGAAAGAACACAGAGCTTAGGATGAAAGGGTATAAAATAAATGCCATGGGAACCCAAACAGCTGCACTTTTTTCTTGGCACAGAGAGAGGTAAAACACAGATTGTGTCAGGTTGCCTCACCTGAACCTGCCTGCTTGGGTTAAGTGATGCTAACATTGCCCTAGGTCTGCCCTACCCAAAAGTCTCTGCTGCTTTGCAAGGAGGTTTGAGGTGGGCTCTTGTATGCAGCCATCCAGACCCTCTGTGCTGCATGCAGGACATACGAGACCCTGATGGGGTGTTTGCTGTAGCTGCAGGAGGGCTCCCTCAGGGGCTACAGGCTTGGTGTCACAGGGACACTCACCACCCTGACAAGGGGACAGTCAATGGATTGATCTACAGAGAATAAATCTGGAGTGACTCCAAGGCTGTTTATCGCAAACCGAAATTTACTTTTGGAAACTGGTCTTGAAAAACAACAGAGGTGACAGCAGCGCTTACCCGTGGCACAGCATTCCTGGCCTTGCATGGAAATTTGTGAGCTCTGCTATATAATCTGCTCTCTTACTCCTGGTTATCCTATCTTAATCACTTGGAAAAACTGTATTCACCCAGGAGAAATGTACTCGCCCCAAGGCGTGCGCGCGTGGGATTATTTACCTGCGCTCCGGAAGGGCAGAGCTGCTCGGCACAGGGATGGGCAGTGCGCCCTGCAGGGAAACCCTGCGCAGGCTCTGAGGAGCCCTGCTCAGCCTTTGTCCCCCCGGACAACAGGCACTTCTTTCACAGAACTGGAAGAAGCTTGTAAGGAAGGAGCTGCAAGGTGCAGAGGCATCTTCTATGCCCTTCATTAATCCCTTGGATGGTTTGATGTTTTTTTGGTTTAAACTCTCCATTTAACATCATACTTCTTCCTTTATTGTTTCTTTCCTTTATTTATTCTCTTTTCTCTCACTTTACTGATGCCTGAGAAATACCAGAGAAAGGTTCATTTTAGACACTATTCACCTTTGTCCTTGTGTGCCCACCCCAAATGAACTCAGCTAGGCTCTCTCTCCTTTCACTTTGCCTGTTTCCTACTTTGATACTGGCTCCAGGGTTTGCCTCTGCAAACAAGCCACACCCGCCGGGGTGGTGCGAGCTCCTTGGGATGCAGCAAGACACCACTGCCCCCTACCCCCTCCCCAAAGCTGAAGCTCTGCTTTAAGGACTGAAGCCAAGGTGAAAATCTCTGCAGTGTCAATCCTCAGCTGGATAGCACAAGGTAGTGAGGAGGGAGAGGCTAATCTATTCAGGTCATTAAGACGTGGGCAGAACTCAGTCTGTCCTAATGCTCTCCTTTGAAATCCTATATGTATATAATTCATCTTGTGCTCCAGTGGATCCTGCCTGAAACTGGTATTGCAATTCTGTTTCCATGCATCTGCTTTTGTATTCAGTACTTTGAGGTAGTTTACATAAATGGGTGGCTTTAATTTGCGTTCCCATTGTAACTGCCTTGCAGCTGTGTGGGGTTAGGCTCCCTCCACCCGATTTTTGGCGGGGGCAGGGTTACTGAAGGCATCAGGAGCCCTGTGTGAGGTACCAGCAGGCACGTGCTCTGTGGCAGAGGATGGGGCAGCTCTGCAATGTCACCTGCCCTGCTCTCACAGCCCTCCTGGCTGCTTGGAGCAGAATGTGCCACCCTGACCACACAGAGTGGAGCCACAAAGGCTGTGACAGTCTGGGAGCCCAGGAGGGACACCAAGAGGTGACTGGGATAGCTTTAAAGCAAACTGGCTTTATTTGTACAAGGGTTTGTTTGGTTTCCTTTACAGGTGATTTTGAAGGATCAAATTGTTCCTAGAACATGCTTTCCAGGCTAATTGGGTTGCCATTAGCTATGACCATACCTGCAGCCAGTTGTTGGTATCCCTGTCCTGTTCCACACCAACATGGAAATTGTGGCAGGGTGTGGGACTTCCTGCACCAGTGTTTTGCTTCGCAGCATATGCCACAGCCTTGATTTGGGGTCTTTGGGTGTGACCACAACACATAGCTTGTGCTAGGCCAGGCAGGCCTCTTGTAGACATGAGTACTTCTGCTGTTGAGAGGCACCAGCTTTGTTCTGGCAAAGCAAGTAAGGCTTTCACATGTAAAGGCAGGGCAACAAGAGGCCTCACTGACAGTTGTTGTCCTTTCATTGTTACCCAGCAAAAGGGTCCTAGCAAAAAGACACCATCCTGCTACCTGCAGGACATCTCACACTGCTCTTACCAGCTTTAATTTTAGAAGCTTGGCATAACTGGATGTGTGTGTCATTCATGTCTCCCTTTGCTGTCTGTCTCTGAAAGCTTTACTGGAGCTTGTGGCCTGGAGCCTGCATGTACAGCAGATGAATACAAGGAAATGACTGAGAGATTTATGTTAATTCATCATTCTCCAGCACTCAGAGCCATTGGTCTGAGGTCAAAGCTGAAGCTTTCACTGTAAACAATAACTAACAGATGCTGTACTTAAAACCGATCTCTTGTCTGTCCTAGGAGGATGCACAACTCCTTGGTAAGTGCAGGAACTGGTTGTGGGGATTATAAAGCAGAGTAGAAGAGGCAGGGATAAAAAAAGCCATTGTGTTTCATGCTAAACCTGTGGTGAACAGTGTCAATAGTAATATACAGGCAGAGAAAAGACATCTCATCTCACATCTTTCCTGGCTGGATGTTTCGTGGCTAAGAATTGATTTTGGAGTTTGGCAGAGAAAGAGAAAAACTGAGACAAAAACTTGTTTCTGACAGACCTAAAAAGTCATTCTGTGTCTAGATTGTTCAACTCTCCTCAGTGTCACCTGTAAGCTCAGCAGCAGAGTCAAAGCAAAGCTTAGCCATTTCATCCTGCTGAGACTTCTCATGTGCCAGCAGTTTTAAGCCAAATTTTCCTGTCTCCCAGCCAGGGAGCAGTGCTTTTCCCACCTGAACTCTGATATCCAAGAGGACTGGCATGGCAGCAGTCTGGCACTGGCAGCACAGCTACCCCTGTGCCTGGCTGGGCTCACAGTTTTGACCAGTGACTACCATGGGGAAAAGACTGTTTTTACATCTCTCTGTCCCAGCTACCTGTGTATAGTGAGTGGTTATAATGTCACTGTGCCCCAGTTATCCCCATCAGTGGGTGGACTCAAGTGATGCTACCTGAGCCCAGGCATCAGTTTGGACCAGTGCAAACCTGTCAGAGGACAAGGGATTTATCAGTCTTTTTTCTCCTCACATCAGCTAGTAGGCAAGTTCAGGCTGTTCATTTGCCCAATTCCATAACAAATTGGAAGGTGCTGTGAACTAAGGTCATATGAGAGGGATTTGGTGGTGTTAACAGTCTTTTCCCAGCTGAAAAAGGCTCTCTCCCTTCTGCTCCCACCACAAACCACTGCCTTTCAGGGAAAAAAGTACCTTCCATTCAGCTGACTCTATCAGCAAGCCTTGTAGTCAGCTGTGCTGTGCTGTGAGGGACTCTGGCTGGAAACAGACACACCAGGTTCCCTTGCACCTCTCCCTGCATGCTGTGATTCACCAGCTCTCCTCTTTCATTCTCTATCAGGGATGCAAGATCCCTGAACAGCAAAACTAATCGATGATTTTTTTTATGCAATGTCTTGGGGTAAGGTTCTGCAGCTCATGGAGAGGATTGCCATTGAAATGAAAGGTGATCTGAAACTTGCTGTCAGAAACCCTCCAACTGGTCTCTGCCGTGTCCCTACCAGAGGTGCCAACCCTCCCGCTCCCTTTTTATTTCTCTCTCCACCTTCTTCCATTTCTTGCATGGAGCTCCTTGGCTGCACCACACTGTATGAACTTGTAGTAGGATTAATATGACTTGAAGCCTGAGGCTCTATTCAGCTCAGATTTATGTCAGTAACATGGGGTCCATGGTACTGGAAAGCAAGCAGGCTAGCAGTGGCTGAAATTGCTCGTTGTCACCTCTGCAGCCTGGATGGGCAGGAGAAAACATCAGGTTTGAGGGGATAGGAGCTGGGGATCCTCTGATGGGACACTCACATGGCTCTGCCTCTGGGTCAGTGCCACGCTGCCACCATCCCCTCATGCCTGTGAGGATGAAAGGGTGTCTTCATATGCACCATAAGCCACAGTTGAACTGGGCTTATGGGCAGTGAGGTTCCGTGTGCTAGCTGCTCCAAGGCCCCATAAAACTGAGGAGTTCAGGAGCCAGAGAGGACGCCTGAAAGTGCAAGGTGACCATGTGTTTCTTACAGGGCAGAGGCAAATCTTGCACACCCTCTCAGGCCACGTCTGTGCTCGGGGAAGGCTTTGGCATGCTTAGCCCTGCAGCCCGCCTGCTCTTGCAGAGTCACCAGGGCTGTCCAGCCAGGGTGCATGGGGCTCAGGGCTGTCTGTGTCCAGCTCCCCCAGCACCACAGGTGTGATGGGTAGGGCTTGCACAGGTACCTGAGTTTTCCCTCTCCAAAAGGTGCCGCAGCAGAACTGGAAGTCCTGACCAGAGGCTGGTGTGTGAGCGTGCTGGGTGGCTGATGAGCAGGGCTGGAGGGAAGCCTCCTTGGTGGCACAGGGAATTGTGCAATGTGGAACCTGAGAAAGGGAGCACCTCTGTACAGCCAAGGAGGCTTTAATGTGACAATGACACACCACAGCTCCGATTTGCTGGTCAGCAAAGCACAGCTGAAGGCAAAGGATGAACTACCCTTGGCTAAGGATGCTATCTAAGTTTGCCTAAAACCCAATAAAGGTAGGAAAAAAAGTTTTATTTTTATAGCTTCCCAACATTAAATTTCAACTACAGCAGATACTGTTTTGCTTTCTGAAATTAAATATCAAATTAGCTTTGAAATTATTAAAAAGCTATTTCTGTTCATTACAATGGGGTAATATATGGCTAGACTCTTCAAATTTATTCATCTCCTCACAGCTGCTCACCGGGCACAGAGGGCCCATTTTTTCTATCAGCTTTAGTCCCGTGTGCTCTTTGAGGTTTTCTGCAAAGCATCAGGTGCTCACATCACACTTCAGTGCCTGCATGTAGCAAGGCTCACTCATACTTCTGTTTAGTAATAATGCAGCTACCAAATGTCACCTGTCACAGGCAACTAAGCAATGTGACATTGGTGATTCACCCCACGTTCCTGGGAACACCTTGGCCAGGGACACGCTTTTGTGAGTGTACCACACCCTTTCCTGCAGGTTTTAACACACCTTGACTGCAAAGCACCTTAGCATGTGGTCTTCCAACCCCTTAGCTGCTTGGCTGCCATTGGAGAAACCTACTGCTGTACGACCCGCTCTGCATAATGTATGGTTAAAACACACCATGCCTCAGTGGTGTCTGCCTGCAGTCACTTAAAGAGCTGGGATGCAGAAAGCATTCATTTTAGAGTAACCTAAAACTAAAGTTATGGCACACAAATGGAATAATGAAAATAAGAGATTATACACTCTATCTTTGCAGTTAGATGCATTTGATTAGGTAAATGCAAAAATAGGCTTATTTTGGATAATACAGGTAGACTTGGACAGAAACACTATATTTGCAGATTCATCCCGTGGCTTACTAATTTTTTTTTTCTCACATGGCCATGTAATTTGTATAAGTGTATTTCAAATTTCTAAGATTTGGTTCTGTTTTCACATTGGTTTCTCTGGTTTATATTGGGCCTGCTATAATGCAGATTCAGCTTATCCCTATGCCCATTTTAACACATAACCTAAATAAAGTTTAATGTTACAAGCTGTGGTTCTATTTGCATTCTGCTCCTAGCTCACTACAGTCCACTATATTTGTCAACAGATAGAATGAAAATTTAGCCTAGCAATCTGCATCCTAAAATTTTTTAGATGTTGCAGTTACCGGATTTGCTAATATATATACTTTTTTAACCTTTCCTTCCTTTTGGTTCCACATTCATTTATCTCCTCTGTTTATAAAATCTTAAAAAATTACAAAGCAGATTTCCCACCACCACAATTGTTTAGTTATGGTAGCATTCATAACTAAAGTAATTTACAAAATAAATGGGATGTTTTATACATATTTACAGTGGGATAACCCTTCCACTGTGGAGAGCAGGGCATACTTAAGCCTGCCTGCCTCCAAAGGGATGGAAACAGAGCACAGCAGCCAATGCCCTGTGTAAACAAGACCTGGCAGTGTCACTTATTTCAAGTGGGCTGTCCCAGGGCGGCGTATTTCACTGAGCCAGTTTTCAACCTCTCAGCACCACTCCCCATGCAGGATAGGTGTGACAGGTGCTTTGCAACCTGGTGTGCCTGCATTTTGATTGCTACCCTGAAATTTTTGTTCCATCCAGACCATGAGGAGAGGTTTTATTTTACAATTGCTTTTCCTAGGGAATCCCTCCCCAAGGACAACAGGCAGCTTTGTGTCCCGTTTGCTGCCACCGGATCATCTGAAAGGCTGGAAAGGCAACCATAGGGAAAGCAGAGATGCTTTCCTCCAGTCTCCCAGGCTCTCAGGAGGCTGTTGATGAGCAGAAGCATTTCCACTAAATGGGCAGAGGCTGCCAAACTCCCTGTTCCCTACTTAACCAGAATAAGTTATGACAGAGACGGCTTTTCCACCCCATAAACTGTGGGCCATGCAGAAGTCCCTCCTTTCATTTCCCAAACTCATTTTTGGCTGGCAAATCTACCCAGACTGACATCATCCTCAGCTAAGGGTGAATCAGCGTTGGTTGGGGAGTATGGTTTTGCAATCTTTTAATGACAATTCGCCACAGCTTGTCCCTGTATCAACTGTCCAGGGAAACAACATTAGTGCCCAGTAAGCAAGAAACAAGTTGCAACTTGAGACTTAGGCAATGCAGCCGTGCACATGGCCTGGGAGGAATTTTGTTTCTCAGCTCCATCTAGTGGCACCGGCTTCGGAAGGACGGCGGTGGCCGTGGGAGGGGACACGGCCGTGGGGTCGGTGGGTGTCCGTCAGATGTGTTTAATTAGAGCTCTTCTCCCTTCGGGTAGGTGCATGCATAAGCGTGCATATCACTGTGAATCTCTATTGTAATGCATACACCAAAGGGGTGGAAGAGTTGAAATTATGCAGAACCACCAAAATTAGGGTCAAAGCTGCTCTGTGTAGTCCCTTGTTTTCCCATCACGCTTCTGCTTTCTTTAGGGGATGTTTTGCTCAGTTACTGCATTCTGTCTCAGTCAGAAGATGAGCTCTGGGACCACACTGGGTGTGCCTGCATGTCACTTCATGAGACAGATCCTCAGTCCTGAGCTAAACTGCTCGCTTGAAATGCAGTATATAATATTCTAAAAGGAATGGTGAGGTATGACAGCAACTACAGCAGGCATGATCCAAAGTAGCAGTGTGGGTCTCAAATCGGTTGGGAAATGTTTGGGTTGGGTCTCAGCTTCAGCCCCAGAAAGACCTTGGCCAAGCAAGCCTGGATGGAGTCACAAAATGCCATTTAGTCCTGGCCAGGGATCAGCTGGGCTTCAGCGAACCTTGGAAAGTCAATTCTGCTTCAGGAGCCAGAATGAACAAGATTCATGTCAATCTGTTGGCAGGTTGTAACACTTTTTCTTTTCGTATTTCCCATGGCAGTTTAATGTAGGAGAACCAGAAAGTGAGAGTGACTCAAAGCAATGGAGAAGGGGTAATGCCAAAATCAGCAGGATTGTGAAAAGCCTATTTGCATTTTTCCCTAGGGATGCTTATTTTTAATATAGAGAGGTGCTAAAACTTAAGATATTTGCTTATAATGACATGGGTTTTCTTAATGACATCCTCAAATAGGAATTTCTTGGACATACTACTCCATTTGGAAATTGGAGCGAATAGCAGGGATTCACACTCTGCTGAGTAGAGGCACATTTGGAGTGGCTTCCTGAGTCCTCAAGATCAACAAATCCATATGAAAGCAATGCTCAGCTTTTATACGTTGCAGAACCTTTCAACTTCAAAGTGCCTTGTTCACATTAACTCATCTGAGATGCGTTCCGTCATGAAACTGTTATGCCTTTGTTTTTTTGTACCACACTATTATTATATATATTAACCTGATGCCTAGAGGCCCAACTGAGCTCAGGGCTCTGCCGTTCATAGACAGAATAAGAAAACAGCTTCTCTGTGTATGAGCTCATGATCTAAAAGAGCAGTAATGGATGGGAAAGGAGAGAGAAGTCCTGGGAAGTGAAGTATGCCTCGTGCCACTCAGCCAGCAGCTCATGGGCCACGGGCTTTATGAGTTTGAGGCCAGCACGCAATCTGTTGGCTTCCATGCTTCCTGTTAATGCCAAAGTTGGCAAGAAGGCCTGACAGCCATTTTACCTCCAGATCTGACCAGGCTTTTAGAGTCAAAATTGTGTACAACACCCTCTAACTAGTCTTTTGCTTGGGTCCTTTCCTTCTTGTCCCTACTGACCCAAACCAAGCCTTATTCTTACTGAAATCACTCTTTACACACCATATATAACTGCCCCCTGCACCAGTTATAGTGTCCACTGTTTGTGACCTCATCTGGATAACTCACACATCTAACTTACAGGGTTGTGTATGCAGACACACGTGATGAAGTGGGAGACAATGTCAAGTCTGACATTTCTCAGCTAGAGGTTACTATTGTACCTGCTCTGCAGTGTCTTGACAGTTTGGCCATAGAATGCATAGGTTTGTGAAATCTGAAATGCTGCTAGAAGAGCTTTTCTAGCAGCTCATATAGTTAATTTGTTCAATGCTTTGAAACTACGAAAGAACAGAAAAATAGCAAATATTATTACTAACAGTACTTATCACAAATAATTTGCTCATGCCAGTGAGGAGCATTCCCATGAATCCAAAGTAAATTCAGAAGCGTGCACAAAAAGTGCTAGAAGGCTATGCAACCTGGGGCATCTCTGGAGGGAAATAAAAAAGGAAAAAAAAAAAAGAAAAGAAAATCCAAGGAAGCTGCAAATACAAATAAACTGGTTGCAACCTATATATTGCAAATAATACCTCAGGAGTCAATAGGTACAAGAGTGTATGTCCAAATGTTGAGTATTTAACGGCATGTAGGTTTGCAGACTTGACGCCAGGACCCTTGAAACACAGGGACCATTATCTTCCCAAGAATAATTCTGTGGGAAATCAGCCCTGAGGATCAGGTAGGTCCTAAGAATTTACTATGGACTTTACTATGAAGACGTTCCTTTGGGATTTGACAGTGGCTACAAGCTCTGTAGCAGATCTCTGGAGGATGGCTTCAGGGCAGTACAGAAAGGCTGGCCTTTCAAACTACCTAGGTAGACACCTTCCTCCTAGAATAATTTCCAGTGTGCTTCAGAGTATTATCTTAACACCCCTTTGACAGCTATTTCATTCAGCTTCTATTTCATCCTCCTCTCTCCTGCCTTGTATAAGGAGATACGCTTGTATAAGTCTTTCTGGGGCAGAGGCTTATTCTGCTTTTATGTGCCTAAGATAATGAGGCCCCACCTTGAGGGGCCCTAGGCACTGTCCTAATAAATAAGCTGAATTAATTGCACGTTTGTCTCCTTTAACCATGGGGGAGGAATAATGCTAGTGGACCTTTATCTTTTGTTGTCAGTTTTCCAAAGTTTGCTTTGGATCTTCATGACAATTCAGGCATGTGCCATAGAACTTGCCCATGCAATCTGTCTTGGTGAAGTACTTCATTCCTGCGGCTTTTCTGGGACTTGACATCAATTTTTAAAGTAATCTTCCACACTGGTAACTCAAGTTCTTGTGACAGCTCTCTGGCCCTCTGACCAATTTCACACTGACTTGATAATGGCAGTCAGGAATGGACAAACAGCAAATACACAAATTATCTAAATTTTGGAGCAGCAAATAAATAAATACTTGTAAAGATTTTGCATCATCTTCATTTTGCCTTTATGTAATTTATCACCTTTCAACGTGTTGCCTGCACTTTTTAATTACTGCAACCCTTCCATCATTTTTGTAATTTAAAAAAAGGCAATTATATGACAGTCTTGATTGCCTAATAGTTGTAGTAAAATGTACACATGTGTAAGTAAGGATAATTGTTCTTTCTTGTTTGTTTTTGTACTATTCGCCTTTCAGATATCTAGGTTATATAATTGTTCCCTTTGGCTTGAGATCAAGTTTTCAGATCAGCAATGGCTCTGCAGCAGTGCAGTGGGGAGTTGACATATGGCTAATCCACCTGACAGGCTCTGGCTCCTCATTCCTTAAAAGCATGCGGATGGAGGATTTTGATGTTAGAATGGCACTGTCAGTCAGGTATTAAGTGAAATCAAGGTCCCAATCTCCATCTCTACACCAGTGCTAGGAATGACAAGTTCAGTGCTGGAATGCAGTGCTACTACTCTTGCACATGGGCTTGCAGATATGCAGGAGCCTCAGCTTCCTCTGCATAGTGAGGGTATTATTACACACTTAGCAACTCTGAGAGTCAGACATGTATCAAACCCAAATCCATCTTTGTTTTCTCTAAAATAATCATAATTAAAGATCACCTTTTTGAGCCCTCCTCTTATGGATGTAGGACATAGGATATTTTGTCCTGCCTCCAGGGACATCCTACCAAGGAGGTTTCCATGACTCAGTTTATGACTTGCTCTTGCCTAATGTGTATTGAGAGAGTATCCACCAGATCTTCCATCAGACTGCAACACTGAAGTGGCACACGAATAAACAAGAGATGACAAGGTGGGCAATACTTTTTTAAGGGGTGAAAAACTGAGACAAAAATTAGCTGAAATGTACACTTTTCTCAAATGTATGTCAAGACAACATTTAACTGTAAGGATGTGACTAGGTTGAGCCCTCAAGTATTTGAAGGAATGCAGGCTCAGGTCCACCCACACAGCCCACCAAGCAAGGTTTCATGTGGGTACAAGGTATGTGTTCCCATTAACAGCAATTTGCAAGGGAGAGACCTGATAAACAGCTCCTTTGCAAGTTGTTGTTGGGTCATTGACACCACAAGCCAATAGAAAAATAGCTTTTAAAAAAATGCTCCTTAGATACCACAGCAAGTGTTGTCTCTTCAGATGGATGAGGGCAGGCTGCTCCAGAGCAGAGAAATTGCCTTTCCCTCTTCAGAAGGAAGATGCTTGTAGAGTTCAAAAGGCAAGTACTAAACAGAAATGCTAAGAAAAAATTATATTTTCTGGATTTAGAGAGAGGATTCTAAACAGCCAAAGACTTTGTGAAGGCCTGAGGAAAACGATGCAATTAGATTATCAGATCATTTTGCAAGTAACCAAAAAATCCCTGTAATAAAAATTACAGGATGTACAAAACAAAGCGACTGTGAAATAGTGAGATGCTGTCTTTCCTGAGAGTAATGATCAGTTTGTTGCTATCAAAACAAGACATAAACAAAACGATGCCAAAGTGATATTGTAGCATGAGGTGATGGAAGTATACAGAGGTAGGGAGAGAGAAGGGGAGGAAGCAAGGGTTTGGCTTGCAGGTGCTGCAGGTGGGGAAGCAGCACGGGGACTTGGGATACTCCAGGAAGAGATTGAGCAAGGTCTATGTGTTTTGGGTGGAAAAGACAGAGAAGAGGAGCCAATTCAGACCAAGTTTGATGTCTGCAGGTTAGTCATTATTAGAATTTATAGCTTAGTTCTTTCAGATGTTGAGAGTCAAGAGGCTGACACATTGCATTAAACACTGAGGTAAGTTCACCTACTTTAAGCAGCAGCTCTGTAATACAAAAAACCCCACACATGCTTTCATTTAACTCATTATATCTCTTAAGTGGTTGAACGAGGCAATGCATCCAAGGACATCTGAAGATATTACTGCATCTTTTTGTTGCACTCTCTTCAGTGTGGTCCTACCACTAAGCTTTGGCAGCCATTCTTAGGGGAAAAAAAAAATCGCATTTTAAAAAATTATATCTCAAATTTGCAGGCCTAGCTCTCACAGCTGGGGGCAGAGGAGAGCCTTAGGCTTTTTTGTCAGATTTGGGTTGACTAAAAGAAAAACATTTTTCCCCAATGAATTTTTGCTCAGAATGAGCAGATGAAATTTCCCCAAATGAATTTCTGACTCGTTTTGGCTGCTTTATGCTTAGCAAGATGTAAACTCCGCAGCTTGCGCCTGGCCAGCCCTGATGGGCGGCTGCAGCCTCGGCGACGACAGAGGTCACGAAGAGCCAGCAGAGGCGGCCGCCCCGCACCGCCTCCCGCTAGCAGATGGCACTGACGGAGCTCTTTAGACAACACTCGGGAGTTTTTTTCCCTCCTGCTCGTTAAGGCGAGAGGAGAGCCTGGCCAAGAGTTAATTAGCAAAGGGGGAGTGGCAGTGTGCCGCAGCCGAGCTCCATTCCAGCTGGCCCTGGGCGGCTCTGGGGCTTTGCTGCTGGGGTATAGACGCCCCCAAAGGGATGGTGCCGGATCTCTGGGGAGGTGCTGCTGGGAAAGTGTTGTTTTATGGGGGCACCAGGCCGGCGGCCCGCAGCCCGCCCCTCACGGCCGGCCCAGCCCGGCCGCCGCTGGGTGGCGCCAGAGGCCTCGCGGCGGGCGCGCGGCCGAGGGCCGTTCCCCGCCGGCCGTGCCCTGAGAATTCCCGCAAATTCCCGAATTTTAAGTGGGAGGAAGGCAGTGCGAGGCACACGTAGGGCATGGCACAGGCAGTGTAGCAGAGTAAGAGATGAGGCTGGAGTTGAGAGCCGTTTGAAGTCTGTGTTAGGGCTATTCATCCTGTGGGTGATGTACATTTCACTCGGGGTTTAGGTTATCTGCTTGGAAACGAGATGTTGTCCTTCGTGACACGCATTAAAAAATGGTCATGCCTGCTCACCAGCCTGCTAAAGGTACGTGGAGTAAGGAAAGTAAGGAAAGTAAAGAAACCTGAGACTTGCTGGTGGGAAAGGATGAATCTTAGCGGCCTGTTGGTGGCTGATACCAGAGCTGGATCTCAGCTCTGTGAGCCAGACCGAGACCATGCCACTTCTGAAATAAAGTACAGGTGAGCACCACGGGCTGAGAACTGGTGCTTTTGGCAGAATTTCAATTTTTTCCCCCCTTTGGTCTGAAGAGTCAGACTCAAGCTTCTGTTCTCCATGACGAGATCCAGTCTTGATTTGGAAACACCAAACAAAGATGAAAAAACTTTCCCTGGGTACCTTGCTTCTTTGGTTAATCACCTTGTAGATTACACCTTTGTCTGATTTCACAAATTAGTTTTCTTGGCTTGAACTACAGAGTTTTTCTGGTGTGTGTGTCTTTCTTTACTGTGTTAAAGATCTCTCTAATTTAATTTTATCCTTTTGAAGGGTTTATATACTGTAACTGATTAATCTCTTTAGTCTTCCTTTTGATAGCCCAAACAGCTGGAGCTCCATAGGCCTCTTCTGCAAAGCATTTTCTTGAGCTCTCACCTTTTCTTTGTGGTGTTTTATATCTCCTCCCAAGTTCTTAATCAAAGATCTGAGAAACAAGCTCTTCTTCCACTGCTGCCTTCCCCTGCAGCACAGTGCAAAAAGAGAGGCCATGCTGCACACTCATTTTTCTTCTGGAGCTGTGTCTGTAGTGTCTTAATTTTGTCTTAAAAATTATTTTCAACTTTTTTGCTTTCTAGAATATACTGTTGTCCTGCAAGGCTTATGCTTGCTATTCTGACATTTATTGTATTGCATGTTATTGAGTGCTGTGTGTTTCTGAACTGAACTTAGTTATTATCAAGTTATTTTACTCTTTGTCTGTTTCAGGATGTTAAACATACATGTGTATGCATCAGATGTACAAACGTGCATGCTAGGTACAGTTGTATTTTATAGAAGAGGGAGGAAAAGACTTCTTTCTATGGGCTGTGTACCCAGGATGAAACCCTGCAGAGCCCCGCTGGAAACTGGCTCAGCTGATAATGTTTCCACTGCATCTTTGTGAGTCTGCCAAGTTAGCCATTTTTCAGTGCATGTGATGTGCTTTCATTGTTGCAGGGTAAGTGCTGCTTTTTCAAGTGCAGTGCCCTGCAGCTCTGTGTCAAGCGCTCTACGGAAGCTGTTGCACTTCCATGATAACCATTGGTAATCAATTCTGCAGTCTCAGAGTGTGCAATCAAGTTTGTGAGCTGGTGTCTATTTCCCATATAATCGGACAGGCCAGCCCTACTTATGTTCTCATCCTTTCATTCTTTATTGATTGCATTGCACGGGTTTTGCCATTATCTTGCCATGCACTGAGGGTTATAATTACTGATGTCAGCCCAATCTCTTCTTCAGTGAGTATCAGTACAATGCTTCAGTCTCCTGGCATGCTCCCAGTTTTTTGAAGGAGAATCTCTTCTCAATGTAATCAGAAGAGGTATGAAATTAGATACTGCTGCAGCCCCTAAGTCTCATGAGCAGCTTGATGCCAAAGGCCTGGATAAATGAAAAGTAATCATGACACTGATACTATTCTGATTTGTTGATCCACAAGAACATCTTGTGTCTTTAAACCTCTATTTGACCTTCATGTTCCTGTAAATTTTGTACTCTTTACAAATGTAGTCTGGAAGGGTAAATACTGTACTTTTTCTATGGCAATGTGTTTTGCATAATCCCTATCAGGTATTGAAAATCCATTTTCATTCTTAACAGCGTATTTTATTTTCTTCATGTGGACCGTAAAGAGTAGCTGAGGGACTGTCTGTATCATTTTACCAGACTCTAGTCTTTAACTGGGTTGTAACCAATTAATCTGACTAGGAACAGACACAGATATCAGAGCAAACAGCCATCTGTTCATATCATCCCTTTTAGCCACTGCACAAAGTGGTCTGAAAGATGTAGGGCAGGAAAGAGAATGGGCAGATAAACTGGTCTCCAGAATGATCCTCCAAAGAATCTTATCTTTCTTTCCAGGAGAAAGGGATATGAATTGAATCCTCAAATCACATTTGTGAAGAGGAGTTTCGTAATTAATTTCCTTCTGCTTTGCCTGATTTTCTGCAATTGGAGCTGTACCTTTTGCTAACTGGGAAACTTCTGTTTCAGTGGTGAGCACTGTTTGCCATTACCAAACCCTACAGATAGGTGCAAGCAGCCATCTTAGATTTCACAGTATGGCTTAGCCCTATCCATTAATATCTGTTAAAATAATTTGAGAGTTTTGGAAGGTCAAAGATTCACACATGAAAAATAGAGAGTTAATTAGAGAGGGGGGTTTTGGGTTGTTTGTTTTTCTAATTAGGATTTTTGATAATATAGATCTAAAAAAAAATCCTTTCTTAAAAATTTATTCTTTAAATTTTGGAATTATATTGCTAAACTTAGATTACATCTGTGTTTTAGTCTCCTGAGGTGTGCACCAGGGTGGTTTGCAGTAGTGACTGTACTTGTGGGTATGCCTAGAAGTTTGGAACAGGAGCCAAAACCTTACTGACTATAGACAGCAATTTCATTATTGATTGAAATGGAAGTCACTTAGCCATTGGTCTTCATAATGTAGTTGTTGAACAAGAGGAGGGGGGTGTGACTTCAGTCATATTGGTAAATTTTGGCTTTTTCATGTAATTCCGTGATACAGTGTGTGACTTTTGTGCTCATGAAAAAGAGAAGTGCTTTGTATGACAGGTGCTTTGTGAACTTAAAAGAATAAGCTTGTTCTGCATCCTCCCCTGATTTTCCTGTTATTCCAGTCTTAGCTTTAAGTCTTCCCTGAAGCACAGACTCAGCAGCATGTTGGATGCAGGGTTGTGTGGTGACGTCAGTCAATTGCATGTGCGTCAAAGCTCTGAAATGCAATATGAGCTATTAAGTGAAGCTCCTGGCTAAATCTGTAGCTGCTGATCTGTAGAACTGCAGCTGTTTCCCCTGTTGGTGATGTCCCTTTGGTGTTGTACCCATACCCCAGGCCCGCTGCTGTCACTTCTCTGCATGGGGTGCCTGTGACTCTGCTCTGTCACAGGGTACAGAGCTGGTGTGCCCAGCTGTGCGCAAGGAAGGGATAATGGGCAACATTGAAATGTTGGCACAAGGAAAGTTCCATTATGACATGGGAAAAAAAGTCATTCCCATGGGGATGGCAGAGGACTGGAAACAGAACCAGACATGTGATCACTCAATCCACATTGACCCACAAGTGGACAAGGTCCAGGATCTCAATATCTACCATGGACTTAGCCCTGTGTGAAAAACGTTTTGACTAGGTAACCTCCACATATTATTTTCAGCCAAGATTTTATCTTTTTGGATGATTCTTCTGCAGTCATTAGTACTTGTTCTTCATACCAAAGTTCATTCTGGCTCTCTGGATGATAGAAGTAATGTTTTCACCACAAGATGATTAAGAAGTGTCCTTATGTTTCTCTCTGAAAATTGCCTTTATTTTCAGGCTTCTTATATTGGTGGCTACACCTGGGAAGTCACTCAGATTCCCGGAGTAGCTGGGTTCTTTTCTACTTTCCCAGGTGTGGGTTGAAGCCTCAGGCTGGAATACAAACTCTAGAGCATAAGGAATTAACAATGGTCATTAAAAGAGGTGATTTTGAACTAACGGATGTGTTCTTTACTAATGTCAGTCTCCCATTTACTTCAAATTACAGTAGTAAAGATCCAAACAGTAAATATTACTTTAAGGTACTGAAGCAATAGCTGCATTTCTGGCTTCCTTGCTTGGGAGTTAGTGGCTTAGGTAATTGGGTTCATTGCTATTTGGAGCATAATCAGCAAGCATTAATTCTCCATACAGCCAGCATATAAAATTTGCAAGAGCTGCATACCGTGCATGCTCAATCAGTGTAAATCATTTAGCAGCCCTCATAATGGATGTCTGGCTTTTGGACTAAAAAATCCACTTGGTAATACAGGCAAATGAGTCATGAATAAGTCTTCCAGTTATATATAAAATTACTATATCCACAAGAGACTCTGAAAGCTGAAGAGATTTTAGCTTTCCAGACAGTAAAGAGAAAGATGAAATGCTGTTACAGTATTTTCATTTATTCTGAGTATTTTTATTCAGTACCAAGGTGGCATTTTTTTCACTTAGTAATTATTACTGGCATAGCCCAGCTTGAATTTCTTGAGAGACTGGAAAATATTCTTCTGTTCAGTGAGGGTTCATGGTAGTGATGAACAGATGTAAGCAGATCTGTCTTGAAAGTAAGTTTGCAGCAGTGTTCAATAGCTGCAGACTCTTCCCTGCCTGAATCAGAAGCTGGTGAATCTCCTCTGTGCTTGAGGAGCTGTGTGCAGCTGCTGTGGGAGTCAGAGCCTCGCTAATAATTCAGCAGAGATTTCCTGAGATTAAACTATCAGTTAGAGTATGGCCCTCATTTACACCACTGACATCAGAGCAGGAGTGCATTGGCTGAGTATCAGCAGCTGCAAGGGAGGCAGATGATGAGCTTCCTCCTTGCCAGTGGATGTCATATCCCTAAACCTTTTCACTCAATGTCTTTGCCAGTCAGCAAACACTGTGAGCAGTGAAGCATATATTTGAACTCACTTTCTCTCCTACCTTGAGTAATAGGAGGGGAAACATTGCCCCCTTCCATTGTATACCCTTCCTCTTGTTTTCAAAGTCACAACATTAAGGAATCAGCAGGAAAGTCAAATATCTTACTTGAAATGAGGGTTGTTTAGCCCATCTTCAGACAAAATCTATCCTCGCTATCTTTTTTTTTCCTGAATTTTGTTGGCTGAGAAAATTTTCTTCTCTTGACATTTTCCCATTTTCTCTCCAATGCTTGTTTGTGCACCCGTAGCACGGATGAAATAGACACATCTTTGTAAGCGTGACCTTTAGCTGGTTTGTTGCAGAGAACAAAATGCCAGGGGTCAAACTCACTGATTCTTTGAGTTTGCCTGGGTTGCCTTGTTAAGCAGAATTTGGCCCTGTAAGTCCTAAAGAAAATGAGGCTAATTTTTGTATGACATTTCGGTTGCAGGTGTGAGTGGTTTGCTTTTTGGTTGGTAGAGTCTTTAAGGTTTTGGGGACTTTAAAGCAGAAATACTGTTTGGGGCTTTGAGTTAGCCTTGAAGATCCTGGGAAACTCTATCAGTTACATTAAAATAAGAGAAGAGGGAAGAGGTTCTCTTGGGTTTTAAAATGTATGTGTTGATACTCTGCATTTTTTTCCAGTCCAGAGTCTCCAAGTGCTCCATTATGATGGACAGCTAGCACTACCTGCTGCATCAGGAAAAGAATCCCGCTCCCAGAGAAAAATGCAGTTATGAAAATCTGTCTTTTTAATGCTGCCACAAAAGGATAAAGTACTTTGCAAAGATCTGGTCTCCCCAGACTCACAGTTCTAGCTCCAAGTGAGATAAGGGATAAGAATTGCTCATAGATGTAAAAAGGGGAGGAGGAATAAGAGAATGTGGATTAGAGATCAAAGCTGTAACATTTTGTAAATGGTAATGTGAGAACCTCCTCTGGGTCATGGATCTTTTTGGTTTGATTTGTCTTTTCTTCCTGACTAGCAGATAGGGTTCTCTGTGCATAATTCTGTTTCTCTCTCTCCTTCCCCCACCTATTTTCACGTGCCTAGAAATCCCTGCTGCGCATCAGGGTGGTGTGAGCTAGCTCTTATCTGCTGTACAGAATAAGGATAAAAAAGGGTCCTGCCTGAAAGGGTGATGAGTGATTTGTGTGAATCTCAGTAAACCCAGCCTGCAGTTGTTCTTCAGTGCTAATAGAAATAATTTCTCATTTACATAGACAATCTTGAGGTGACAATCAGACTCAAAGCTGCCCTCTAGAAAAAAAGTAAGGTTTGTCCCTAGGACATAATGTATACACAGCTGCTTCAAAAATCCATCCTGGGATGGCTGATTGTGGAATCAGTTCGTACTGAGGTGTCATCAGTATTTCTGGCCTGTCTTGCATTGTGGTACAGCTTCAAAGCACTGAGCAATGACAGATGGGAGAGACTTCAGGGAGCTAGTGAAATTCAGCGAAGTGCATTAAAAATGGAGGTAGGAAATTCTCTGGTAAGGCAATTAATTAGATTAACAACTAGCCATGTTTCTTTCATTCACTTTCTAGATGGGGAACAAAGAGATGACATAGACTTTTATTTCAGAAAAAGTCACTCTCCAGTGAGAGAAACAAGGTCTTCCCAAACTCTGCTGGTGACAGAAGGCAAGGAAGGGTAATGGATCAACCATCATATGGATGTTTACAGAGCTGTTAAGATTTATGTGTGAAGACTATTCAACCCTGAAGATGCAGTGTTTTCTGTAAGGAAGGAACTGACAGGTCTGTGAGAGACAACCTTTTCAATTTCTCTTCCTGTCATTGTAATCCTTCAGACCTGAGAGTGAACTGCAAATTACCCACCTGCAGTTCTTGGGTGGTACAGTACTCACTGCAATGGACTAGGCTATTTTTTCCTATGTGATTTTTTGGTTAGAAATAACATGTCCAAGTCTGGACTGATACAGAAAGATAAAGTCACCATATACATGACATACCATGTACATATATACAATGTCCTGGAATATAATACAATACAATATATTGTATTATTATTTGTGTCTGTGTGTTTGAGATTGGTGGCACTGCCAGGGACTCTGGTACTGACCTAGAATAGCCAGCATGAGCTGTCAAATATCAGGCACTACAGCCAAGGGGTATTTATGACTTTCCTACTGTGAAGGCATTAAAGACCTTGAAGGAACAATTTGTGTGGAGACTTCAAGTAAAAGGTAATACAATAAAAGGTTATTTTACTTTCTATCAGCATGGGGGGAAAAGGGAAGAACAGTGTGGTATTTTTAGGATATTGGACAGAGACACAGTTGATACAGCCTCAGTGTTTTAAATTAGTCCGGTGCTGAATATGTGCCAGCTAAGTAAGGAAAAAGATATTATCTGTACTGGAGAAGAAAAGTAAGCAAGTTATTATTTAAAATTTATTCAAATTTAGACTTCAGTGAATTTCTACAAAATAGTTACATACCTACTAAATCACTTTAATTCTTGACAGATAATGTTGTACCAAAGAAAATATATTGGGATTGTAATTGGGTTTGGGGGTAATATACTTTGTGGGAAACCAGATTATTAGGATAATTTTTCAACTTGACTTAACCTGTTACCCTGTGAAGTTCCTGTCATTAGACTGTGACAGGCCAGACAGCCTCACTGACTTGAAATCTTTGTTCCACCTGAAATGTACTATGCTGTTGTTCCTCCCTTTGCTAAGATATCCCATGGCTATTTATTTGCAGTCCTTTCCTTCCCTCAGACAAAATCAGGCTTGTGAAGTGGAGGGAAAACTTGCTGATTTTATGCCATTATCCCAGTTTTTAATGACACATGGCCATCTTGAGACAATTTGTTATTTCTATACTGCTTTTTAAGGTCACGACTTAATGAAGGTAAGCGAATACATGAATTGAGTAGATGTTCTGACACCCAGATCAGCTTCCAGGATTCATAAATTACCAGAGGATGGGTCTAAATCTGTCTGAAAAAGTCATTGAGATTAATTGTGAAGATGAAGCACAATATGATATTACACAGTACAAGCCAAAGCAAGGCGAGGTGCAGAATTAGGCAGGGCTCTTACATCAGCAGTGAAACTGCCTTCAGTGCAAGTGAGAGCACTTGCTGAGAAAGCACCAGTATGCAAATATTTTTCTTCTTGCACACTGTTCACAGCTTCTTACTCAAGTCTTCTCTAGGACATTCATTTGAGAGAAAAAGGGTGACCCAGTTTTGGGGGGATCTTTAACATTTTAGATTGCTTGCAGGTGATGCTTCTATTCAGATGTCTAATGTCACACTGGCTGCACACCTTGTGTGGCTGATGGCCTGAGCTATTCTACCTACTTTCAAGCCAACTCTGTTCATATTATCCAGGAAATGGACTGCTGAATGGAGGGGGTTTTGCTCTGTGGAGAGCAGTGGGTCATATTTGGATGTTAATAACATGTTCTATTAAATGAAAAAGGCAGAAGTTGAAGAGCTAAAAATGTAGTAGAAGGCTCAGCAATGTTTTTTAGCTGCTGCAGAATTCATACAGGCAAAGAGGTCTGGCTGTATGAATCTGGGTAAGGGCCTAGAGAGATTTTGGCTTTTCTTATAGGCTGTTCTACCCTGGATTCTTTCTGTTTTAGTCTCTTTTATTTATTTTGTTTATTGACAGTTCACAAGTCTCACTTATTTTGTAATACTGAATGCAGATTGTTTGAACCAAGACCCGCAGATTGACTTATTTTATGAGGTGTCTGGTACATAAAGTAATTGACAATTAAACTGACAACTCAGAGAAGTTCTTCTGACATGAAGACATAATGCAAATGTTAATAGCTTTTCTTTCAAAAGCAGTGCTCTCTTAAAGCCATAACAGGGAATAAATGTAACTGGGGATACCTGACTAGGGAAGAATTCTGGAAGTGAGACGTGAATTCAACTTAAAAGGCTCAGTGCTATTTGTAATAAAGGACTGGGGTACGTGACAGCTGAGCATTGCACACCTGGCCCTTCAGGGTGAAAACTTCTGCCTCTAACGCTTGTTCTTGGGCCACTGTATAACTCAGCAAGTCTTTTCTCTGCATGTGTCATTGCAACATACAAATAGGTGCCTATACGTTGGGAATTTACAGAATGCTGTGAATGAATGATTTTTGTCTGAGCTGCTAATGCAGCTCTTTCAATGGGGTGACTGGTTGGATTGTAAACCTTTTGAAACAAATAATGTTTTCTTGTATAAGAGGCTCCAGGGTTCTTCAAGGCCCCAGAGTCCAGTTGAAGAGTAGCCCACAATGTGTAACCTACAACATGCAGTTTGGCTGCTTTTGTGGCAAGGTCACACATGGAATTAGGATTTGGTGGTGGAGGGGAAGAAGTAGATGAAACAGTACTTAAGGGAAACTAACTTTCTACATGTGACCTACTTTAGCTACTCATGATGTGATAAACAAGAGAAAAAAATGCATGAAGAAATATTTCTTCCTCTTTGTCTATAAATGTATATAACACACTAGATCTATTTCTGCATGCTTTTAAAAGATTCTCTGCAGCACTCGCTCCTCTGTAAGCATATAGGATTATGCATTAAGATGAAATTAATCCTTCATTTTGAAGTGCACAAGCTCAGCATTTGCCACAGCTTTGCTCTAAGAAAGAGATTCAGACATTATGGTCTCCATCAAAGAATGGCAGATTGTTGGCAGAATCTTTTTCCATTTGTTTCTGCAAGTGAAACAGTTAATAAATCAGTCATGCATTATTACTGGATTAGCAATCACACTCCCAAATGCTACTAGCTGTTCTCACTCTTTCTCCTGAAGATTACCTTTAAATCCTATCAAGGGGCAAGATTCCTTTTGCCTTCCTGGCATTAGTACTCTGGTGACCTACAGCCAAAGTCAATAATCACTAAACAGCTCTTTGTCATGGTGGAAGAACAGACTGCCTTAACCTGCTGTTTCTTAAGAATTTAGTTTCTCTTGTCAATGCCTTCGCTTTTTATTTTTTCCTTTGTTTAATTTTTTTTCCACCTCAGCCAATCTGAAGCTGAACAGAAGGAAGTTTGCCACAATGAATCACTCAAGAGTCTGTTGTGGGGTCACACAGAATGGGAGAGTTTTGCAAGGCTGAAGACTGCAGAAGAGCTGAACCAAGAAAATGAGGAGAAGGTAGGTACTTAACAAATTCTTTCTTTCTGGTTAATTAAGCTTATTTCCTCTTGTCTGCAGCTGAGTGTGGTCTGTAAACCTGCCCATTCCTCTTGGTCTGAAAGCAGAGAAACAGCACTGGAGACTGGTCATAAATTGATGAGAGAATTAATTCATGGTCTTTGAGCTCTGCTTGTCTACATTTTCATAGGAAAGTTACTTAAAATTGCATGTTGGACATATCAAATAGTACAACACTTTTTTTTGGTTTGTTTTGAGATGCTCACCAATGAAATGGCTTAACTCAGCAGTGACTCCTTATTTTGCCTACTTTGTTTTCATGCATTTGTTTCATTATCACTAGGATTCATTTACAAAAGCATTGGAGTATTTTATATGAAAAACAAATGAAAAAGTAAGATTACACTTAAGTTACCATGTGCTTCATTTTTAAGGAGCAGTTATTTTTAAAAGGTTTGGGTTTGAAACCTGAAATATACAGATACTAAAATATTTTGAATAGTAATGACTATTACAGTTTCATTGTGTTTTACTGCATGGAGGATTCATGTTAATGTATCTGCAAAATATTTTTTCTTATAGCCTTGTAGGTTTTTTTGCTAACCTATTACTAGACATGAAGGATGGTCTGGAGATTTTAGATCTCCCTAGTATGCAGACAAAGATAACAGGATATGAACCGAAAGGTATAAGCAGCACTTAAACTCTACCTTGTACCCAGTGATGCAGGATTGTGCAGGTAACTTCTTCAAGTGCCTCCCGGTAAACACGCAGCCACAGTATGTTTGCAGCACTGTACTTTCTGATATTATCAGCAAAGTTATCTTCTGGGGTGAATGGCTAGATAAAGGAGTGGGCTAGCATTCAGATCAGGGCTCACTGTGTCTGACTCTTAAGGTGTTAGACTGTTTCATTCAGAACTGTATTTCCTCAATTCACCACAATTTTAGTTCATAGTGTTTCTTTTCTAGAAAGTGCAAACAAAAATGGTGGACAAGGAAGTGTGGGGTTAATGTGAGAAAGCAAAGACCAATGCAACTGGACAAGAGAGAGCAGTTAAATGTTTGAGCATTGAATGGAAAGCTAAGAGAAAGCTTTCCCAGTCAGCTCAAATATTTTTTCTATGCACAGGGAGAGCAATCATGTGGAAAACAAAATCTGGGAGGCATCTAGATTGAAAGTTTGAAAGCAAACTTTGGTTCGTATCGAGAACTCCCTTAAACTAAGACCTGAACGGACCAACTTGCTACCATTTAGTTCTCTGCCCTCACATAATACTTCTTTTTGGACAGTCTCAGTTCACAAGACTGCATTGAAAATTCAGGTTATGGGCTCATAATTGTGCATGGAGTCTTTTGCTGGCTTTCAAACCACCTCTTCTCTTTCTACTGTTTAAGCAATGTTTTTCTGGTCGCTTAAAACTCTGCTTCATGGTGTGTTCAGTGACAGACTTGCTGCCTGTCTAGGACTGTTGGAGCTCCAGCCCAGCAGACCATGCATGTGGTCCCCACTGTTGCCATGCCAAGCACAAAACATGACACAGGAACCAGATAACTCGCATGACATTTCTGTAACACTGAGTACTTTCTTGCACACTCGGAACACTTACTCACTTACTATGTGAAATTTTCTTTGTTCTCTTTGGGTTTCAGTGTCCCCCCCAAAAATAAAGTTTTTTGTATAAAAAATGTGGAGAAAGTGTAGTGCAAGTGCAAATACAACTATACAGCAGCTGTTTGTGAAATGATGTGTCTGTTTTAGATGAAACATGGTTATGAAAATAGAGAGGTCCTAAGATAATTTTCAGTCTTTTAAAGCTATGAAACCCTGTAGTGTTCAGGGTCTTTTGGTAGCCTACCACTACCTTACACTTTTCTTTTTAAAAAGAAAGGAATTAGACGTGCTGTGTAAACATTTGTGTCTAAACTTGATATGGTATGCAAACCTAGTCTGATGTAAGGAAAGGTCATTCAGAGAATAGTAGACTCTGAGCTCTGTGGCCACCAGCAGAATTTATTTAGTTCCTACTTTTTTTTTTTTTGATCATCTTGGGCAATGTGCTTTGTCAATAAGGTCTCTCAGGACCTAGGCTACCTCTTTACAGAGGAGGCGTTGTAATGATGAGTACATGAGGGACAGTGAGCTGCCTCAGTGCTGCTCTGATGGGAACCATGTAAGTACCTACAGGAGTCACCTGCTCTCCCTGCAGCAGACTATACCCTGAGGAAGGAGGCTTCATATTTGGATAGATGATGAATAATATTTCAGCTTTGTGGGTTGGTTCCCAGGCCAGCATTCAGTGGGCAGCAGGAAATCATGAGTCCACAAAGAAACAAACTTGAAATGCTGAATCATATTGCCAAGCTGGAGAAAGACACAGTGCTTCCATCTTGTGGTGTGCATTGTTTTTTCTTCATTGTCAGTACAGCCTCAGGACACTGGAATTGTGAGCCATGACTAGGTTTTAGAGGTGCTGTTGTAATACAAACAGTACTGCTACCACTAAGCAACTTCCTTTTTAATAGCGGTCTTCACAGCAAAACCCCAAACCCAAGTTAATTACAGGAGGCCAGGGAATTATTTCAATTAGACCAGGATAGCGGCCTTCTGTCCAGAAAAGCAGATTTAAGCACAACTCTGCTGGAGCAAGTTCAGTCCAGCTCATTAAGACCAAGTGTTAAGACCACAGCCAGATCCTAAATTGTCTTTTACAAACTACCTCTTTTGCTGGTTACTGTTGTCTGAAGAGCTGCTCTGCCTGTACTTGATAGCATCTCTTTTTTCCTCTCCTGCCCAGCCAATCTGAGACCAGTAGCTTTCACCTAATGGTGACTCTGCCCTCTGCACCTGTCCTGGTCTGGGAAGTCAGAATTTGTAAACCTTCTTTCATGCTCTTGAGATAATTTCCTATCTAATGTGTGCTGTTGTGCTGGTTTGGATAAACATAGGTAGAGGAAAACATACGTATGCCTGTCATTAGGGTTAATTGTTACAATTTATTTATGGTGCCTTCTAATTCTTGAAATTTTGTGGGACCAATAGATATCTTATGTTCCATGAATATTTAAGCAAGCTCTATCTGAAGATGATGATTTTGCAGTTTTTCTCCTTATGATTACAGACCTCTCAATTTTGTTCTGCCAAGTGAGTCTCATTGGATTTTACACCTGCTGCTCCCTCACCTGTCTAGAAAGGAGTCTGGATACGGCTGCTATCATACTGCTATAGCAAATGACTCCTTACAGGACTGAGGTTAGGATTTTGAAACAAATGAAATTTGTAGTCACTCAAGTTATGTCAGTCAGAATGGAAAATTTTAACTGCAGTTGTTTTAAAGATCAGTACAGGGTTAATATTGATGAAATGTTATCCCCAATTTTTTAAGTCTCCTAAGAGCAGTTTGTATCCCCAGTGGCATCTTCTTGGTCTCAAACGATTGTGAGACAGCAATTCTTGGCTTTAATTTGAGTTACAAATACCCCATTTCCTGAATGGATGCTAACTTTGAAGAAATGAGTACTGCTCCACTGTCTACAGACTGTGGACACAAGAAACAATTTACCAGTTTGACAGTGTTAGGAACTGAGGAAGATTATATAAGGCTGAGGAGGAAAAGGACTGAAAGAAAAAAGAGATGGAACAAGTTGATGACTGCATGGAGATGAGAAGTAAGAAATATGAGTGTATTCCTTATGAAATGGGATAGATAGGATTAAAGAAACCCAAGGAAAGTAATAGTGAGTAGATATAAAATATGCTGGTATCTAGTAAATATGAGCACAGAAGCGAGAGGACTTCGGAGGAAAAGAAAGCAAAAAAGAGAATATATAATGAAAAATGCCTTGCTGAGCTGACAGAAGAATGTCCCTGGAGGAGAAGAATGCAAAACTATAAAGAATTGGGTATTTTGACTAGCTTGAGGCAAAGCACAAGTTCTGGCAACAAGGGAAATGAAATTCTTTAGAAGAAGGAAAAAGTAGATTTTTGAATAGAATAGAGCTGACATAGATTTGAAGTTAATTTCAAGTGTTATTCTATTGCAAGTTCGTTGATCAGATATTATACTAAAATACTTATATTTTATTTTCCTGGGAAGCAAAATCACTGAGAAATTTGCTGTAATTTTTTAATAGCTTTTTCTACAAAGGTCTCATGTTTTCATTATCACTACTGGATGGTATGGTGAATGATCCAGACAACCTGACACCCAAGGATTTGTGTTTTCCTCGATATGGATATGCCTGCAACATAAAGGAAAGATGCCCCAGACAACTTGAGGCAGGCTGAATGCAGGTGTTGTTGTATGGTGGTTGAAGTGGCACAAGACTCTGTTCTGCATGTGCCTGAGTAATGTCAGAGCTGAAACCTCTGCTGTTGTCATTGTTCTTTCATGTGTACATCACAGCACTCAGGTGCACAACTGTTGTGCAAATATGTCAGGATTGGACCTCAAAGATGTCAGAATAATGTCAACACTTACAGAAATGCATTAGTTAATAATGAAGAACATTCAATCTTCTGTGTACTGGCTTCTGCTTTTCCACCTGCTGACATAGCTTTGTGTCTCACTAGTCCTGGTTACTGCTAGGAAGCTACATGCCAGAAGCAAACACTCCATTTTAGCAGGGCTGGCTACTGAGGGAAACCTGAGCTCCTGAAAACCTTCACTCAATTTAAATGGGCAGTCTAGTTTTTGTTGGCAGGAAGATGGTTACAGTTTGATGATAACCTTATTCTCCAGCACAGTGAAGGCCACAGAAAGAATGGTTTTGGAAATGGCTTCCTCTGTTTCTAGCTGAAAAGTGACATTTCTTTAGATGAGGAGTTGCTTTTTCAGCTAAGTTTTTTGTTGAGACCAAAATATTTCTTTTTAGGTATCTCAAACACCTTAGCATAAAAAGACCTTTTCAGAACAAGGCTTGCAATATAACAATATTGTTTTAAATAAAAATGGTAGAACTCCAGTTTAGTCGTGCATAAGTATGGTAAGCAGTGTTTCAAATTTTTCAAGTAACTTTCTTAGAGTATCTTATCCTAATGCAGGAAAATAAATTCCATCAATTCAAGTTGATGGGTACTGACCCCCACCTTATTACAACCTCCTTTCAGGCAGTTGTAGTGAGCAGTAAGGTTATCCTCGAGCCTCTTTTTCCCCAGACTTTCCTCTTTTTCCCCAGACTAAACAACCCCAGCTCCCTCAGCTCCTCCTCATAGGATTTATTCTCTGTACCCTTCCCCAGCTCCATTGCCCTTCTCTGGACATGAAAAGCAATATAAGTAAGATGCTTTCTGTTCGTTTGCTCTCTTCCTGACAATGCAACTGCTGGCAAATTCAATGCCAAGTAGAGTATTGGAAAAAGACGTGTTCAGGGAGAAGGTGTAAGATGAAATGTCCAATAGAGCATGTGAAATGTTAGAGCTGAGATAATGTGTAAAAAATACAGACCCTCTATAGTGGGATGGTTCTTAAAATTATACATAATATATAATTATAACAAATAAACTACTTTATCCATAGGCACTCGTGGGCATCACTTTAGGTATTGAAAAACTAGTGCCAATATTCATTACCAAATAGAACTCTCTGTGATGTTATGGTTTTTGTAATTAACGGAGTTTGGTTTTTTTTTATAGAGACTGTGGAGCTAACATATTAATAGGATATAACAAATACACAGATATTGGGAGCTATGGTGCTTTTACTATACTGGATGTTCAGCACTGTAAGCATGGAACAAAAATCTGCATATCCCAGACAGGGCTTTTCTGTTTCTTCTTTGAATGTTTCATTGCTTGGCTAAGTTAATTGTACACAAGCACAGCATGATTTTCCCTAGCTGCTTCCTTTTGAGCTGAGGGAAAACACTTGATAAAGGACAAAAAGACTAGTTTGCAGCAGATCAGTCAAAGTAAATCCCATTTTAATTGGAAAATGTGGAGCCATTTATTCTTATTTAGTCATGTTGCCTGCCAAATATGTGCCTTCTATCTCCAGCCACTTCAGCACAAGTCTCTTTAATGTTCTTTGTGTGTATGTTTAGTAATGGAAAAGTTTGTATTTATTTTCAATACTGCAGAGTTACTGAACTGCTTTTGCTTAGATTTGATACTTATCTTTTTGAAGACTAGCTGGAAATTACCACCTTGAAATGTGAGTTTCAAAGCTCCTCACAAACTGTAGAATTATCAGGAGATAAGGAGAGATGAAAGGAACTTTGAATAGAATGTTTATTCATTTTGCTTTGTACCTTTGATTATTAGTTACCTACAAGGAGGAGTCTTTCCACAGGACACTATGCTAGCATTTTGGACATCCAGATTGTTGTCCCTGAATAGTGTTCTGTCAGTAGTTTCCAGTGGCTTACTTGTCTTTTATTTACTGGAAACTACCTTACCTTCACTTGTGTGGCTGACTTCAAACCTTCTGTGAAACATTCAATTTAAAAATTAAATAAAATATGTTCACACTTCACTAGGGCCAACCCTTTTTGCAAATCTGTTTTGGAGTGCAGTGTCATGAGCTGCTGGATTGTGCAGGATATAAGCCTCTGCCATGGGGCTGTGGCTGTGAGAAGCAGAGCTAGGAACCTGTTGAAGGAGCAATGACAAGGAGCAATGGCCTAAAAATACTGATTCTCTGTAAAATTAAAAGAATAGCATTCTTGCCATTTCTGCAGAGGGTCTTCTGGGTATTTTCTCCTATTACAATAAAGGAGATAGTCCCTTTCTTATGTAATTCCAAGTTCCAGTTTTACTGGGTGCGTGTTCTATGTGCCCTGCGTGTCATGAAGGAGTTGAACAGGTTGTACTTAAATTTGGAAGAGGATGCATAAATAGATGGTGCCTAGTCTTTTAGCATCTGATTGAAAGACCTTTTATATGTAGTAGCAGGTCATGACCAGCTTCAGTGAGCACTAAGCCAGTAACTCCTGTTCAATGATACAGTCATTGTAGGACTGAAATCCAATGGATAGAGGCGCTTTTGCAAAGGATACCGATCATCTCATGGCTCAGCCTGATTTCTTATCCCGGGTCCCTCATCAGCATGACTGCTTTCATCTTTTGGCCTAGCTTTGCAATAGCCTGAAGCATCATAAAATCTCTCAACTCTATGCCCTTTGTTACATATAAGTGTATTCTTTGACAGTCTGCCTGGAACAGACATACTTCAGCTGGCATTGAAGTCTATATAAATAGGAGTGTTTTGAGGTTCTTTTGTTGCTGTTGTTTTTATTTTGTGTAGGAGGATGGTATGTTTTGTTGATTGAAGATGTTTTGGGAATTTTAGAAACTTTTTAGTGGTGCATTTGGTGTTTGAAAGCAGCTGTATTATTTTCTCTCTAAACTTGCCAAATGGAATTTATTCCACAAACCCTTTGGCATTTTCCAGAATATGCTGCCAACCCTGACTTTTAAAATAACTGTAGCTTTCTTTCCTTATGCTCTCATCTTGTTTTCCAGGTATTTTTGGTATAGAATAAAAGCTTGAAAACATGCATAAGGTGGGTACATTTCAAAAAGAAGTTTGAGTTTTTAAAGAAAAATGGGATGAGAGACAAAGGCATATCAGAACACAGACCTGCTGGGCATTTAGGAGCAAATGTAGATCATCTCTTTCATGCTGTGGCATGTAGAGAAATCTCAGACTTCACTTTCAGCCAGTAATTGAGCATGTAAAAAGTGTTTCTGTGAAAATGAAAAATATCTCTGTCCATGCAGTGAACACTGCTATGTTGTGGATCAGTTTTCTGTGCAAAAGACTTTTATTTTGATTGTGTTGGTCTTTTCAACAGGGTTCTAATGCAGAGTTCCTGTTGAAATAGAAAGGAATACTCATTTTGAGCACTTTCAAATGTCACCACAAATATTTCTACTGAGTGTTGTAAATGAAAAGTCCAAAATTATTAGAAAAGACCTCTCTAATCAAACATGATATAGAGTATACAGCTGCAACTCATGAACCCTCCAACACATAACCTACAAAACTTTGTTTTTCCATTTGTCTAAATGCTTGTATTGTATTGAAAAATCTTAGGAAAGAACAGTGATGCTAAGGAAGCCAATAATGCCCTTAAAGAAGTGATGCGTGGGAAATTGTTGCCTGCTTTGCAGTCTTGTCATACATTGGAGTTAGGATTGATAACTACTCTTTTAGAGGGGCGAGTATCTGTTGTCATTGCTGAGCAAGGAACAGGAACATTCAGTCTCAGGGGATGTGCCAAACATTTCTGATGCAGTTTAGGAACATACATGTACACATCAGGTTCTTGCTTAGTGCTGCCTGGCCCAGATGGAGTCATAAGTCATGAATCATTGATGAGGGTTGATTCATGGTCCTGGCATTCTCCCTGCAGGTCTCTTGCATGCTGGGATATCTCCAGCCAGTGCTAATCAATGAGGATGACATTTTCTCCACACTAACACTGGATTGCCAGCTTCCCAGCAGGCAGAACAGCTTAGGAAAAGAAAGTCCTCCTAACTTTTTCTTGATGCTGTATGATTAATAGTGGTGGGGACTGGGCACTTTGAAAATGGCTCCAATACCCATGTCTTAATGATCATCCACACCCATCAGAGCAGAATGTTGTATTTATTGCCAGTTAACCTAAATCCTTCATAAGACAAATCAGAGGATAATATATTTACATAAGCCAAATATGGACAGCAAAGTTGGTAGGTGTATAAGCAAGCCAAAAGAATTAAAAGCAAATCTTGATATCCACCTTTACTTAAGCTCATCTTAGCGCAAGCAGTGAAAATACTTTGGTGCTTTATGGCTGGGATCTAATTCTTGGACAAAGCCCACTAGTTTGCATTTAAATGTCACTGAAAAAAACCCTATATTTATGGGTTGCATGCATGTGGTAAGTGGCCAAACTTTTCTTGGAATTCTGTTCAGATTCAAGTATTCTGCCTCTTTTCCTTAATGTTTTCCTGTAATCCATCACTTTCTTTGGGGTCAGTTTAAATATTCTCATATAGGACATGTAACCATTCGCCTTACTGTAGAAATGTTGATGTATTTCAGATGTTAGCTAGACAGTATTCTCCTTTCCAGATGGCATTCAGGCTGGTTCCTTCGCTGGACTATAAACAAATCATGATCCCATTGTGAGATAAGCATTCTTTCATCTGACTGATGATGCACAAACCTCAGTACATAGCTTTTCACAAAGCCATATCCTTATACCAACAGTACTTCCAGGTACAGGCATGTAAGAGAGATCAAAAGTTAGGTACATCTCCAATTCTTGAGGCTCATTGTGTCACTAACCAGCACCTTTGGTAAGATAGTAGATTTGAGATCAAGGGTTCCCAGGCCTTGAGAGATCCAGTGGCAATTTATTTTCTGAACCAGTAGATGGAAAGGATTTACTACAGTGATCAACTTTTTAGATGCTGTGTACAAACAGTGTTACTAGTTACAGAAAAATTATTTTTCACACTCTATTTATAAATACCCAGGATAAAAGTAGATTCTGTGTAATTTATGGGAGTCATGGGGGAGGGAAGGAGTGCTTTCATTGCTGGAATATATATTCCTTGTATATATATGGAATATACAAGGTGGTTTTGGATAAAAGGTGATTTTGTTGAATTATTTAGCAGTGATGCATTCCCTCCATCCAGCAGGAATAAATGCTGAGTCTGTGCCCTGGTTTTCCAGGGTGAGAGAGATAGGTACTTTAGTACTGTGGTATATGATCTCTTATAGAGGGTCTAGATCAAAGATGAAAATGAAATGTCACTGTAAAGACCCCTCACCACCATTTTGTAAGCTCAATAACGTTACGTGTGAGAACAAAAAGAGGTCTTTGAATTAGTAAATCTACTCTGTTCTTTACCACCCTATGTAATTCTACCTATGCACGTGGGACTGAATATTAGTGGATCTATGCTAGTGAGAGAAGGAAATGAAAAACAGTACCTCTCTTGACTTTTTAGCCTGTATACATGTATGTACTATTTTCCAATTTCTTTGCATATGTACATAGATAAATTGATTGAGAGTTGCTTAAAAACTGTGTACAGCACAGCAAAATTGATAGGAGGTAAAAAAATTTTACCAAAAACTTGGATTTTACCCATTAATCTTTATTGTGACCTTTTTGTTTGCAATGGAAAAAAAAAACCCCAAACTTTTTTTTGCTTTCTCCTTTCCTCTTCCTAAGACCACAGTCCCTCTTCTTAAATATTAGGTATGAAAGCCCAAATCCATGGAGGCCTTTAGCAAATATCCCATTGGCTTCAGTGAAACCAAAATTTTCCCTGAATTTATAGAATGGTTAAGCACTACTAAACCACACATGCCATAATGCACACCCAAAATGCCAGTGGTTTCTTTTCAGGGACTGGCAAAAATGCTGCTGTTAGATCACAGGGTAATAAACCAGTGTTTCTGTTGTCAGATATCCAGCAGAATCATTGTTGCTATGCAGAGGAATGTTATTAAACACTCCACTCCCCAAACTGTTCTTAATGTCAAAAGGAGAGTGTACCTTTTAATTAATAAAGGTACCTTAATATATTGCTTTGGATTTTAAATATGTTTCCTTATTTACAGTGCTTTGGAATTTACCTTTTATAAATACATGAAACGCATCTGCAATTGCCCATAAATATCAGTATTGTTTTTTAACTTTGTTTCAAAATATCCCAATTTTGTGTACGAGCACTGAGTAGGATAACCAACCTCTGAAGACCTATTATGAGCATCTCCAAAGTGTTTCTGATTTGTTTCAGAAGAACTTTGTCTAGGCATAGAAATGTAAGAATCCTTGGTTCTAAGACTTTCAATAAGGATAGTTAACTGATTCAGTATGAAACCTCCTTAGGAACTGTAATAAATTTGCGTAGATCACTGTACATTTCCATAAGTGGTACTGTCTGTCACTTCTGAATTCATGTAGATATAAACTGCTCAATGATCATCAACAAGTCTGCATTTATTACCAACTTCAATCTCTACTGATCTGCCCAAGAACTGAGCACATTGTAGTCACAGGCTGGACGTGCCAAGGGAAACATGGAGATGTCATAATGAGCTGCTTCCAAGCAGTTTGCTAGGACATGTGAAATAGACATCGATGCGCCAGAGCCAACACATTTAAGACTGTTAATGTATTTTTTTCTTGGGTATACATAGATTACCCAAAATTTGGGGCCTCCTTAAGAATACATTTGAACCAGATTGCTTTTTGTAAAGGACTTTGCTCACATACTACACTGTTCATCTTGTGTCCCCACATTTAAAGGGATCAGTATGTTTCATTCACTGGATTAAAGATTATTTCCTGCAGGGACTTAATATAGAAAGAAGGCTTCCTAAAGGTGTAGTTCTCCTTACAGTCAAAAGATGGTGGTACAATTTCTGTCCAAGTGGCCCAGCAAAACAGAGCAATAGCTGTGTATCCATTGTTTGCACTTATAAGAAGGGATAGAGCAAGAAAAGAAAGGTGGGGCTCTGTAGATGAGATCCCAGCAGCCAGTTGTTTGTCAGGCATTGGTCATGACCATGACCTTCTCTGGTAGCCAGTAATCCTGAATGTGGCCAAGATGGCCAGGTTTAATTGACTCTAGTACAGCCATCAAGCCACCTGGTGCCAGAATAGACATCTGTACTGAAGGGATTATTGAAAGGCTTAGGAGATTGAGAGAGCATTAAATGAAAGTGTCCTTATCATCTCTGATATTTTCATAAACTCTCTGAAAGCAACAACTTATGTAATTAAAGTAGCAAGTTTAATTAGACCTAACTATTGATTAGTTCAATGTTAATCTCAAAGTGTTTTATACTGAGGTGCAGGTAGTTCATAGCAAGAAAATAGTGCTTCTGTGGAAAATAGAACTAGAGTTTCCTTAATTTAAAAAGGAGAGAAGTTGCCACTAACTGCTCAAAACAGATTTAAGACAGGCTGTTTCCTGACAAATGCCTACTCTTCCCAGCATATTTAATTTTCTAGGAATACAAAGCAAATAAGATGCTCATGCTGAATAAAATGGGAGTTTGTTTTTTTAACTAATCAACAATGAAATTTCAATCTCATTTTGGCTGTAATGAATCCTGTTAGAGCAGTTGTTTGCTTGGGCAAACTGCTGATTGTAGCAGAATCTGGGAAACTAATTTCACACGAGATACATGATGTTCTTCAGCAAAGTAGGATCAGTAAGGCTCTAATATTCCTAGCACACAGATATTTAGGTGCATATGCTGCTACATCTGAGCTGCGAAAGCAGAAACATGTCTGCACGCAGCATGTGCAAAGATTGTTATGGAAAATTTATCTCCTTGAGTAATAGAGTGAGTGTTTCTGTATACACTGAAATGCTACTGTGAATCTGCTTAGAGGTAAGACTAATAATTTGAGACAAGTGCTCAAACATCAATACAAGTGCTCTGCTTTTAGGTGTGTAATATCTCTTTCAGGAATTTCAGTTCTGCCAGTGCCTGTAAAAATTGTGCTTGGTCCTAACAAGTTAAGTTCAGGCACCAGTTATTAGGTACCATATGGGGTCAGTGAAGTGCCTTCGGGCTCAACATAGAAGTAGCCAAAAGAAGACAGTGAGTACAGGAGCCTGTCAAAATTTTCTTGCTTTCAGGAACTAAGGTACAGTTGAAAGCCACACATTATCCCATTTTTCTACCAAGGATTCTCCTGGTAGAAATGATGGATGAATGGATGTCATTCACTGCAGCAGGACTGTATTTGGAGAAGGCAAAACAAGTAGTGGTATTTTTCAATTCTCTGGCTTCAGATTGAAGGATACAGTGAGAGCTATTGCCAAAAAAAAAGCTTGGCAGATAAGGCAGAATTCTATCTCTGGAGTGCATATGAGAGCATTATGCTGCAAAACCAAGTGTTTGTTTTCTGTTCCCTGATCTCAGGGTCAACCTGGGAACAGGAGGAAATTTGTGACTTTTAGGAGTTGAAATTTTACTTTCAGGTGCTGGGGTTATCTGAGATGTGTCTAAATAATTATCTCAATTCTCTGTATTATCTCTAGGAAATTATTGTAGAGGCAGCCTGACATTTTTGGTTCATTCCCACGAAGCTAGAGCCCATTTACCTCTAGAAATCAAGGTGCATGGAGAATGACTTCTGCAAAACCTGAAAGAGATAAAAGATACTGTTAACATACGTCCTTGCAGCTCTTTCCTCCCTCTTGCAACAATCTTTTTCTTAATTCAGTGGTTTCTGAAGCATTCTAGTTATCTCTAGGAATTTATTTTTTTAGGCATGGCATAGCGTGTGGTTCCTAAATTGTAAGTAATCCACTGAAATAGCTGATTTGGACTGCACTGCTGGAAAAGATTGCTGATGCATGTTTTGATTGAGTGATTTTATAATTTCCATTACCCTTGGAACCTGTACATGCCCAGAAAGTTGCTCAACTCATTCTAAATTGGAGGTAAAGTCATAAAAAAAGTGTAACTAGCTGGATGTGTCAGTCTCATTGGAATATAATTGTCTTGGTAGATAGTTTTGGTTGGTGTATTTTGTTTTCTTGTATTTAATAATTACAAAGACATTCCAAGTAAGCAGTGCTGTAGGAAGTTCCCTCTGGAACTGGAGTCTGGAGACATACATTTCAGTTCAGAACTTCTAGGGCACAAATGGTGTCAGAGCAAGTGACAAGCTGTCTCCATGCTGAGCTGATGAAGCAGGTGACCTAAAGGTAACAATTTCTTGTTCTTTTTTGGACTCCCTGGTCTGAAAGGGGTAAGTGAAGAAGTTGTGAATGCTGGTTATGGTGATAAAGTACTAAGATGGAGGGAGAATGGGGAAGTGGACAAGGCTGTTTGACTTCCCTTTTACAGGTCCACCTTCCCCTGTGTACAGCAGCACCTCAGTTTCACCTGCTGTCTCTTACTATGTCCTGCAGTAACTGTAAGCAAACCAAACAATTTTATTTAATAATAAAGGCAGGATAGACCACTTCAAACAGGACACTGTATGTACTGTGTTGAAGAGGTTCTTGCTGGATATAATGGCATGAAAACTTTTCCAGATGTGCTTAAAATCACTAATGGATGTTGAAGGCAGAACCTGCAGCACTGAAAAACAGGTCTTCCATGTGACTAAATCCATGAGACAGTTAAGAAGCCATGCTATGCCTCCTGGTTGCAGTGCTCTCTAGCCATGTAACACATTCAGCAGCACTTTTTCATTTTTCCAAAATTATGTCAACAATAAAATCCAGATCTTAGCAGAGAAACATGGAAATTAATATAATTTTCTGCTGAAATTAGAAACCCTCTGTTCTACAGGAGCTTGCGGAGTTATTTCAATTTTTTGGTTATAATGCTAGTGATTATGTATCTGAATCTCCTGTCTTTCTGGATAAAGCATTGAGGCACAGATGAAGTTATTACATTTGATTTCAATGGGTCAAGGCCATCTGTATAAGTTTCATTTGGGCAAACTGCTGAGTCTGCAGTTCAGTCACAGCAACCTGAGGCAGTGCTACAGATTATGGACAGAGTGGCTGGAAAGCTGCCTGATGGTGAATGACCTGGAGATGCTGGACCCCCGTTGGTTGTGTTCCCAGGTGGCTTTCTTAGCCACCTAAGAAAGGTTCTGTTCAGTGGCATTCTGGCCTGGATCAGCAATAGTGTGGCCAGCAGGACCAGGGCAGTGATTGTCCCCCTTTACTCGGCACTGTTGAGGCCACACCTCAAATCCTGTGTTCAGGTCTGGGCTCCTCACTACAGGAAGGACATTGAGGGCTGGAGCAGGTCCAGAGAAGGGCAATGAGGTTTATGAAGGGTCTGGAGCACAAGTCCTGTGTGGAGCAGCTGGGGGAGCTGAGGGTGTTTAGCCTGGAGAAAAGGAGACTTAGGGGAGACTTAGGGGAGACTTATCAGTCTCTGCAACTGCCTGAAAGGAGGTTGTAGAGAGGTGGGGGTTGCTTTGTTCTCTCAAGCAACCAGTGACAGGAAAAGAGGAAATAGCCTCAAGTTTTGCCATGAGAAGTTTGGTTGGGTATTAGAAAATCTTTCTTCACTGAAAGGGTTTAAGCATTGGAACAGACTCCCCAGCAAAGTGGTGGAGTCACTATCTCTAGAAATACTTAAAAATCAGGTAGACTTAGTGCTATTGGTTTAGTGGTCATGGTGCTATTTGGTCAAAGGCTGGACTTGACACCTTGAAGACCTTTTCCAGCATTTATGATTCTATGATTTCTATACTGCTAGAATTCTAATTCCAGATGCTCAGTGACAAATTTGACTCTTCTGAGTATCATTATCATAATGCAGCCTCCTGTGCTGTAGCTGTGTAAGAACCAGTGAAGCTTATTTCTACCTACTCTGGACCTACAAAGAAAGATTGATGGATAACATTATCATTTTGATGTTAATTGGTAACTTTTCAATTTATTTGGTGATGCAAAAGAAAATCTGAAAGTGTTTGGAGTATTATGGATTGAAAAGGAAAATGCAGTCATGCAATCTTTGTCATTAGAAACTTCCAAACCCACCATCCTGGTAGAGCAAGAAAAATCATTACATTACTAGAAGACAGTATAACTAGGAGACCATTTTAGATTCAAGACAACCTTGCCATAAGCACAGACAACTCTGATCCAGTAAATGAAGAACCATTCTCAAATATTTCTTGAAAAAAAATTTAAATTATGAGAGCTGTGGTCTTTGCATAGATAAAAAGGCAAGATATCCTGACTGGGATAGACTGTTAAATACCTGTGTTGGCCTTTTTCAGGTTTGTTGATTCTTTTTCTACATTGCTTAGCCATCTTTGCAATAGACAGGCTTTTATTTAGTTAGTCACAAGGTTTACTTGAGGTGAAGCACCTTGTTCAGAGATTGTGCTTTGTATCTTACACTGTCGTACCATGTAATTTCACAGAGTAGTCTGTTCCACTCTCCAGGCAGTTGAACATCATCTCTGCTTCTCACCCTAGGGAGTGACTAGTTCATTGGCCATGTCATGCAATCATATCACAAAAACCTTGGGGACTGTCAATGTTTAATCTGCCCTTAATGAAGCCTGCCGGATCAGCTTACACTATTTGTCACTATTTTCTGGCCTGGCTGCCAGATTCTTGGCAATGATTTGTGCTTCTAAAACAAGGAAAGAAATTACAATGCAGTTGTAAGCCTTAACTAAAATTGAAATCCATGAGAAACCCAGGCAGAAATCCACCTTTGATCTGTTTCCTGTGTGTTCTAGGCTAGATGAAATCAGTTTCGTTTTAATCCCCATAATGACTATTTCTTGGCTGAACTCGGGCAAGATCCATGCAGGAACTGAGGCCAGATGTAGGGCCTGCCTGCTCTCTGGGGTAGACTAGAGTTCAGGAACCCTCAGCCTGGAACAGTTACAATGGAGTGCAGGCTTGTGCACAGCACAAAGGCTTGTTAGTGGCCATGCACAGAGCCAGATTGTGTGTTTGTGCACTGAGCTCCCTGGCATTTCTGTTTTATGAGTCAGTATGCAGATCCCTGCCAGTTCAGGTGGCCCTGCACCCACATGTGTAGACATGGCCTTAAATACCTAATGACCGCCTTAAATACTTCAGGCAGGAATGTCAGCCTTCAAAACCTGCCACGTAACCCAGGTGTCTGGAGATGCTAAGCAGCAGCTGGGCATCTCCATCATACTCAGGCACAGAAGACACTGTGCCTGTCCTCTCTGAAGCAGTTAGTCTGACAGAGCTCAGAAAGCACCTGTTGAACCCCAGCAAAACAGCTTCTGCTGTCGGGGGCACAGAAACCTGATTCTACGCCTAATGAACGGCCAATTACCGAGGCAGAGATTGGACTTTCAAGGTTAGTGCCTTAAACAACAGCGTGACTGCAGGCTGTGCAGTGGTCTTTGTTCCCTCCCGCATTCCCTTTGCTATTTGCTAATAGCAAGACTGAAGCTTCAGGAGGAATCCAAAGTTACAATAACCTAAAAAGATACAATTAAATAAGGGAATGTTGGCTATGCTTTTATCTGGCTGCTAAGAGATTTGAGTCCAAATCTGTAATCTCTTGGGTACAGTAACTGGCTCTCATCTCTTCCCCAGTCAGCTTTTTTTTAAGAAAGGGAACTTTAGAAAATTAGTATGTATGAATCCCAGTTGGAGATGGGCATTTTCCTGCAGTCCAGATGAGGATACCAAGTTCATAGTGACAATTTAATATCTTACCATTCACAGTAGCTAAGTTAGACAGCTCTGTGCTAATGTGCTGGCTTTTGTGGGTGTCATTCCTGTGGATTGCTTAAGCACAGAAATCTTGGCAGGAGGATGTGCAGACTGCAAGGCACCTTGTGGTTAGGAGCTGACACCCCTGCCTGTGCCTCTTTGTGAATCTGTCTCTTCCTTTATTTACAATACAATCCTGCAAGGATTTCTTCATCCAAAGCATGTCAATTTAAGTAGATGGGGAGTGGGACTTTTTCACTATAATAGGACCATGAGAGAGAAGAGACTGTAGTATGAAAAGCAATGCAAATCTGATGAGCAGTCAGTGCCCTAGAAATATAAGTAGCCTGTCTGTGTAAAAGCCTGGTATGGAGTTAACTGTGGTGGTGTGATAACAAGAGATTGCCTTTGGAATGAGTGATGTAATATTGTACAAAGGATTTCTATTGACATTTCTATCTCTGACCAAAGTAAAATATAATATTGTGATGTTAATGTATTTTTTCATAGACCTGATGTAATGGCATGGGAAAAGATGTGGAAAACATAATAAATACTGATGGAATGGGTGAAAGACATTTAAAACAACATTTTAAATAATCACTGAAAGTCTGCCTTTCTCAGCTGTGAGGTAGACTGTAGAGCTGCTATCATGTTCCATGAGGTGTGCCAAACAATGTGCAGATCATAAGAGCTCAATTACATTTTCTTTCTGAATCTATTTGCTGAGAGGCCATTTTTGTAGATCTTAGGCTGTCAAGAGAAGCTGGAACTCCTAGAGTGAACTAACTCCGTGCTGGAAGGAAACTAACAGCAAGTTCATAGGTTACAGCTGCATCTTTGTGTGCCTGAGTCCTGCTATGAATGCAGATCTTTCTTTTTGTTAGTCTAACTGCCTCCTCAGCAGTATCTCAGCCAGGTCCCTTACAGCATGATTGGAGTGTGAGCTAAGAAGTGTAAGTGCTCTATGTTAATTTACTGGAAGCACACTGGCACTAGTGAAATGTCCACTTCTGAGCTGTGTGCCCTGTCCTTTGCCTGAGGAAGCCACAGGTGTCCACAAGTTGGATACTCACAGACCATCTACGCAGATAAAGGAGAGGACTCCATGCTGCTTCCACACTGGAAGTTGGGTAGATGTTGCTTAGCTCAGTCCAGAAGTCATGTGATCATGTTGGCACTGTGTGTTTTTCTGTGTTGGAAGACTTGGCACAGCTATAAAAAATAGTTGAGCCATCTCATTATATATCAGATGGTTCCTGCTTTTTAGAAAATAAGCTATTAGGTTCATTGCCTTACCTTGTTGTAATATTCATTTCTCAATTTGTCCCTGTTGCTGTCTTTGTGCAATGTATTCTTTGAAGTTCAAGGTTTTACATAGCAAAATGTCAGAACTACATGAGTTTAAGTGACAGCTTAGCTCTTTCTAATCTGCTTAAGGAATCTTTTCATTTTATTGCTTTTTTTTGAATATATTGACTTTCCTAGAGCCACTAAATATATGTTTCACTAGACATTGTCTAGTTATTCTTTAATTTTTATATAAGATTTATTCAGAAATTAATGTAGATGTTTTGTTGAAAATATTTTCCAATTTTTTTTTTAATTTTAAAAAGGAAAAGATTGATTATAATGCTTTGTGGTTGTATGTCCTGTGGATAGAACATGAGAGCCCTGGGGTTTAAAAGTGAAATGCCAGAGAGGCCTGACTCCTGTGTAATGTTTGTCTAGGAATGTGATACTTGATAAATCATAAAATTTTCAGTCATGTAAGTTTTAGACTGTATCCTGCTGATGCTGAACTTCCTCAAACCCAATTGAAGTTAACACAATGCATCAAATCTTCATTTTTCAGTGTAAAGGAGAGAGAATGTTTAATGCTTTCACATCTTTGTACAACCCTTGAGTTTCACAGACAAAAATGTGTGTTTGTGTGCACAGCCTCTGGTAAAATACTGCTCTGTATGATTGTCAGAGTAAAATACTGCTCTGTGTGATTGTCAGAGTAAATCTCCTGTATAGGTCAGTTTGGGTGTTCAATGCAATTTATGGAGCAGTTTTCTCCTTTAATTTAAAAGGAGGGACTTTTGCATATTGCAGTGAAACCTCTTTGAGGGATTTTGTATTACAAGATGTGTGATTACTTGTGGTACCAGCAAGTTTTGTTGTGAAACCCTGGTCTAGAACACCTGTTTGCAGAAACCACATCCCAAACAACACATCACCTTCAGGCAGTATGAGTCTCTTTTGTAAAAGTATGTCCACCACACAAGAAAGATAAAGGCTGTGAGCTTTGAAGCAATGCTTCATGCCTGCTTTGTCTCACCTGGAGAGCTCCCTTTGCACTGCAGAATGTAGGAGGACCTTGCTTAAGTTTTGGTGAAATGTTCTGTACACCAGGTGCTCTCTCTTGTTCATCTTCTGAATAGGAGAGGAGAAAAATCAGTCTTCTGTGTATATTAATGTGGTTCATGCTAATAACAGTTGCTAGGTTGACAGGTCAGGAGGGATATCAATCCACTGAGTCACAATACAGATATTGCTGAGGTAGGATTCTAGCCAAGTTTCCCCAACAGTATTGTTCAAACTGAAATCACCAATTTTGTGTCGAGTTGAACACGTAGCTTTGCTTTCTTAACCATTTGATTTGTATAACCAGGATAAGGGTTATCTGCAAGAGTTGCTGCAGGTAGGGGAGGGATGGGAGACATCTACCTACCTGTTTCACCAGGGTCACAAAACATTCATGGCATTCCCAACCAGGCAGGTCTTCAGTTGCTGGCTTAGAAGGCTCACCCTGCCCAGCCCCATTGCTGGGGCCCTAACATCCCCCTGTCCCTGATGTCATCTGACAGATCTGCCCTGCCCTCCCCACCAGGGCTGTGTGTCTCTGAGCTGAGAGGAAAGTCATATAAACAGCAGTGTGCCTTCTCTCTTTCTGCTCTTCTGCACGCTACGCCTCACTGACTCACACAGCTTCTTTCAGGCACTTCCTCGAGTTTTGACGTAGCATGGTTTCATAGTGTAGGGTAAGTGACTTTGAAGCTGATATTTCAGTTTTGAGTGGGGTAGATGTAAGCAGTATTTGGGCTTACATCATTAAATGAGGTCCTGGTTGCTGGAAACCAGGATAAACATAAAGAGAAAATTTTGACTCTGCAAGATGCAGTATTGATTGCTGCAGTGAGCCATGATGTCAAGTATATGCTTCCCTTCCTTCTTGCTTCCCACAAGTGCTAAATAATAGACCTTGTTTACTGGCATTTGCAAATTATTTTGCCTTTGTGAATGATGCAGTGACATGCCCCCTGTACTCTCATTTAATTTGTAACACCATTTGGATTTTTTTTATCCTATATTTCTAATGCAATTTTAAAATAACTGTATTTACTGCCCCCCAGACAAATCAGCTCTAATTTTATAATGCGAATTTCAGGGTTAGATTATTTTTAAAAAGAATCTAGGCCATATACATTATGTAAGGTTACTATAGTAACAGTTTCTCCAAGGGGAAAACCGACTGTCCGTAGTTTCCACAGAAACCACTCCCTGCTGAGAAGGTGCCTCCAAGGGAAGTGAAAGGAATATAAATGAGAGAGAGAAAAAGACGCGCACAGATGTCATATGACCTCTGCGGCATCCCTGCACTGTTGCAGATTCAGCCGAGCGTTTCTGGGTTTGTTTTCAGTTTGTTGTTTTTGACTGCATGAGTGGCACCTTCTCTTGTCATGTAAAGTCTGGCTGCCCTTCCCTCGCGTGGAACTGGTTTTACAGCTGGAGGTACGGCGATGCTCCACCTTGGCAGTGAACTGACCACAGCAGATACTAAAGTCCAGTGCTCTAGGAACCACTGTGCGTGGGAGAATTTAAATGGTAAAAGGGAATTTCCCCTCTTTTTTATTAACTTTTTTTATGTCTGAAAGAAGTCAGCAAAGACAAACAGGTATGGAAATACTTCCTTCCAGAGAGAAACAGGAGAGAAGGGAAGCTCAACTAATTTGTCAGTTAATGCTTTTATTCTTTTGGGGTACAAGCATACACTACTAGGAAAAATGTATTCTGAATAGAATAAAAACCCCTCAAGTCCTAGGATTTGTTAACTGATCAAAAAAAAAGGTGAAATGTCTTTAATGCACTTTAATATCACTGAGTCAAGTATGGATTAACATTTATGAAGTCTTTTTGCTCTTATTTTTTTCATGAATAGCATTGATTTATTTTATTTTCAAGGGCAATAAAACTGTGACATTCATTCAAGGCTTAGTGCAGCCATAACTACAGATTAACGCACTGGCTACTTCATCCTGTCATCTCTCTGCTGCTTTCTGGGGAAAGCAGGCTGACATGGTTATTAAATCTGGCAGCTGTGTTGTATGCACATGGGAAGCAAGTAGAGCACAGCATATAGAAAATGAGTAGCTTTCAGATAGCAGCCTTCATTTCACTGCTGCAAGACTTGAAAGGCAGCCTAAAAAGCTCTTTCACTTCTTTGTAATCACCAGTCGCTGGATCAGTGCGCAAATATCACAAATACAGTTGCAAATGTAAGTATTCCTTGCCTGTGTGGTGCTTTCAGATTGCTAATTAAGGTTTCTACCTTAGTCTTCTGCTTGAAAAAGCAGAGAGATGAAAGCTGAAAACATCCTGACAGGGGAAGCTTCTCTGCAGTATTGTTCTGGCTTTCAGTGGAAGAGCTGCTGAGGGAAAGGGATGCTTGAAAGCTTTCCAGAACAAATAGTTTGCAGTTGCATTTGTTGATTTTTGGGGATGTCTGCTTGCCATTTTTTCTGTGAGGGGAGAAGTCCGGCAAATGCAGGAGGTACTTATAGAGAGATGGTTTTCTGCTTAGATTAGATTTACAGCAAGAAAGATACTTAAGCAGTAATAGATGGTTTGTGAGCACATAGAAGAAAAATTTTCCATGGTATTTTTCACCTGGAATCTTTTTTAAAAAATCCATAAATGCAGACCCGAACTTCTCATTAAGGAACTGAACAGTACCTTATTTTCAGAAGCACAAACAAATAGTCATCATAAGGGGCACCAGTAAGTCTGCATCTGACCTGATAAGAACAATGAACATAACACGGTGAGCAATGCATGTTTTTCACCCATCTCATTCTGTCTGTACATGAAACGATTTTTATCTGCTACAGTGGCATCAAGACAGGATAGTAAGGTGGTTGGGAAGCAGTAGGGCTGAAGGTTTCTCAGTGTTGTGGTGATATTGTAAGGAAGAAAATTGATACTTGTCAGTGTATTTTTGGTCTCATAGCACTGAAGAACCAGCTTGTTGGTTTTTATTCTCCTTTCTAATTCAAAGCTTTTGTATTGCCATTGTCCTATTGAGTTTATGCCTAATGAATTCTTACGGTGCTGTGAATGAAATCTGCATCTTGAAAACAGCCTGTGATCAGTACCAAATATAAATGCCAGATAACCACACAAGAAATGCAGGCTGTAGCCAGTTTGTTTCAATTGCTATGTCATGTTGCTTGCTTTATTTACAGGTTTTATTTCCTGGGAGCCAGTGGTACTGTCAGCTTTTCATGAGCCATGTGAAAATGTCACTTGCGCAGTTAACAGGTGACTGCCATTAAGTGACTAGGGAGAGAATATATTTGTAGCTTGCTGCAATAGAGGACTAAACATATTCATGGTATAACCCATACTGATGCTATAACCCAGGTATTTGGTGACTGTTGTGTTTATAAGCTGCTTTTGAAATATTTCAGCCTCATCTTACAGGTGTATATGTATAAATGCCTGTCTTCACTGTAGCAAGTAAAAGCTGATTTTGAAGCTTCCTTCATCTTGCCTCCTTTTTCCACTCATAGACATAAATTCACAGCTTCTCTGAAACCTAGCTGTGAAAATGGTCATTTTTGATGACAGCTGCGGAGCTAAGCTTCCCAGGCCTCAGTGGCAGCCAGCCAGCTGCTGAGACAAGTGGTGACCTTTCAGGACAATGTCTCTCACAAAAATGTCAAAATATTAAAGTGGCAGGCATCAAATGCCATGTGCGTGAGGAAGGGTAGTCATCTGGCAGCTGAAGACAGTTAATCCACTGCTTGTTTGGATTATACATTGAAAGCCCCTGCCTAAGTCTCTCAAATATAGAGAAATTATTCATATGTATCCTGAATCATTTCAGAAATTCTTTTGAGAAAATTTGGTACATGGATAGAAAATTTCGGAGGTGTTTTATTTAAAATCTGCTTAGACAACTTCCTGACAGATATCCCAAAAAGGTTTTGGCCTTAATTTTGCTCTTTACATAATATACCAGTTTTCCTCCCAAATCTCTTATCCACAATGTAAATGGATCCTGATGAAGCTTAAGCAAAGTTCACTGATGTGCACAGGATGCTGAAATTGTGATAGCATGTGCACTGACTTCTTAGGCATATGCTCACTGAATATTAAACAATCCCCTGCAGTTCTTGGTGCTGCAGCCCTGAGCTGAAATCTCATTTGCTGTTACGTGCATGGATGCTTTGTAACTTTCTCTGAAGGCACTGAGGTGTGACCATTCCCGCGCTCGCTGGTGTGTCAGATTCTCAGATACCTTTACCCCTGGTAACAGATCAGTGACACTGATAGGTTACCTCGCTGGGTTCAGCCCAGCTCCCCTATTTCTGGGAGGTGTGAACTGCCTGATGCTTTCCCTTGGCCTGTAGGAAAGGCAGGCAGTGTGCATTGCTGATCAGGGAGCAAACCTGTTCACCTTGTGGCTGACCTCCCTTGGAGAGTAGGAAGGGGAACACCAGTAACTGCATCAGACCAGTCTTGTCCAGCCGGTTTGCAACTGGCCACAGTTCAAGAGAATTTTCAATATTCTCCTTGCAAAGCACAGGGTGAGATGCCATCATGGATAACCCCTGCAAAGCATTAAATATTTAATAGTGCCAAATCCATTGCTACTTACAAAGATGCCAAAAAGGAAAATAGTTTTTTCCAGTATTTATTTTCTATTTTCCTTCCCTTTCAAGGTAGGAGTTCTGTGTCACTCCAAGTTTTTCTCTCTTACTACAAGTAAGCAGCTTTTTCTAATTTTGCTTTACTATTCTTCCCTTCTACTCCTAGAGGAAGTGTCTCCTCCCTGCTCTGCTCTTTAAAACTGGGAACACTGCATTCCATTATCATCTTTTCTCTACTGTAGTTATAGGAAAGGGTATGTATCCATGTTGGTCTTTTCTTTCCAGTTAGTATTCTGTGATCACTCCTCCTTTCTCCTAATTCCCTACAAGAAGAATTCTGAGGCAAATGAACTAGGTAAGGAAAAATTCCCATAAACATCTTACAGTAATTAATCCCTCCTCCTTCCCTCCCTTTCTCCTTTCGCTTAAATTTTTATCTGCTTTCACACAAATATTTCTGTTACTTAAGAATTACTAAGATGTAAACGTCTGTTAGGAAGAACAACATTATGCTTATCCAGTTGAGGAATAAAAAGGTAACTGAGACGTCAGTTAATGTAACTAAACATAACTCCAATACCTAGGCTGAGTTTTGGATTTTGATTTTCAAATTACAAACTACATGTAGACCCAATCTATTTAATCATCTGATAATGTTAAAGAAAAAAATAAATAGGGATGCTGCTATTTTCTGTAAGCTTTGCTTGAAGAAAAAAATCTGAGAAAAGTAACTGCAGAAGCAGTAATTTCATTTAAATCAAATTATACAGGACTTGGTTGCTTCCTGAGAACTGTGCAGTGTCAGATTGATTCAGTGCAGTTCATTAAACATCCGTCAGTATACCTCATATAAAATTCTGACTTGCATCAATGGCGTTATTATTTTATTCTGCATTTATATTATTACTCTTTGCTATTTCTGCAGCATCTAGGAATACCTTTTTTGTTACTGAGCTAGGTATTGTATACTGAAATTTGCTTAGACATGGGCTTGAAATTGCATGTAATTAAAATTAGGGAATGACATACTGTGACCTTATTTTAAAGCTGTCATACTGGTTCACTTAAAGTATCTCCCTTAGGCTGTTAGTGTTTAGGTATTATATTAATGAATTATATTAATTGAAATTAACTCAACTGACCAAAACATGACTATAATTACAAAATATTTCTGGACCACCAACAAAGATTTCCCTTAAAATTGGTAAGACACTATTGCCAATTATTCAGTTAATAAGATTCATTATAAACTTAATTACTAAGGTAATAATATTCATTATTAAGTTTAATGAAGTATGTTTACTTTTGATTATTTACAAAATCTAAATTTGAATGTTGATTAATCACATGAAATAGCAGCAGCATGACACATGACCATCACACACTAATTGACTCATGGACGACGTACTGTGATTTGGGTGAACAGTGAAGATCACAGTATGAGTGGGATGAGAGTCTCACAGATGAGAATCTTCATCTGCATTTTCTATACGACCAACTTTCCCCATCACTCTGCTCCTTATCCATCTTACAAATAGATTTCAGGAGCAGTCACACATCTGTTAACATGACCTTTTCTACTACCTTTTGTTTGAATGATATGGTGTAAGGTACACAGTAGTTTTTATACTCTTAAACTTGGACTAAACTGCCATCTGAAATCAGTTAGGATAACTCTCTAGTTTACAAAGTCCCATTATAATACACTATTCCATGATGAAGGTATTTTATGTGTTCAATTTGTACACTCTTCAGATCATCTTTCACAAAGCAAGGCTGTAGCATGTGAATACAAGCTATAACTTGTATTCACATGCTACTGAGTGGGTTACATTAACTGAGCAATGTAACCAACACATCTGAGCCAAGAGGCATATTTATTCTTTCTGGAAATGTATATCACACAAACCACTATGATTTCTAAGAATCATTTTTATTTTGAGGTTTGATAAACCTAGTTGTATATGCAGGAATAAAAAATCTGAAGGATCCCAGAAGGCCAAATCACAGTTGAAAAGATATTGTACCTTGAATTTCCTAGGATTTTTAAATTTCACTTTGAAATTATAATGTGTGATATCTCTTTTTGCATTGACACTGCAACTTGTCTCACTTTAGTGACATATTAAAAATGAAATTTAAATTTATTCTGACAGTGTCACTGTCAGAAATAAAGCCATTGAAAGGATCTGCACAATTGCAAGCTAACAAACAGGGCTTGTACTCCTCAACTGACTTTTTTTTTCCATACAGGAAATGATGAATAAAAGTCTAAAAGATTATTTGCAAGCATGCAATTAATCATAAATCCAGCTTGATCTGGATGGATAAAACAGTAGTATATCAATCTGGTTAGCTAGCACTTTGAAAGGATTTTGCAGAACTCATTAGGTCAGGAATATTAAGATGGGTGCCTCTTTTCTTATGAGACAATAATGTGATTCCCTAAGGGATCAGCTGGAAGGTCAAAGACAAAACAGTTTATCCCCAGGAATGGTATGGATTACTGTTAAGAACATTCTGAAATCCTCTTCCATCATTCATTTATTTCAAAGCATTCCTTAAAGTAATGACCTAATTTTAAAGACAGTAAATCAGAAATAACCAAATCACTAAAGCTTGTTTGTCTTTTAGAAACATGGATTGTCTTAATTGAAAGGCTTCAGTACTTTTGAGTCTACTTTACCTATCTAGGGGAGCAATAAAAAAAAATTAAAAATCTTTTCTATTCTGTTTCCCCCCACTCTTCAGTTCAGTGGGAATTCACTCACACAAGGGCCCTTTTTAAGAAAGTAGAGAGTTTGCAGACTGATCTTGAGCTACCTCTGTTGAATACCTTGTAATGAACCAGCTTCTGTTGTTCACTGAAATAAGTGATTTCTGCAGAATGCAGAGAAGTAGATCCTGCTGGATGTCTTGGCTAGGTTTCTGAAAGAGGAAGCTGACATCAGCTCCCTTGACATTCTGAGTGTTGCCCTACTGACATACCTGAAATCCATAGGTTGCCATAGCTTTGTTACAGTATGTGTGGCCCTCAGATTTTTAATTAGTAGTAATTGCTATGAAAAAGTCAGGGTAATTGCTATGTAAAAGTAAAGCAATGAGGCTGAAAATTGATTAAAGAATTAGATAACTAACACCCAAATTATTTTAGTATGTTTGGAGTTCCCAGGACAATATACTTCCTAATCCTGGGCCAAAACATAGCCATCCTAAAATTGAATGCAACTCATACTGCATATTCCCGTGGCAAAATTTTACCCTAAATGGGCTTCCAGCCATCACTGTCCCTACTAGGTGGAATGGCCAAAGTACTCTTTTTCTCTATAAAATTAATAGTGTATGCTTTAAAATTAGAAATGGAGAATTTGTTCAGCTTTTGTTTTCAAGAACATGTTGAGAGTTAACATAGTGAAGCTTGTAACATAGATGCCATTGTATAATGCTTATAATGAATAACATCTATGACATCAGACGCCTTCTAGGAATCAATAATTATTGATGGGAAAATAAGTAATTATTTTCACTGTAATTATCAAAAGACACGTGATGATTTGCTTTGGTTCTGACCTTGATTGTTCATGCACTGAAATAATAATTGCAGCTGATTGCTTCTTTTCCAGAAATGTTCATAGCTTGTTCAGCATCAGAGAGTGTAGGTAGGGGTGGACCACAATGTAAAACACTTGTGTTTCTTGGGAAGTTTGGTGGGGAAACAAAAGGCCTCACCATTGGCTTACAGTAATGCTTTTTAAAAATGGTTCTCTGCTTAAAATGTTTTCTGAAAGGTTTTTCTTTGCTTTATTCTTGAAGATGTGAGGGCATATAGACACATCTGAGTGCAAGTGCTATGGAGAACAGAAAGCAAAAAACTCTTTTTTTTATGTTCCTTGATCCTCAGCCAGCTAACCCTAGGAGAAACCAGAGCTAATGTAATGATTTATGGAGCTGGGAAAAAATAGCTTAGATCCTTGAGCAGCAGAGACCCCACACTACTGTGACCCTGTCATATGGAAGGCATTTTCCTGTAAATATTCATCCCGTCTGTCACTGAGGAAAGTTTGAGTGTTGTCAGTGCAACAAGTGGTACAACATCACTATGTCAGCTGTGCTTCTGGTGAACTGTCTAAATAAAGCTGTTAATAGAGTGCCTTTATAAAGAGATCCCTTGAACTGATTGTTTTTATCAGGTGTGGGGATTAAAAGTAGGTATTGGGCTGCCTATCACACTGGCAGTGCCATTCTCTAGGTCAGTGGATTGCTGTCTCTTCACATGATTCTTTGTCAGTGGATAGGTGTACATACCATAGTCCATAGCACTTTGTTTATCTACTGATTCAGAACAGATGCTCAAATCACACAACTTCCATGAAGGAGGAATTGACAAAGAGTGCAGCTGGGGTGAGGATGGTACAAGAAACTCCATCCATCATTCTCCGAAAGGCACAGTGAATGGCTTAATTGTTGCTGCTAACAATTGTTAGCCATTTTATTTGCTATAGCCAAAGTATGATCCCACTAAGAGCCAGCATGGGAAATACAGTGACAGAGCAGTCTCTTTGTTCTGTTCACTTGGCATCATTCACTGAATAGATCCCACTGGTTTTATCTGGACCAAGACCTTCTACTGTTGCTCACCTGCAAAGCACACTGCTTGACCACAGTGAGGTCTTGAGCTGGCTAGCATAGCTGTAATTAGGAAGGAACAGTGAGGAAATAGTACAGTATGCAATAAAACCAGCAGTATTTCATACTGGGGAGTTTTGTAAGACAGTATGTTTTCTAAGAGAGCTGCCCATGGGAATATTTCTCCTCATACCAGAGTTCCCTTCAGTGCCTTGTGAATTTGGTCTTTCATTGAACTGGATTGGATGTGTGTGGTTTAATATCTTTCTCTGTTACAAGGTTTGTATTTAAGGGTTGCTACACAAGCACTAGGAAAGGACAGAAAGCAGGCTGCCTGTATCACCAAAAAATTCATCTCCAAGTGAGTATGCACTGGGTCACAGTGAGGTTAATGTGCATATTCATGTGGTGTTAAAAAAATTGTCTGGATTAAAGCTTCTCCCTATTGTTTATTATCTAGGCTCCTACTGAAAAGCTGAGGATTTACAATAGGTCTCAAATAAAGACACCTGAATTTTTGTCACGCCAAGCAATCTTATTTTTCTTAATCTTGTTCTCAGAAAAAACTCAATTGTTTTGCCTGATTTTTTTTTAATGAGGCAAACATCTAGCATGAAAAATTTCATGCTAGCCAGTAAAGCTGTCAGGCTTAACAGCTGAAATAGGGACACTTAATGAAGAAATATAAAATAACCATGCTTATAGATTATAGTATTAAAATGCACAATCAACAAAAAATTCTGCTTTGGGCAAACATCATGGTATTCAGTACCTCTGTGTATCAAGGAAGTTCCTGAGTATAGCTGTAACAAGATTTCTTAGAAAAACACCACAAATGGTGATTTATTCTGTTGAGGATGATATTAAATACCTCTGTGGGTTCTTCCCCTTCTCAAAAGTGACATTGGAACTTATTGTGGAGTCTGAAATTACTATAGTTGAGGAAAGAAGTGAAAGGAAGAAAGATTGGACCATCTTCAGTTTCATTTTTTGAAATGCTACTGAGAAGGTTTAACTTTTTCCCTCATTCACAAATTAAACAGATTTTTGCTTTTTAGAATGCGTGTGACCTGTGTTGTAGACACCAGTGTTCTTGAATCCTCTGGAATATCAAGGGGTTTTAGATGTCATCATATCTGTGGATGCCAGTGGGATGAATTCAAGATAAGATTCTTTTCTGGCTGACTTGTCGTTTTTTATGTCTTTGACCTGACCTTAAAACGACCAAGAAATATAGCTTTAAAATAACTGCATGAATCTGAGCAATTGCTGAATTTTAGCAATTACATTGCAATAATCATTGCCTCGTTCTGTGAGGTCTCTCTCAAGCTTGAGCTTGAGTCGGAAAGCAAGCAAGAGCAAACAGCAATCCTTTCAATGCAAGAAGCCTCCTTTAAATGTGCCACACTGCCGACCTTGACAGGCAGGCAGAAAAGCACAAGTGAATGCACAAAGTTTCAAGGCCTGCTGTTCATCCACACCCTGGGTACCGTGCAGTATTACCTCACATAGATCTTGTTCCTTGCATGCAAACTAGAATCACAGTGTGTGAGCTGTAATTTAATCCATGTTGTAGCCCGGATCAACACAAAGGCCCTGGTGGAGCATCGTGTTGCAGTTGGGCAGCTCTGGTTGTTTTAACAGAATCAGGGGATCTTTGCTCAAGGAATAAGGCAGAATAGAGCAATAAGAAGAATGAATGCTGGAAGAAGTGACCCTTTTTTTCATAAAAACCACTGTTAAATTGGAAAAAAACCCCAGACTGACATGGAACTGGTTTATATTACTATAAAAATACCATAGTGATGCTAGATGCAGGTTATAGAGATTATAATTTAATTTCATGCTACATATCTTCAGGAAACCCTTACTAATTTGGGTAGCATTGGCATTGCTTTTGCACATACATTTTTATTTACTTGCTTGAGCTAGAATATATAATATCTCCAAGCTCCTTTGCTGGCTAGGTAATATTTCAAAAGACTTTAAGTTTCTTCTCCCCAGTTAACATTTGCAAGTAACATATCTAGATTTTTTTGTTTTCAATTTTTAAAAAAAGTATTTTGGTTGATTTTATACTCACATTTGTATACTCATAATAATAAATAATTAAATTATATGTCCTTTATACTTTCATATTAATTACAAGTATATTCTTACATAGATTTCTCCCTGTAATTTACAGTTGCTATATAAACATACAATCTCATATAAATACTTTCTTATGGAGAATCTATTTTAAATATGTTTAGAACTCATAAGAAAATATGTATTTCTGAAGAGTTTTAGAATTCCATTAATTCCATTTATTTTCAAATCAGTGAACAGATATTGATCAGAACTCCCTCCTTTCAGTATGCATTAATTTTGTAAGTTTGCTTGAATTTTGTAGACCATACAGAAATTTTGTGGTAGGGGCTATCACTCCGAAGTGAGCCATTTGTGTATGGACTTCTTTGTTGTTGTTCTTACCTTTAATTAGAATTCTTGTATGCTCAGTCTGCTGATGTTGTCTGTTATCCATTCTTGCCCAGGTTCTTATATGTGTGACTGACTGAAGAATTATTCTAGGATTATTTGACCCCCAGTTCCATTTTCTTAGGCTGTTGTAAAATGACATAATTAAATGCAGACATGGGTGTGGTTTTGTTCTTATTACATGACAAGTTTATCCTTTTTGCTACTTGGATCAAGGGGACTTTTATATTTTAATTGAGTTCTCCTGCATGGCTGAGGTTTGTAGTATCTTATAATATTAAGGTCATCTTTTTCTCTCCTGCTGCTCAGAATACCTTTATAAGAGAGCTTTGCTTAAGAACTAGTATGTCCCTGGTGTTTGTAGGGGGTAGGTAGTCTCAAGGAACTTGACTTGAAAGCACCTGGAATTCATTAAAATTCCTCTTACTAGCCTGTTATATGAGGATACTGAAAACTTGGACTGTTGTGTTTGCTTGCAGGCTTACACAAGACATACCACCATCTCTTTGGATTTCTGTGTCCCGATGAATGATTCTGACCTTTGTTGTGCCTCTGCAGTTTCAAGCAGTTAAATTATTTCGGTGTTTCTGTGTGCTTGGTAACTGATGCACTTTGTCTAGGCTTGCTGGCTAGGAAGGGGATGTAGAAGTAAGTTGGGTATAGCAGATTTTTGGTATTCCACTCACTCTTATTCAGAAAGAAAGCATAAAATGCAGCAGTAGTGTCATTCAAGGAGAGATAAACTCCTGATCCACGGTGAGAGAGGGGAGGGACAAGTCACATCTGCACCCCTGGGCACAGACCACTCTGGCCATTATTCAGGGGGTGTGTATGTGTGAAGGGAGTTAATTCCTTTTAGTTCCTGAATAAATCCATGGCTGACCTCATTGATGTGACAGTGAAATCAGCAGGAGTTCTCATATGCTTGACAGAAAGGCATGTATTAAAGTGCTTTCTTTGAACCAAGGTCACTGCATCGCTAATCTGAGCATTTTTCCTGTGATGGGCAAATCCCTCTTGGTCTCTGAGCATCCTTTGCTCTAGTTGATGCAGGAATTTGGTTCTGTGCCAAGGAAACAAGTGGAATACTTACTGCTGAGTTCACGATAAATGGGGTTCTTATGGGAGCAAGAACCACAGCTATCTTGAAGGCAGTCTTCTAATTAATGCTGTCTGTTTGTTGTATAACAGCAAGGTCTTCACAAAAGAGTTCTTTTGGATATTTCCCTTGGGTTCTTCTGTCGGAGTAAGAACACAGCCCACAGAGGGGCAAGAAACTGGAGAGGTGATATTTTCCTTGTGACAAAGGCCATATATAATAAAGAATTTGTCAGTTCCGAAGATACCACTGGAAATGTTTATACTGTTACATAGAAAAGCATTCCTTGGAGACAACTCATCTTGTAATTTGAAATTAGGATGGATGTGTGTGCTGCTGGGGCTGTTGCTCTTTTTTGGCTCTTTGTCAGCATACCTGACCCTCTGAACGTGAATCTGCTCCAAAGCCAAAGCATCTGTCCTTCTGAAAAATTGTTTTGGACTCTAAACCTAATCAGAGATAAGGGGTGTTTCAGCATGTTTTGCAAAACCCTTCTAGAAGGGCATGAATCGCCCCATAACAACAGTGAAATTTAAATGTTGAGTCTAGATTAATTCACAGAATTTAACTGAGAAATGCCTGCAGTGTAGTATAGCAAGGCTTAAAGTAGCTTATAGCCAGCTTGGATATAGAAGCCAGTTATGGCAGCCAAGAGAGGCTAATTTGCTTTGCTTCTTGACTGAGTTTTCTCCTGCTTTACCAGCACATACATTAGACAGATATTTCAGAGGTAGCTTTGATACTTTTTGCTACCTTGCTGTCACAGTTCTGTCTAGAAAAACCTTAAGGCTCAAAAACTCTGACTACCAAATTGTGAGATGAGAAGTGAGGCCATTGGTCTGCAAATAAGGTAGAGCACAACTGAATGGGGAATGAAGGGCATGTGCAAAGAGTAGTTTGTACTTGAAAGTCCTCCTCTGATCTCTGTGGCAATTGAGGCCTGTGAAACATCTCTCACCAGGAAATGGGACACAAAGAAGCTAGGGAAAAAACTTGCTTCGATGGACTTTAAACTTGTAGGTTTACTGTGCTCTACAGTGCCAAAGTTAATCTTTACCCACAGTGCTTGCATTTTTGGAGGTACATCTCCTTTTATTAGAGCATTTATGTTGTGTTTGGAATGAGTGACCTTTGAGGTGGTAAGAAATTTTAAAAAACGCTTATCTTGCCAAAGTAGTTATCCTGTTTATTTGCTTTCAGAGAAAATACTTCTTAAGTCAGTAGTGAAAATAAAAAGTTTGTATGTCTGAAATGTCTTCAGTGAGAGCTTCAAAGAACTGTAAATGTATCCACACAGAACTTCTGTGAAATAGGTAAGACATAATACCACATTACAAAGGGATATAAAAAATGAAATCACTAGTGCAGATCTAACTAGAACACCAGTGACAGTCATGAAAGCTGTTGATGTAAATCAGCTGTATAACTCTCGTTTCTTTCCACACAGCTCCTAATGCTATAATTGTATTTTTACAATTTATAATTGTAATTTTAGTTACAGTTACAATTTGATAATACTCTGCTGCTTTTCCACTCCTGTGAAGCACAGAAGCAGGTCTCGTGGTTCAGTGTGGTGTTATTTACACTATTAAGTTGCAGCGGGTATCTCTGTTTGATCTGATCCTTGGTGTAGCATTACTGACGGGGTTGAAGGAACGATTCTGTCTTGAAGACAGGCAGATTCTGGATGAAAAGCTGGCACATTAGCGGGAGATTCCAGCAATCGTTCAGCAGCACAGGAAGGAGTAGTTGTAAGCCTGACCTTTCTGTGTAGGGAGCCATGAAAAGAGGCGCTGACAGCAGTTGTTTCGCTTAAGCTGTTTGGAGAATAGGGATAGATGCTGTAGTCTATGTGGCCTCCAGGGGTTAGGCACATCCCCAGAGTCTCTTCTGGCATTGCTACACCTCAGGAGGCACCACCAAAGGGTTAAATAGTTCCACAGTGTGTCACTTGCTCTAATTAGGAAGTGGTCCAAGAGCTCAAAGTTCAAAATACACATGGTCTGAGCTGGGACTAAACCCAAGTTCCCACTGACTGCAGTCTCATATGTTAGTGTAGTGCATCTGCACAGGATCTCTTCCCCTTCCCATTTCTGCCATTTGCTTTCCCTTTTAACAGCAAAGAGACATTTCAGCTACATAGTTTCACTTCTTTTGTCACTATCTGAAGTCTTCCATTGCTTGAGCTGGTGTGCTTTCTGGGAATAACTTGTAACCCCCTTTATAACTAAAGCAGGCCAGTAAAACATGACAAAAACCTCACTCCACTCCATTCTGCAGCAGCTGTGGCTTCTGCTGGAGAACCAGGGCAGGTGTCCTCCCAGCAGCAATGTAGACACAAACTGGACAGCCTGAGCCTCAGGGGGCCTGGGGTTCCTTGTTGGCCAAAGAACAGGCAAAATAGCATCCAGCTGAGCTTGTTTTGAGAAGAAAGGGGAGAGTGAGGGTGGGCTGAGGCCACAAAATAGTAAAAAAAAAAAAAAAACCAAAAAAAACACAACAGTTTTGGAAAGCAAACAATAAATAATAGAAGCCAGATGCATGGATGGTAATATGAAAGGGACAGAGTCAAAATGGCACCCATGGAGCCTGCAGCTGAGGGAGTGGGCAAAGTTCTGCTGAATCATATCATAGAATATGCTCAGCTGGAAGGGACTCGTCAGCTTTTGGGATCTTGTGTTTAAGAATGGCATGGGTTTGGGGGTCATGGTTTTAAGTTTCACCCCAGGATAGATAGTAGCTGGGGGGATGACAGCCATCTTTTGCATAAGAAAAAAAAAAAAAAAAGGTGGTGATTCTGGTCTCCACCTTTTTCCCTCTCTATCTTCAGCCACATGTTTACTGTTTCCCTCCACTGGTGCTTCAGGTACTTAACATGGCAGGGATATTGAGTCAGATCATTAACCTGTCTGAAAGACGTATCCAGCAAGACAAATTTGGGCTATGAGCTTTCACACTGCTCCTGCAACACGTGAGAGAGACACAGGCCTGTGCACCTGGGAATGGCAGTAAAGAGCGAGGGATAACCTTTTGGATAAAAATAAGTTATTAAATCATCTTGGCCATCACTATTAGCTCGTGCCTGGGTTAGTATTGTTGGCAGTGCTGGTAACACTCTTCCTGTGTTATGCCAGGCTTAAGGACAAAGAGGCAGCTTCATCTTTTGCATAATGCTATGATTGGAGTCGTAGGAGTTGTACCCAGGGTGACTTTGTCTAAAGTGTGCCTTTTCAACAAAGTCCACTAAATCAGCTCATTCTTGCTCTTTCTTTTGTTTCTTTATTTGTGGCTACACTGAATTAGCATCTTAAATAAATTTCCATGGGAATAAGAGATGCAATAGCTAGCTTGCTTTCTCTTGTGCATCTACAAACAGTCTTTTCATAACAGTCTTTTCACAATTTCATGTACAGTGTTTGGGCACTTGATCCGTATCCATCAAGAGCTTTTCATGCCTATCCTGTTCCATAAAAAAAAAAAAATCTAACAGCGTAAGGTGCATGACATGCAGTATATAGTTGATGGTACAAGATTTGTAGCACATATATTTTATATACACTGGTGAAACATCTCTCTTTCTGGAGTAACTTTTTACCTATTCTCCTACTCTCACTCTGATACATTATTTATATATTTTGTGACATGTAGATTGTAGAAGAGAAAGAAAAATAGGCAATTGGATTTGATGAAGCCGGGCATTCTCTGCATAGAAGAGAAGATAAGAAAAGAGAGCTTTGTAAGGAAGAGAGAAAGCTGAAAAGCTTTGTGATTAAGAGGGATGTGGGAGTAGATCGGCAAGAAAGAAGAAATTCTGAAAAGGCCTTGAAGCTCAGGACATGAAAGCATGGCTTTCATGGAGGTGCAGGCAATGTGGCTGTGGTATGGAACAAAAGATTACCTCAGTTGCTGAATTTTTTGTGGAAAGCAAAGCAGGTGCATTGGCAATAAGGTCCAGGCTCAATAATCAAAATAACTAAAGTAATCATTTACTGTGATCACATGGTGGACCTGGGCAGCGATTTACAGGTTAAAAACTACTGGAAAAAATAATGGTATTGGTTTGGATAGCACAGACTGAGTAAGAAATCCTGGCAAAAGTGGAGGCAATATATGTTATGTCCCTGGGTGGCAGCTGATGGAGCTGTGCAATTGCATCAGAATCTGAGATGTCATTGAAGAACATGTCTAGTAGGTCTCACTGTGAAGAAAATCTTGCAAACGTGACCCGAGCACATTGTGATGCTGCACTTCGTGCCAGAACTCTCGTGCAGCCTGTCAGCAGAAGCCCGAGAGCTTCGCTGCGCCAGCCCGTCTGAACGAGGTGCTAACTCCAGCATCTGCTTCTGCAGCAGTTCAGCTCCTTTATCAAAGCAGAGAGGGAGAGAAACGACTTGTGCCAAGACTACACGGAATGTAGTGTGATTGCACTGCTTTAATTTGTCCCCAGAAAAAAGATATTAAAATTAAAAGTTGTCAGGGCATTTAATACAATACGCCTAAAACACAGGGTGAAATGTGGGACTGGAGAAAAGCATAGAGCTGAAAAATACAAATGGATGCTCATAAATCACTGATATAAAGTGGTACAGGAGCCCGCACAAGCAAATAGTAAAAGCTGGATAGAATATAACAAGAAGTAGGGTGCCTTTGGGAGTGCGAGAGAGGGAGGAGTAGATGCTGAGAGAAGAAATAATCAGAAAGGTCAGAGAAAAAACAGTGAAAGCCAAAAAGATGGCATAGTTTTTAAGGAGGATAGCAAAAAAGAGCTCAAAGAGCCTGAGGCTTGAAGCACAAAACATGATATTTATGCAGGGAGTTATTGTAAAACACTTGATGAGACAGATTTTGGTGGCAGACAGGCCTCACAGCCAAACTAGAGGCATAAGAAAGTAGGACAGGGCTGGGATGAAATGGGATCAGCAGCTCTAAGCAGGGTATTCAATTAACTAGGAACAATTCAATTCAAACAACAAAGGGAGAGAGGAACCTGGGCAGACAGGTGGGAACATAGATGACTCAGGCAAGATCAGAAGGAGCTTATATTTCAGGGAGTATTTACTCCATGCAATACCTCTTTTGTCTCTGTGTTAAGATCAGTAAACTGACTCTGTGCTACATTGCCTTTCTTGAATGATGGGCGGACAGACAAGGAGGGCACAGTGTGGTGCTGAAGAGAAGGGAGACTTAACACCTCCCCTTTTGACAGCAATAATTTGCTAGATCAATTTGGTTTTCTCACGGAACCTTACTGTAAGGTGCCTCTGTTGTGACTGTGCTCTTTCCAGGAGATCAGGACCCAAAGAACAAGTAGTTAAGATGGAGGTGAAGAGAAGCAATCATAGGAGGATCAATAAAGGTTGAGGGTCAGGTCAAGAAGGTCAGGGTAAGACATTTGTGACAGAGAAGTGAGAAATGGCACTGTCAGCAAATAAAGCAGATAAAGCATGTTAGGAAGGATGAGAATAAGAAAAAGGATGGAGAGAATTCAAATTAGAGACTTTGCAAGTGAAACTTCTATACAGTGAATACGAACTAAATTTAATTTAGAGGTCTTTTGTTTGCTTGTATGTTCATTGACCTAAATGAAACTGTGCCTTGTAGATGCACGTGGGCTCCCTAGAAGTGTTTGTATTACTACACAGCAAATATGTGCTTTTCCTGAAGTGATCTATTAATTTTTGTTTTTCCTTCCACCTTAAGCATTTTAATGCCTAGCAGTAAACCGTCAAGCCTTAGCCCTTCCCAGTCAGCCCCTCTTGTTCCCCTGCTTAAGAATGAAACTCAATATCTTGAACACCCAGAATGCGAAGAAGGAGCTAATCATTGGCTCGCATTGTGGCTGGCAGGGCAGGCCCGCCTCTTTGGCTTGTGCTGACAAGCTGTTTATGTTTGTGCACGGCCACCCTTTAACTCAGCCGCCCGATGCCCGGAATGGGACCAACTGTCTGAATGCTGCACGGAGCTAAATCTTCTCATCAGAGGCACAGGGAACTTCAGCCTCCGATTCTCCCGCCCGGGCTCTATGGAACATTAGTAAGTAGCCTTCTGTCTTGTTGTGGCTTTACTCGTAAGACTAAGGGCATGTTTTAGCAAGGCAGGTAGGTGCTGTCATTCAGAGAGGCAGCTATTAAAGCATTTTCCTCTGTGTGAAGTAAAAGAGCAGCTACTTTGTATGCCGTGTCATGACTGCAAGGACCACACGATTTCAATCTCAAATGAAACCTTCCTGGAAGACAAAAGGGAAGAAGTTAATAAGGATACAACCCATTTAAACTTGCAAAGTTGTTGAGGTTTGTATATATATATATATACACAGATGCACACACACACATATATATATATATACACAACTGAATTTAATCTGCATGTGGTTCTTATTTTTAGATGCATTTGCAGTATTTGATCATCCAGTCTCATTTTAAACAGCAGCAATTTTTGCAAAGTCAGTGTGGTTTGGAAAAGTGTGAAATGGCTGGAAATGACATACTGTAAAAAGAATGCTCCCCAAAACGCTGATAGGTGCTGTTACGTTTGAAGATATATACCTAGCAGTAGAAAAAGAAAGTCATGGTCAGAGATTTCAGTCCTCTTTGTTTACTGGGAATTGTTATTGGGAACTGTTCACAGCTTCACAGAGCAAAAGATTGTAGAAATTGAATGTGCATGACTTCTTCCATCTTTAGTATGCCCTTTCTGATTTTCAGAAATTGAACTCAAATATTGCCTGTTTGGGCAGTATTCTTCAATTTACACCTGCACTGCATATATTTATGAACTTTTTAGACTTTCTCTTTTACCATTTACACCTGCAAAGAAAAGTCTTATCATCCATGTCAGAGCTGGCCACCATGCAGAATCTCAGAACTAGTCTGCTCCTGAAGTTTGGGCAAGTCTGTGTGTAGGTTTCATGTGGTAACTGGGGCTCAGGTTGTGAGTTCAAGATACCTGAGGGGGAGAAAGGTGCCTGTCACTGTAAATAAGCATGTTCATTATTCCTCTATTTAAAATCACAGGAAAGTAAGTTGCAATCAGATTTTCATTTGCCTTGACTCATGCCAAAAAAAAAAAAAAAGAAAAGCAAATCCAAAGCAAGGCCTGATGCCATGTTCCTTTCAGCTTGTTTAGCTTGCCCCCTGTGGATGTACCCAATAGGGGAACACCCTGGTGGTTGTGCCTTTGTCTCTGCTGTACTGCTTGTGTTTTGGGGCTGTGCACAGCTTCCACAGACAGCCCTGGTGCAGCCTGGAAACTTTTGGCTCAACAACCCCACTCACCTATAGGATCTTAATGATTGCATCATTCAATGAGCTGTGGATTGCAGAGTGCCAGTCAAGCAATATTATGTTTAGAAAGCAGTGGCTAAGAGACAGCTGGGCAGAAACTTTCTAATAACATGGATCAAATTATAGGCAGCTGTTGTACTTAGTACATTTTAGGTGGGTCTTGATGCTGATGGTTGTTCAGCTCTGAGTCTGAGCCTTCTCTACAGCAGTACAGTGCATGTGTGGTAGTGTATGAATTAAAGCTAATTACTGCAATAAGCTGCTTCTGTGCCAGGCTGTGAATGCAAGCCAGAGTGTTTCAGTCAGTTGCACTAAGCATCAGATAGATACTAAGCCTTGATTAGTAAAGATGGTTTTTGTCTATAGATTAAGAAAGCAAGATCTCAGTACTTAAATGAAAGCCATGAGGTATACCATGTACCTAGGATTGTTGCTGTGCCCTCGCACAGCAGTGTGAGGAGTAATCAATAGCTGGAGTAATCAATGTGCTCACCACATTGTCTGTCTCTTGACTAAAGAAAGAAATCCCTTGTGCATCACAAGCTCAGCACAACATGGCTGGCTCTGAAGGGGCAGACTGTGCCTGTTTGGTTTGCATTGGGGTAAACAGGCAGAAAATTAAAATTGATTTTTTTTTCCTCCCAGAGAGATAATTTTGAAGATGTATTTACAGGGCTTGCTAAAACAAGGTGCTGAATCAACATCCTTCATAAATGAACTGCTCAGAACTGAATAAGCTATAATTGCACTTTTTGATTCTGAGCTGGTAAGCAGTTTGTGAAAACAAAGTTATTTACTAATACTCATTAACAAAGCTTTCAGATGGCCTGGCAAGCAGAGAAGCATATCATGCTCAATCTACAAAAGGAGATAAAATCTGCAAGGAAGCTGGAAATAGAACTGCTTACTGTGGCTCATTTTCTTTCTCTGGTTCTGTAGGTGCATTTGCCAGCAATGCCAAAAAAAATTTCCTGTGGCTGAGTATTTGGTCTGCAGGCACACTTGTAATACAATTCTTGTGCAATTGTTCAGAACTTAATGAAAGATGTTCATTTGGGGTTGACTTCTTACCAATATTTCCCAAATATATTCATGGTAACCAGATTATTAGATCCACTGTATTTCCCCTACACTGCCCTTGGGAATGTCAGACCAGCTCCCAGAATGGATCAATATCTTGGAAAGGAACAACTCTCTAAATTACTAAGGGTTTTGAGTTATTGGAGCTCTAATTCATGAGATTGGGCATTTGAATTTTTAGTGAAAGCAGAAGGCTTTAAGGGTATTTTTGCCTCAGGGTTTATTATTAGCAGGTGCTTCGCTGATATGCATGCTTGATACACATCAGTTAAGGTTATGATAAGGGGCAGCCTGTGAATGAAATATTGTATGTGTCTCCCTCCCATCAGTTGTTTGAGTCTGACCAGGAAACTGAACTGTCAGGTAACAGGTCTGAGGGTCTGAAAGAGGCAATGGCAGCCTTCTGTCAGGTTTGCATAGATTTCCTTGTAAAATCACTCACTATCAGAAGTCAGGTCTCCATAGGGATGAAGGCTGAAGTTTGCTTCCTCAGCCTCCTTGGGTAAGTTGTCTTCTCTCTTAAATCGGAACCCTCTAACTGATATCCTCAGTTTTTACCTATGCCTATGAAAGCTTTTAAAATCTTTCATTGTGGTTTTTTTTTCCCCTCCCCAGATCCCTTTTCCTAGATATCAGATGCTAAGTGGAACATACTGGTTGGTTCTGAAAAAATGAAAAATGCTAAGCATGCAGCCTTTTCTATTACAAAAGCAGCAGGGCTGTAGTACCCAGATCTCACTCATACGCTCAGATCAGAGCGTCTTCCTCTAATGTGTGCATTTTATTCTGGTGGTGTTACTTGGAAAAGGTACTGCTTCCAGGAAAGAAAGGGATTGCTAGACAGGTGATATGTGCAAAACTCACCCCAGGAGAATAGAGGAAGTCTCTCAACCAGGTATTTGCTGCAGGACTCCTTCTGTAAGGTGGCCTACCTTGAATTTAATGGAAAACTTGGGTCAAGACAGAGAAAACAGGGATTACTTCCTACCTTTCTTGCCTATGACAGAGAGTGAATGGCAGTGGCTAAGTAGTCTTTAGGTCTGTGCAGCCTTTAAAATCATCAGTATCTAACACTTTCCACTGGTTCCTTTGACTCATCTCCCTCCTGTCTGACATATCTGGCCTCTGTGCTAGCCAGCAATGCTGAAACAACCTTCAGTGGCATTCCAGCACTTGCACTGGCCGTACTCTGCTCTCATGCTTGGAGGATGTTTCCTTGGACTCCATTGGCAAGCCCTAAACTTTCTTCTTACTGGAATTACTGACTTACAGAACAGGCTCTCTGCATTGCTGCTTTCTTTGATAGTGTGTAAAAGGCACAGTTGTGCAAACTACCTTCTTTCAGGGTATGTGCAGGACTGGTATTTAATTGCAGCCTCCAGATGGCTCATTTCTCTCTCTAGCTCACCCCTCTCTAGCCCAGAAAGCAAATTGTATCCCAGTATGTGCCCAAGCAGGCAGGAAATGTTGTAGATATCATGGTTTCTTCTACCATGAAAAAGCTTTGAAATATTTCAGTTTCCTTCTTTTTGCCTGTGTAGTTGTCCAAAGGTCTAATAAAGCAGCGATTTTACCTTGTAGCATAAAATGTCCCTAATTAAGAGGGTAGCTTGCTGTGTTCTTCTTCGTTGCTGCTGTCTAAGGAAATTATCATGGCTGTCATCAGCCTTTTCCTCTTGTCATGGCTCATTCACAGCATGTGAAACTGAGAAGCATTTTATCCGTTAAAATTCAAGGAGTGCACTGCAGTTTCTCTCACAAAATGAAATCATACTGTGGCTTGTTTTCTTCTTGACATATTTCTTTTTATGCAGCATCTTCAGTTGACACTTTACCTAATGCTCCCTAATGTAATCCCTTAATTTACTGTCAAAAGTTAACATTTTTTATACTAATATCCTGGCATGGAATTCTGCAGATCTTATTCTGGCAAAACTCTTGCTGAAGGCGATAGAGATGCTGGTTACTTAAGGACTGAAATGGGACTGTGAGAATTACAGTCTTTTCCCATATGTGTGGTTTAATTTCTGCTTTTGACTGGGATGTTTAACTTTAGTATGATACCTTTGGCCTTCTTTTCAATTAGTTTTCGAATGTGTAAGAGCAAGTTGATAAGTATTTGATGAGGTTAATGTCAATTCCAACATTGCAGTGACTGAACTTTCAGCACTTTTCAGACATTGCCTTCTTGAGACCATCTGTCTAAAGAAATGTCTCCTCCTCTCCGTTTTCCCACTCTTTCACTTCGAAATCTATGCTTAACACTCATATACACTTTGGGATCCAGAGTTACAGCAAAACATTTCCTTGGATCATACTGGCTATGGAAAATGTTACACTGTCACATTCCAATACATAGATGGAAAAATGTGAGCCAGGGCTGATATGGCTGCAAAAGAGAGGATGCAAGAGTGCAAAGAGGTGTTCATGTGGATGGAGCAGGGACAGCATCTTTTATATGCATGCAGGTACGTAGAGAAGGATAGTTTCAGTAGAGAAAGCCTTGTTCCCTACCTGGCCCAAAGCTCTGCTCAGCTTCAAGCCTGTCAGCTTGAATTTCACTCTGGCTTGTAGTGTCTTCCGGCCTCAGGCCCCTCATCCTTAGTCCAAGTCTCCAGCTGATGCTTGTGTCGGGAGGGCATGTAGCTTTTCCCTGTCATCTGCGCCTCTTGCCTCACTCGCACACTTCACAGGCTCTTCATATTTCTGCCACAACTCTTTTCCTATCCTAGAGGCACCTTTTTTTCCCTGGCCTCCCATGTCCAATCCTCCCGAACCTCAGTGTTCTGTGCCATTTAAAATGCTTATTCTCCCTGCCTCTCAGTCCTTAAGAGCTTCCCCAGAGCTCTTTGCTCCTGCTGTATTCTCTCCCTACTCTCTGTCTTCCTCACTACAGCCCAGTGTTTGCTGTCTGAGAGACAGGGGGCTCTTTGTTCTTCCCTGGAGTCTCAGGTTCTTCAGTGCAAAGGTCTCAACATACTTTCTTTTTCCTCTTTATTGCACTTGAAGGCAGGAAAGTAGGACAGGTCCAGGGTGAACCAGGCACATACTAGTTTTTGTGTGCTGTAAAGGGAGATAGCTGCAGGCAAGGTCAGAGAAAGACTAAGCCAAGAAATAAATAAGCATGGTAATTTTTTTTTTTTTTTTAGAAAATATCTTTTTCTATTTTTCTTGACAAACAAAGTGTCCAGTATTCAACAAATATCTTGTGAACCAACTTCAGGCCCAGAGCTGCTTTTGAAGTGTTTGCTGTGATTCTTCATGTGCTTATTTCTTTGTGTTACCAGTCACATGGTAACATTTCTGATTCTTGGATGAATGATGTTTTCAAACAAAACAAGGGATTTGGACACATTACTTTTGGTTCAGAACTTCTCATGAATGCAGACATATGAAAATGTTTTACATCAGTGTTTCCTGGATACTTGTTTTTGAAAGGAAGCTTACATGAATGGAAGTTTGTGAAAAACAGTAATACTGAGATGATACAATTTTACAGGACCCAGGGCTCATGGTTAATTTCTCAGAGTAGCAAACTATGATTCAGAGCAGTGCAAATAGAAACATGAGCCAGGCACAAACTGAGTGTCTGCCCATATTTAAGGGACGTGATTGCCACAAAAGTGTGACTGAAGACCTTGAAGTAGGACTACAGTCAGGAAGAGAGTGGGGCTTACCTGCTGTTATATGGTATATTTTTATAAGAAGCTTAAGCATTTGGTTGCAGTTGCCTCTCTTCCCCTGCTCCAGTCCATAGTGTCTGCAGCACTCAGTGGATACCTATGAGCTAATTCACCTCTCTCAGGTTGCAGAAAATAGATACTTTTTTTTTCACAGGGCAGTTTTCTGTCAGGCAATGAATTGTATCTGTTCACTGGGAGTTCAAGTGCCTCAGTGTGAGGTGAGAAGTGTGGGAGTGCACTCAGGGGTGAACAGGGGCCTTTGAAAACAGTCTTTTGAAAGTTATATTTGTCTTTTGAAATTACATTCTTCTAATGTTTGACCTTCCCTGATGAAAATCAATGGGGCATATGCATTGCATAGTTGCTTAAAGAATATGAAGTGTCCAGCCATTAACTCCTGTTCTGCAGACTTCCACGTTGGAAAAAGGAATCATCATTTCATCTCACTTAGAAGGGAAAGGTCTGTGTATGTCTCCATCACCAATGTGCGCAGAATGAGCTCATGTGCTCCAGACAAGCTCAGATCCCTGCAGTCACACATGTGAGATAGGAAAAGTGGCTTAGTTATGCTTGTTCTTCCTTTTTTTTTTTCCTGGGGACAGTCGGGGGCTACTGCAGGCAGTAGTGAAAACAGAAGCAGCCATGGGGCTTCTCCAATGATGACATCAAGGTTATAATGCATTGTGGTTTTGTCTGAGTTGCATTTTTTCTTTCTGCGGAAGAGAAGTGATTCATTATAAAGCAAAACACATACATCATGAAAAAAATACCAAAAGCACTGAAACAGCCCCATTCTCATCTAAGAGTTGGAGCAGGCAGCAAAGGATTATCACATGAGATCTCTTTGGAAGATCAGCTAACAATTATGTGTCTTTCTGGAGGGGGACAGGCTTTTGCTGAACTCAAGTCACTGGAGTGCTGTGATAAAATATGTGAGGCCAGACCTCCTGAATACAAGTTTAGCATTTGAACCCAAACCCAAGGCAGCTGTTCCATGTGCAGGCTTTAAAATGCTGCTGATAAAATGATTCATAATGTCACAGTTAATTTGTCTTTTTAAAACAAGTTATTGTCAGTGCCAAAATCTACATTATTTTATTTCATTAACTGAACTGAAGCTTCACCTTGAACTCTTCCAGGGGTAGTTTTGTCTCAGATTATCAGACCTGTGGTTTTTCAGTGGGTACAAAGCCTGCCAGCATCAGAAGACTCATCTAGAACTTCATTGGTGACTGACTAGGTATCTGCATAAACATACTTAAAGTCCTACAGCAAGTGATCTAGTGTTAAAACCAAAGGTGAACATATACCTGTAGTGAGACCCAGGCTTGTTGGTCTACCATCCTGAGCTTCTATCATTTAGGTAATTTCACAGATTCAGATTAAATGGAAGGTGCATCCTCAACCAAACCAATACCTTTCACTTGGCATTTTCTCACTAAGCTGCAAAAAACTAGTTGAAAACCAGATTGGTCACAACTGTACCTTTGCAATGCAGTGCTTCTGATACAACCACACTAGATGGGAGCAGAGTTCAGACCAAGAGAGATACATATTCTGCCATCTCCTGTGCATCACAACCTGTCTGCCACTGACTGAGGAGGGACACTTTTCCTTTGCTTTAAGGAACATGTAATGGTGTTTGAAAAAACCTTTCAAGCATCTACATATAAAGATACATAAGCAGCATAATCAGTATCTGAACTGCATCCTATTCCAGTCTTGTCCTACTAATATTGCTGACATAGTTATCTTGGTGAAAAATTAATATGGAAAATAACAGGGTAGTTTTGTAGCTGGCATTTGATTGAAGCTGCCATTTTTCTGAGAAGACAAATTACACCTAGAAAGTTGTTTTTCCTATCTGATCTATTCTTTGTTGCAGTCTTTCCTATATGATCAAGTGATTAATATCTTCCATCTCTATTTCTCTAGAAAGCCAAGATCCCTGTGCTCAATAGGAACATGGTACTTGACTGCCCCAAATTCACGGAGATAAAGTGTGAGAATGTGAGCATCAAACGATGGCTTAGATCCAGGTAACGGTGAGGGGACACACAGCTGACCTCCCTGGAGGCAAGAGCCATCTATGGACAGTAGGATGCTGGTACCTCATAGGGATGAGATACAACAATACAAAAAAAAAAAAGTTAGTGAGTAAGAATGGTCCCTAGAACCTGGAAAATGAAGGGTAATTTAAAATTGATCTACTGTTTTTGAATCTTGAATTTTCTTGAGGTTTTTTTGAGGAATTGGTATTTGTGAAAGACACCTTTGATGTAAATGGACTGTTTTTTTGTGAGAACACCTGAGAGGTCAGGTGTTTTTGAAGACCACCCAAGAGATCAGTGTGAATTAATACATTTACTCCTTTGGGAGAAAAAACATTCAGTCAGCAAAAGCATTACAAACTGAAAGTGGTTATTTCCACTTATTCTTCTCTCTATTACAAAAAAAAAATAAATTCTTATTTCAAAAATAACAGTCATTCAGCTTGTCCTTGTACAGTGGGGAGAGACCTGTGTGCCCAGAAAACCACACAAGGCCCATGAAATAATTTCTGTACCCAAACCTGTAAGTCTGCTCTTACAAGGATCAGGTTCTTTAGTATCGTGAAAAATATCAGTAAGGATATGAGGTAGTCAGTTCACCCCACTTATTTATTACTAAGTGGGAGAATAACTGTTACCAAACCCTGGTTATTGGTGTTTCAAAAAATACTATTTTTTTGCTTCAGCTGGCATCTGTGCATTTCATGTGTTTTGCTGTTTACTACCTTGACAGGAGAACAGAAGAAAGGAAAAATGCTAGAATGTAGGCAAAGTTGTCCAAGTTTGGTAGCAGGTGACCCATAGGGTACATGGAATCTGTTCTCATAGACCTCTTGTTTGTGTGGGGTGCCCTGGTGTCTAATAATACAGCTGAGTTCATGTGTAGCCTCTTACATTGGATCTTTGGATTGTATTTCACTCATCTGGACAGCTGCCTTTTTTTCACAAAAAAATAGGAATATAATACCTTTGGGATGTCTACCTGATGTGACTGAAATTATTCAATGGGTTACACAACTACTGGAAGGAACTGTGACAGCACAGGCAAAACTAAACACAAAAAATTAATTCATCATTTCCTCCTTTGCTTCTACCGATCAGAGAGCCTTGTTTTTTGGGCTTGGTGTTGTTTTTGTTGTTGTTTGCTTGTTTGTTTTGGGGATTTTTTTAATAATTCAACTGCTTTTGGCTTTGACAGTCCAGTTGTGTCAGTCCTGGATCCAGGTACAAATGAGCAGACAATCAGCACAATCCTTTTTGTGCCAAGATGAAAAACTGAGCAAGTGACAAGGCTCAGGACTTTTAGTCAGTGTTTACAATGGTGTTTTTATTTTGTTAATGACTCACTGTACTGATTCACCGATGCTTTAGTGAAAGCTGCCTTGTTCAGAGTCTCATTGTTCAAACAGAGTAAATTATTCCCGGTAGAAAAACTTGAAAAAAAGTCCTCTGCTAAAACTAACAACTAAATAAAACTTGTTATATTAAAGAACATACAGATGACAACTTTAATTTTAAGCAATGGCAAAACTTTTTTATCCACCTTTTTTTTTTTCTTGGAAAAAGAATCTTATTCTGTCCTGACACAAAAGCCATGAAATAGCCAAAAATATAGATGACTCCTTGAGCCTTTGGTACTTGAATGTAATCAAGGCACTAGACCTTTAAATAGATGAAAATAGGGGCTGAAGGTGACTTGGGAGCTTTGAGTGATGACTTTCATGGGGTGCATATTAAAACTTTGCTTCTGCTACTTTTGGTAGAATGTTCATTCTGGTAATGAATGGCTTGAACCACCCTGGAAGTTCCCTATTCAGCAACTGTGCACTGGCTCTGAGTTGCCTCAGTAGGAAAAAAAAAAAAAAGCCAAACCCAAACCAAAACTTAGCAACACGTTAGATTTGCTTCCCACTTGGAAGCATTTAGAGGATGTAAGGGATCAGCATTCACGTCCCTGTTTATAAAAACCAGGTTGTTGCAAATGACTTGCTAAAGTGTTGACGGTTCCATGCAATGCGCTGGATTTCCCTGCCCCTTTCCAGAGAGGCTGTTTGTGCTGGGAGCGAGGGAGGGCTGCAGGGTCGCTTTGTTTCCACAGCGGGGAGTGCGGGGACCCGGCTGCCCCTTTCCGGAGTGGTGGGTGGTGCTGGGGCTGCCGGGGGAGCGGTCAGGCATCTGCGGACGGGAGAACATCCCGGCGTGGGGCCAGCTGTTTATTTTCAAAGCCTTTGTACCTCAGGTTACTTGTAAGGCCGATGCTTGGGGAGTTCTGCTAAAACTGCGCCGTGTACGTTCCCTGGTTTGCCTGTAATTTGCAGTTTATGAAAACCAGATGGATGACTGAGCGCTCTGCAAGTTGGGGTAGGAATGGGATCTTCTGACATAAGAGCAGCTTTTACAGAAAACATTGAGTTAAGAAGATTCAGGCTCAAGCTAGATTGCTCCTTCCCTCCCCCCCACTTTTGTCTATTTTTACTGCATCATTGGTATGTGTCCAAGGAAAGTCGGCCATATCATTCGGAAATACAAGGGGATAAACTTTTGACTGTCGGATCTCTTCAGGCTGAGGGACTCCAGAGTAAATGAACTGGGAGAGAGAGAATTAAAAGGAGAGATTTCTTTAGGTGAACTTTTTTGGTTGTCTGCTCTGCCGAGAGCAGTGTAAAATAACGAAGAAACCGCAGCAGTCCTGTCCCACTGTCTTTCTAAATAATGTAAGTGACCCTTTCACACTCATCTCTAAATGTTCGTGTGCTGTTTCTGCTTTCGAGTATTTTGTGAGAGCAGTGGTTTTATAGCCAGAGCTCTTGCCAGGAGCTCTGCTTTGTGAGTGAATTGTTTTTGTCTTTCTTTTTCTTTTCTAAGTCAGGGTGGTAGCGGGGAAGCCGAGCAGTTTGACACCGCCTTTCTTTGACAGTCGTGTTAGCTCGGCTTTAGGTGGCTGTCGAAACCTTTAAGCCTTTTCAGTGTTTGTGCAGAAATTTGTTTGTAGCTGGCTAAAGACAATAGCAAATGTTTTGATTGAACTGTGCATGTCAGGCTTGCCGTAAGAGCAGGCGTTTCAAAGGGGGCTGTGTGATGCTATGTAAAGAAGACAGGATGTGACAAGGGAAAACAAATGTTTCCTGCTCTTTAATATTTAAAAGAAATAATTGAAACAGAGCCAAGGAGTTTGCCTAGGAAAGAAATAGTGATGTTTATTCAAAGCAAAATAATGACTCTGTAAATCTGAGAGGACAATGCCAAGGTCTAATTAGGAGAGGCAGTTTACTTTTTACAGTGGTTCATTTTTTGAAGCTGGAAGTTGGCATTAATGTTGCCATATTCTGTTGTGCTTTTGTGAAGTGTAACTTGAGCCATTATCTGATTCATAGCTTTCCATAGGTTAGTGAGGCAGGTTGATTACTCTCCTTTTAGTTCATTTTGGTCTTTTCAAAATGTAGTCTAGACAGACTGTCAAGCAGATTGATAGGTTTAAGTAAAAACAAAGGGTATAATTATAGATAATATACAAGGTATAATACTATTAATAAAACAGGAAATAGACTAAGAAAATAATTCTGAACTCAAACATTTATCAGGCCAAAGCAATGACATAGATGTTCATTTACAGGGGAACAAATGAGAAAATTGTTGTGAAAGTAAAATGACTAAATGATATTTCTTAGATAATGATGTAGCTTAAGAAAAGTTGCTTTCTGTTCTAGCCTTGTATTTTTTGGTTTTGTGGGCAAGGAATTTATTATCTAGATAATAGTCTATGGCCAACTATTAGGATCTAACAATGATAAGGTTTTTTCCTCAAAATTCCACATTGCTGCTTGTGTGAAAACCAATGACATTGACTAACAATACTAATGAGAGGTTCTAGACAATGAGAATATTTTTAATAAACTTCCATATATAAACTCTAGGTCTTGAAAAGCATATTAAAAGGTTTATTTTGTTAAAATCTGTAAAAACTTGTTTATTTTCAAGTTAGTGCCATAATTTTCTGGATGATATCTAAAGCGCAGTTATAGAGAGAAGGTACTGGAAAGCTGCTGTACCTGGTCTTGGGACAGCGTCATCCTGCTCACAAACACAGGCAGCAGAAAGAGGAGGTTGTTCTCTGTTTCCAGAGAGTTTGGGGGAGGAATCAGTCTGTTCGCTGCTGACAAAATGAAATAAGGCTTCTGTGCTTTGGCCCTCATCCAGAACTGCTTACCATAAACTAAAAGTTTCCTCAAACATCTCAGCAAAGCATTTGACAAACCTGAGTGGTGAAGACACTCCCATCTGGACCTACAGTGCCCACAATTTGTTATGAAGAACAGGTTTGTGTTTTCTTTGTGGAGGGTTCATTTCAGTTCTTTAGATTTATCCTTTTCCATGAGAAATGGCTTTGATAGACCTTTGATAATTATATCTTTCTTCAGGGAGAAGGCTAAACACAGCTTTGTTTCAAGGAGCATCTCTAACACTGCTTGAGGGCCAGATGGAAACTTTAATTGGGTTTTATGACAGAACCAATTCTAGATTTGATTATAGGGTTTCTGGGAAGAGGGAAGGATCAAAATTATGCAAACAATTATTTCAGGGAAATATCTTTTGATTTCTTTATGTAATTTGTAAAGGGAGACAGTGAATTCATCCTTCTAGACACAGAATAAAAATTAGAAGTATGTATACATTTAAGGCTTTGGAGGACTGGTGGGGGTATGTGTGTCTTAAAAGTTCACCTTTTTTTGTGGCATGGATATTTGATGAAATCTTGTGTTTGAGGCTAGATTTGAGACAAGCAGTGTCTATGGTCTGGTGGCATGTGCAAGTGCTGTCTGAATTCTGCTATGTCCAGCAGCATGTACAAGGTTTGGAACATCAGACTTTACCTGGATAAAGATGATAATTCTGCTGGGGGATTTCCCTAGCCCATGATACTATTCTTTCTCAGGCAGTCCTGGTTTTAGCTTGAAGCTCATGTTGTTTACTGGAAAATCCCAGATAATTGGTGCTTGAAGCCATCATGAAAGCATGCTGGGCCTGTCTTTGCCTGATAATGGAATTTCATTAATTCATAACAAAACTAGAATTTGGAAAGCTTGTATAAACACAGCGATGCTCCTGATTCCTTTGAGGAAAACTGAGGAATTAAATTAACTGGAAAGGTACTGGGTGTTCTAATCCAGAGAACAAAGTGCTGTACCTTACTATACTGAAGCTAAAATTTAATCATCTGCATAAAGTATTAAACATACACAGTTTTGCAGAAACATGTAATACTGTGTCTAGACACATGAACTATTTTTATAAAAACAGAGGCACAATGCATAGTAGGTTAGGATAAATCCTTGAGTCACATGTAAAAGCATTTGATTTGATCTGCTTGCAAGCATATTGTCTCATCAGAATTAAATGTTTCTGAGGATACAAGTGTAGCTAGTTGAACTATTTTTAAATATATATCAGCAAGCATATGTTACTGCAAATAATAAGTTCAGTTTATAAAGAATGTTCCTTAATACAATGGCATTATATAAGAGAATAATACATTAGATTTAATTAGTTGTTTTATGGACAATGCAGTATTCTGTATTATAAAATGCCACTAATTCCAAAGCCCTAAAAATTTTCTCCTGGAATTCTGCCTATCCATATTTTGCAGGATAACATATATGAACTTGCCTTTTTCAGTTGTTGAAGAAATCCAGTGACTGCCAGATTGCAATCCACTATTGCAAATGCCACACTTGGCTGACATCTTCAACCAAAATTATAATTATCTATAATTATATGCTATTTCCAGAGACTGCAGGTTGTTTTTATGTTTTCTGTAATGTTTCCTGGTAAAAAACAACAGTGGGGAGAGCGAACCATGTGAAATGGATGGCATGAACAGTTAATAAAACTAGACTGAACCCAAAAATCAGTATTTGTTGAAAGAAATCAAAATAGGAAAGGAAATAATGACTATTTAGAGGTTTTAAAAATACTGAAGGCAAAAAAACTTAGCAGTTACATAAATGCACTTCACCTCTCTATATCTCCATTTTTTATAAGTTACTTTTCAAGGCATGCTCTCTCTGTTAGAGTTGGACTTGCTCTTCTATTTGTTATGCGACATGGATGGATTGCAGGCAGTCCCTTGGTGTACTGTTAGATTTGTATTAATATATTTCCTTTACATTTGTCTGTAAAGAAAAGAGCTGCTTGACTGCAAACACTTAACAAATGAAATTTGGAAGAATTCCTGTTTGTGCCCAGGATTGTTTTTCTTCCTTTTTGTTTTTGGTCAACTGAAAAAAAGAATGCCTTCCACTGAAAAAAGTTCAGGCTGACTGTTGGAGAAATGAAAATGGCATTTCATGTCAAACTTTCTGAATGCTTTTATTTCTATCAAGACCAAGTTTTATTTCTGTGGTTTAAATAGATAAATATTTATTGTATAAATTGTAATGTTAAAGGCATTTGCCTTTGATTTCTACAATGTCTAAACATTTTCTGTCCACAATCTGTAGACATATTGTCATATGTGCCATATATGTCACTCTTTCTAATAATTGGGGTGTATGATTATATTTGAATTGGGCATCACTTATTTTGAAAGGTGATTTTAGCTGGAAGTCAGTAAGTTAGCTTGATCAGAAATAACAGTTTATAGCTGGAATACCATACAGCGAAACAAATGACGTAATGTTCTGTGTAGGGACAGCCAAGGATCCAGTCAGCTGAGAAGTCTGCTGGCAACCAGGCAGCCTTCCTACTTGCTAGCTGGACTTCAGGGCAAAAACTCAGAGGCAAATCCCATTCAAAAGGAAGAAATGAAATTGGAGATGCAGATGAAATATAGTTCTGGAGGTACTGAACAGGTAGATGTAGCAGGTGGATGTTGGCTGGCTCTATCCATCTGGCCACTGTCTAGTTGTAGTAGGGTTAAAAGAGGCACGGCTAAATTAAGAGGAGACTAATCATAGACACGTGAAATGTTAGCAGAATGTATTCTGCTGCTTCTTACATTACATGGTGAACCTGCTAACACAAACATCAAAAGAACTCATACTGAAATGGCTGTGATGTCTTATTGCTAAATATTAATCTAGGTGGTAATAACATAAGAATATGCCCTGCCACTAGGAGAAGAGAAATTACTTAAAAATTTAATGAAATCATGTGTGTACTTAATATTTCCCTGGAAGACTCCAAACAACTCTGTTTTTTTATTGTCAGTACTTTTGCTCATGTGTAAAAGTATTATTCGTTCTGTCTCACTTTAAAACCATCAGAATATTACCAATTTTGGATGCATTGTAGGAGTAGTTAATTATATGGATGGTGATTTTCAATCCTTATGCCAAGGTGGATGCTCTTTGTGAAAGAGACAGAAGGATTGAAGTAGATGCAATTACATTTGATCAGATTTTAAATGCTTGAGATGAATGTTCAGCAATTTGCTTGCTCCTAATCCAGTATGGATTTATTTGTCTAAGTGTTATTAGTCTGCCTAAACATGTGTATGATCAGTTTATTTATGGGTGACTTTCTGTTCTTTTGTCATGGAAGACTGTTTGTTTTGTACTGCCATGAGCTTCTGTTCTTGATTTTATTTCTTGTAGTTCTGGAAACAAAGACTGACAATCCCACTTGTTTTTTTTAAAATGGGGTTTGAATGCTAGTTTTGAGGATACTCCTTCAGTGAATGGGTAATTTGGAAATTTGTCATGCCTGGACTGATGGCTTTAAAAAAGCTTTTGTCCCTGTGAGGGTCTGTACTGTGCCTGCCTCCTCCTACGTCAAAGTTCAGCAGAACTTGGTTATTTGTGGGCTTGAAAGTGTGTGATATCTACCAGTGTGTTTTGTGAAGTGCTCAGGAGTTGATTTAGCAAGGAAAGAACAGTGTCCATATTATTTTGAACTGCATAACTCTGAATAGTATGAAAACATTAAAGTGCGAAATGTTCCTGCACCTTTTGCACTTGAAACAATTACTTACAGAACAAAAACAGGTTGCACTCAAAAGATAGTGCTGAACTTGAAAATGTTCTCGAAAAGATCCCAACAGTTACGGGTTTTGTGTGCCTCTGAATGCATTAATCCCTGTAGTGGTCCTTGGAGAGACAGTATGTGTCCCATATTTAGCCCAAACCATATTTGGTCCATGATCTGTACTATTAGAGAACTTGCAGATCCTGTGAGAAATGGGACTTCCAAAAGAGCAGGTGTCAGCAGTTTCAATGATGTCTTTGGGGCCCCCTGGTTCTTCTGTGGACAGCTGTAAGTTGCAAATACTGTAAATCCCTCTACTTAAAAATTCCTCACTAACTAAAATGACCCCCAGGAATGAAAATGCAGGAATGAGGAACAAGCCATTTACATTGTACATAAACTCATGAAGAGGAAAAGCTGCCATGTTTCTCTGCATTCGCACAGTTTTTTGATTTGGTTTTGCTTTTTCTGTTCCTTTCCCAGTAAGGAAACAGTATTCATGGAATTCCGTTCTACAACTTTCTCTCCTGTAATCCCTCTATTGGTGGAAGTGTTAATGTAAACCTTCAGGGATTAACTCCCACAAGATAAGCCTGTGCTGGTGCTGGTTTGTTTCGTTTCTAGGTTTTTTAGGTTTTAGGTGGTTTTGGTTTTTTTTTGGGGGGGTGTGTTTTGTTGGTTGGTTGGTTGGTTTTGGGTTTATTTTATTTTATTTTCAAAGCAGATTTAATTTGATATCTAGAACTCAAGTAATTACACTGTGCTGAAGTTAGGAAACCTATGGCATACATATCAGGTAGAGCCACAGATTATTTCATAGCATCTGAAGGTGTTTTTTTCTCCTGAGTGTTACTCTGACACAATACTACAATATGGGTTAATCAAAGTGCTTTTAAGTATTACTGAACCCTCTTCAAAGAACTGGTTCTTCTCTTATTACATAATCCTTAGTCTGCTCTGAGTAGTTTTGGGAGTAGCTCAGCTCAGAAAACATAAGAAAGATAAAATTAAGTGTTGCACTATGTAGATTTGATTCTGTTTATCAAATAAGCAGTGATAACTTTTTGTCTTGCATCTAAAACAGCTGGAAATAAATTTTGATTATAAAATACAGACATGTTCTGAGATACTTAGTTCCTACTTAAAGACAAAATAATTTTTCATAAGTTTACAAAAGTAATCCTTTACTTAAAATCTCTCAGTGGAAGTAAGTGCAACCCTTTATTACACAGAAAAGGAAGACATTAAATATTGGAGGATTGCTCTGTGAGAATTGCGCTATATGTTCTGTGTAGGCAGAGAACCCCCTCATCCCTTAGCTTCCTCATTCTAATTAGGTTTAACCATTCCATCCTATAAAACTTGGTAAAAACAAGACTAGATTAGAGCATGCAAAAAAAAAAAGTAGTTCCATTTCCTCTGTTGGCACAGTTTAAAATTTTTGTTTGTCTTATCAGAAGCTGACACAGTCTTGAATACAGTTAATTGTAAAAGCAGGAAGATTTCTTCCCATATTTAACTTTTGGGATGGGTTTTTATCTGTGCTCCTGAATGGTGGCCTGAAGGGACCTCTGATGATGAAGGTGGGCAACTTTTAAATGAGAAGAGCCAGGACAGTGATCAAGGCATCGTTTCCCCAAGCTCTATGACATTGCTTAATACATTAATAATACAGAGTACCTATGCAGAGAAACTAGAAAAAGGAGATATCACTGGAAGTCTCTTTTTTTTTCTTAAGGATGAAGTAAATTTGAAAAGGTAAGAGGAAGGGGGGAAAGAAGTGCTAGGTTATTATTGTATTCACTATAAAAGGTTCTCTGCTTGGGGTGATGCTTAGTCATTCACCATTGTTGGGAGTCTTGTTTGTGTGACATGAAATGGGTGTACCTGCTAAAGGTACTCTGTGGCCCTGAGTGGCATTCCTCATGCAACAGTGGTGTAATTAGGCAGATGTCTGAGGGATTCATTTCACCTGACATCCCTAAATGGCCCAGCTTTGCAAAGTGACAGAGGCAGCCCTATAAATCCATTCATGGCCATTAACTATGCCTAAAGGGATTGGCTTCTATCTTGGCTCCTGTGATGTCTGCTCTGAGTAATTGGAAGGTTTTTCTGGGTCAAATCAAAAGTAAATCTAGCCTAGCCTTATAATTTGGATGGTTGCTGACAGATGCCTACAGAAGAGCACAAGAATGGATCAGAGATGTGGTACTCTTCAGAATGATCTTCTGTATTCAATGATTTGTGCTTCCAGTTCTGCTCCTGTTAGAGGTGGTGTCTTTAATAAATTTATTCACCAGGAATTTGTCACACTCTCCTGGAATGTCTGTAAAATATTAACAACTGTAGCATCCAACTGTAGGACAATGGGTTTCACAGCTCACAGGGTGAAGAATTATTCAGCACATTACTTGTATCTGCAAAAGAGGCTTCTCCTCTGTCACCAATAAAAAGGAAGAGTAAGAAGCCATAGATAGAAATAGTGAAGAAATAATACATTGTGAATAAAATTTAACTCAAATGGACTTTACCTTCCAAAACCCTAATGACTACTGTTTCATCAACCTTCTGAAAGCATTTAAGTTATTTGAAATACATCCTAAGAGCTGCTCACTGCAGAATCTGAGTTAGAGAAGTTCAGTACCTGAAGTAGGGCTGTCTCCACGTACTGTTTGGAACTGGTTTTCCACTAGGATTTCTCAATTGCTTGTAACATCAGTGCTTACATCTCATTACTCTGCATACGCCTCTCATGGGTTTTATCACTTAGGTGGATAATCTGTTTCAGTAACAACATGGTGCACCTTGTCACAGTTATCACAAGGACTATTTCTAAAATCTCAGGCAGTTTTGTATCCACTCGGAATTTGTAAAGGAAAGAGGATGCTAAGATCTGCTCCTATTCCTGACTGCAAGAGTTTCATGCTATATAAGCCACTGTCTTGCACCTCTTTCTTTACAAAGATAGTCCTTATCTAAATTGATGGCTGGCTATGCAAACTTATTTCATAGTGTAGAAAGTATTTAGTGTCACAGATACAGTTACTTAGCAACAGTCTAACTGTGTTTGGCCTTAAGATACTGGCTACCTAAGTTTGCAAGGGAACTTGTGTGCTGTGTAGCAGGTGCCTATCACAGGAGGATTCTGGTTCTTGAAAAAGATCTCCAGGTGCTATCACAATCCAAGTGATAATGTAGTTGATTTAAGACAATATTTTTCTTATCTCTCCTGATGCCAGATTTTTTTTCAAAGTACCTTTTTTTTTAACAGACAGATGCATTCACATGGTTATTATATTATAGTTTCCTCTACTGTCTCCTAATTTGCTTTTCATGTACACAAAAATGTACTGGTTTTCCTGTAACATAAAATGGATGCATTTTCATGTAGAAAAGAATGTCCTGTATATCTCAGTTCAGCTTAAGAGAGTCTTAAAATTGTACATATGAGTCTTAAAATTGTACATATGAGTGGTTGTGCTTTATTCCTCTTTCAATAGCTGTTGCTTCCTAATTTGTGATGCCAGTTGAAAAGACTGACATTCATGCAGGAGTGTATGTACAAAGTCTCCTGAGAATGTCATTTTTGCAGAAATCTCATCTACATCAGAGCTGAGCATTTGCTTATGAGCAGCCTGGCAATGTCCCATAAGGGCCTTTGGGCATCTGGCCTGAGCCTGCAAGAGATGTCTAAGAGGAAACTTAGGAGAGTTGTTTTTGGAGATGAAGGGTAAAGGTAGACAGCTTTGAGTCATGTATAAAACCTTGTACCTCAGGGAGAAGGCTTGAGGAAAACCTGGGCTGAGCCAGAGTGGCCACTTGGTGGGAGTGTCTGGGGATCCTGCCCACACAGGGGTTTGATGGACTTTGCAGGCAGATAATGCATGTTACTGTGGCTGTGGTAAAACTCTGCTGTGGAAGCACTTGCTGGGAACCGATGCATTCCTGCAGGCAAAGCACAAGGTGCAGGGAGCACTTAATCCCTGCTGTAGAAAGGTTTCAGCTATTTCCAATAACAACAGTTCTTTAAATAGGAGTGCTGGCATGCAATCAGCAAATGAGTGTCCTTGCTGAGGACTGGAAGGACATATTTACTGGGTGAAGTTCAGCCATTGGGTGTTTCCAAGTTTTGAACTGCTGGAGCTGACTGCTGGAAAGTCAAATAGTGTCCCTGTGAGTGTGGAGGTGGAGGACACAGCGTCACAGCTGGCACGCTCGAGCTCTGAGCACTTTGAGCTCCCACCGAGAGCTGTAGATGGCTTTTTGCTATGCTTGTTTGGTCTGTTCAGCTCCTGTGCCCACAACCATTGTTAAAACCCACAGAGCTCCTTTTGCCAAGGTTGTCATGACATTGTTTCTCACTACTGCTGGTGCTGCCAGACTACCTGCTGCACATAGCTATGTGTTTACCTACTTGCTGTGAAAGTTCAGCATTGCACTTTTGCCAACATAAAGAGCCTGCCTGGGTAAACTTCTCCCTGCCACTTAATGCTTGAGCTTTTCTCTGAACCCAAGGACGATACACATGTTTAGACTTATTGCTCTGTTTTTGAAAGATATTTTGGTTCAGAAGACGACTTGGCAGATACAGAAGTTAACATCACTGCAGGGCTGTGGACAAGAAAATGAGGTGGGTACTGTTCAACAGCTAAGGTGAATATGGAGGTGCAGCATTTTGTATTTAAACAATATAAATGTTACAGTGGATGTGAACCCAATTTCAGGCTGCTCATGTGCTGGAGAGGGGCTCTTTTTTCTCCCTCCTTCTTAGTCCTTATCCCAATATGTGATTTTGTGCTAAGATAATGGTAATTCCTTCCCTTTCTGCCTCCATTTTTGCTTTTTTTTATTACTTAGATTCTATCTGCTGTTTCTTGCTGTGAGACACCTGAGGTGGTTTGCATTTTTTTACCTCCATGCTTGTGTTTCATCTGTTATATTTGATGGGATGTGGGAGTTTTGAAGGCTGCAAGAAAAACATTCTAAAGGGTTGGCACTCAAGTTAATTTTGTGGAGAAGTTACGTGGCTTGTAATGATTGCTGAGTGCTGCCTTCTTCCTTGCTGATTTGAACTTCATGCTAGTTCACCAAAATCCTACTGAATTAAATGGAAACAACAGAGTAACTTTTTGGTAGTCATCAGAGAATATGTGACTAAACTCCAGCACATGAAGTTTATTAACTCCCCTATAGTAAGAGCTGCAGTGGACATGCAGCTATCCAGTGGGGCAGATCCAGTCTCAGGAGGGAGTGGAGGGGATGGTCTCTACAATTTTCACCACACAGCTCAGTACCAAAAGCACTGAGCATTTTCTGCTTGCATTTATTTTTTTTTCCCCCTGTTGCTCAGCAACTCTGAAGAAAATGCCTAGGGCATTTTTCAGCATATCTTATATCTAACAGTACGTAGAAAAGACCAGGGGCCTCTTTCCAAATAGATTCCTGATCAGCCTCCTTCTTTTTGCTCTATTGCCTGCTTTCCTGCTCCTGGAAGTGTTAACAGTGATTAGTTTGGAGTCCTCATGGAGCACTTTTATTTCAAGTAAGATTTCACAGCAGATGTTTATGCAAGCAGCAGTGTTTTGATGTGCAGTTTTAATTATTTGTCAGTTCAGCTTAGTTTTATTTGAGCCTGTGTACCTATAAAGGCTGCACAGAGACCTGTCAGTGTTCACAAAATAGGTAGACCTAGAGAGTCAAAAATGTGCAACTGTAGGGGTGATAGTAACAGTACTGGTAGTCAGGGTTTTTTTCAGAAGAGATGCTCTTACTGCTTTGGATGGCAAGTATACCATTTAAAATTCTTTTATTTATGACTGTACAACATCTAGTCCCTGAAATAATTACTTTGACATACCTTACTACAGATTTTCTAGGAGCTCACCTGAGAACATGACATTTTATTAAACATGGAAAGGGCCCTAAATTACAATTCTGATGCTGTAATTTAACCTGGTGCTTTTATCCTCTTCTTTCCCTTGGTGTGTCCTTTCCATTAATTTCCTATCCCTTCTCTTTGAAATCTCATTTTTGAGAATTTGGGGTATTTGGTTGAGGATTCATGGATGCCCATTCATGCATTGTCTTCTCATGTGGAGTAAATTTAGTGTGTTCCAGCTGTTTTGGAATTTATTGTGGAAGGCCCTGACTGAAAAAGAGGTCCTGAAAATCTCAGTCAGACAAATAACCTCTCAAGTTGGTGATAACTGTGTGATCACACAAGCTCTAACCTGCCAGACTTGTTCCTTGGTGTGCAGGGCAGTCACCAGTAGGTCCCCTCTCCATCAGGGGAGGAGACAGGACAGCTGGGAGATGGGGTCTCTGGGGATAGAAGCAGGACTATTCACCTCCAAAGGGGGTAGAGAGGGATTACTGCAGAGGCACAAGTTGTGGGGATGAGGAGAGAGAAGAAAGGTGGATATTAGATGTCAGCCATAACCTTCCCTCTACAAACTGGAGTATAAAGCATGTTGATGTCTTAAGAGGTCCACCCATGTTCCAGGGTCTCACCCTTTTTCAAGCTTTGATTACAGGCTGGGGAAAGGAGGAAAAAAAAAGAATAAATCATTAAACATGTAACACTATTAAGGCTTTAATTTGTAGCAGTGGCTTCTATTCCTGTTATTCCTGTGTCTTCAGCAGCTGAAAACTATTTAAAAAAATTTAATTTATGACATCTGCATCTGACAGTGATACTGAAGGTCAGCCCATTGCTGTGCAGAAGGAATGCCAGGATACAGAGCTTGTTTCTGATGGCTGCAGTGCCGCCTCAATGGCAGATACCCAGTAGGGGGAAGGAACGAATACCATGGAGGGGAGAAAAGCAGTTTGTGTCTGGTGCTGCCTGACTTGCAACTTCAGTGCTGGAGAGAGGCAGGAAATGCAGTCCTGCCAGAAAGGCTCAGGCTGGCTGAGCAGGGAGGCCAGGCTGTCCCTGCCGTGCTGCAGTTGTGCTGCAAAAGCCACAACCTTGGCAAGCTAAACCAGGCATAAGCAGAAGGTAGAAGGGAATAGAAGAAGGTGGCAAAGTCATAGGAGGATGGGTGCTGGGCTGCTGGGAAAGTTTCCAGCAGCACAGCATTACATCCCAGGCAAACCTTTCAAGTTGTTTGCCTCCCAGGCTATGACAAATCCCTTGTGTTGGATCACAAGCTTTGGGAAAAAGCATTTGCTCTGCTGGATCATAAGATGAGGGAGTGACCATGGCTCACGGCTGTGGTTGGTGGGGAGAAACCAGGACCTAGCAGAGCTCCTTTTGGGGCAGACATGCCCTCTGGCTACAAACCCACAGAGGGAGAAAGCTGTTGCAGTTCTCAGAGGGCGTGAGCTACTGCCTGGACTACTGGAGGATGTGGAGTGAGGGCTGGAAGTTGCACTGGCTCTCTGGAAGCTGCTGGGTCTGCATGGGTTCACAACTGCAGCAGTGGAAGGTAAAGGCCACTGGCTCATAAGGAAGGCTTAGACCCCTTGATTCCTGGTTGTGTGCATGGCTCCACAATGACAAAGCTTGGCTGTTTCACCCCACTTGATCTACTGGCACCAGGGTCAAATTAGGGATGTGTGGAGCTGTGTGATGGCTGTAACAGCCCATCCCATCCTGTATTTGTGTTCCTAAACTAATCCTCCTTTCCAGCATGTTGGCTTTGGGTAATTGATTTCTGGTCTCTCACACCTCTTACTTTTCTGTCAGCCTTAATTGCCAGGACTATATTAGCTGGTCATTTAGTTTGAACTAACCCAATATTTTTTTTCTGCTGACATTAAAATTTCTTCTGTACCGCAGGGTGAGCTAGACTACTCTCCTTTAGTCACTTTATAGTATAGGCTGCAGTGCAGACCATTAGTCTTAACTTGGAGTGTTTGGATGACTTATTTAAATTATCAATATCTACCTATGAGCTAAGTTAACTCTGAGGTTTTTTGATAGCTTACTAATTATGACCTCCTTAAGAATATGAATTCAGGTTGTGTTTGGAACAGGGAAAACAAAAAGTTATTCAGAACCCAAGACATTTACAGGGGATTTACAACAGAAGCTAGATCATTCTTCCATGGCACTACAAAGATGGCATATACTATGTATTCTCTTCTTCAGAACTTTCTTCAGTAGTCAGCAATGACACAGATAAGTCAACAGCAACAAGGAAATGCAGCAATTTTCTGAGGAAAAGTAGCCTATTCTTTTTAAAATAAAACCAGAAAAACAACAAACAAAACAAAGCATATAATGAACACCCCCACCCCCATCTCCCAGCACAAAAGACATACACATACAATAAACCTATTTGAATGAGTCTGGTTGTAACTGCTGTGGGGGTAAAGTGCAAGATTCACTCAATTTCCTCCTCGCTAAGGAGAAGAAACCCACATATCAACACGTAACAAGAAAAATCTCAGGGAAATGCTATGCCTGTTGTCTCAATTTCCTTGCCACACTAGCACGTTTTTGTTCTGTTGAAGAAGCAGGATAATTTGTGGAGTATCAGCTCATTGTCAGCAGGCAACTTCTCAGAGTTAATTGTAAGAGAACAGCAATTTGAAGGAATCTCTCCATTGGAGGTGTATTTCCCTATCAGAGTGGCTGCAGCTGTGGCTCCAGCAGTCTCCTTTGGCCATGAGGTATGTTATGGATCATTTCTGAGGGGTATGTAGACCTTACTACTGACCATAAATGGGAATAATAATTTGAGTGATACTGGTAATTCTGTTTTAGGGTATGTAAATACAGTGTTAGAAATGAACAAGCAACTAAATGATGTCTGCATGCTTCTGTCTGACAGTCTTCCACTTCAGTTCTGGGGATGCCACTCCTGAATTTTATCACTTGACTTTTTTTAGAAATGTCTTGTTCCACTGGCAGAAATAAAAAGGCCTTGGATCTTCTTGCTGTGGGAGTGAAATCTTTTGATCTTTGCAATAGGGATTCCCCAGACATTTTAAAAATAAAACCTAAAAAACTCTCCGAATCAAAGATAAAAAAGTTTTGCGACTCCAAAAACATGCCTGAAATCTCTGGCCTTCTTTTAAATTGTGAATCCTGCTGTATAGACGCCTGCTGCTCTTGAATGGTGGAGCTGAAATGAAACATACCTTGTGCTCTCTCTTTGATTGAGTTCAGCACATGTTAAGGGAGCTAGAGGGGCAGTATTTTGGCACAGGCACCCCAAACCCTAATACATGCACACACGCTGCCTGATGTTTCATTTCAGGTTATAAACTGGATTACAACATGCCTTCACCCTGTGGGCATATTGTCCAGGGAAACCAGGCTGGATCTGCCCGATGCATAAAATGATCTGGCTAATGATCACCAAGTTGAAAGTAAAGGCTGTGTGCAGAATTTTATTTTCAACAGGAATTTAGATTACATTTCAGTCACACTAAATGATTATTAATACTGCTTAACTCATCAATTCAAGAATGGAATAAATAGTGTTATCTGGAAACCGTGCTTAAAGAGCTTGGGACAACATTTTAAACTTCTAAAATAGCTATATCTGTCCTAATTAAGTCAGGGTGGCAAAGAGAGTATTGAAGCCCCACGTGTTTTCTTATTGATGCAAATAGTGCTTTGTGTTCTTTTATTTGTGGGAAGCTTTGTTAGCCTCAGTTAGCTGAAATACTTGCATATGATTTGGTTTTTTCAAAAGAAAAGATACACTGTATTTAGAGATGCAAATACTACCTTGTCTGCAAAACCCACCAGCTGTTATGCTGGAAGACAAAGCTAATTCTATGTTGCTTTACTTCAGTGGTGTCTGTGTATTCACAAGCAGCTTTTTAACAACCTTCTCTGCATAGCTGAAAATGGCAGGCACCAAATTTTTATATTTCTTTGGTAACAGCCTAGTAAAATCAGAGCTGATCTGTGAATTAAAAAAAACCAAACATGTAAGCAAGTAAATAGATTCATTATGATAATATACCTCTGCATTAATGTTTATAGAAAAGTTGAATAGTCTGTTAGCCTTGATTCTCAAATTCCTTGAATATGAGTTTACTACCTGCTGTCTCGAATATTTGACTTGAGACTGAGTCAGGTCAAATCTATGGCTCTGTAGCAGAAGAAACTGCTGCTGGTTTGTGTGTCAGTAGCACAGTTTTCCAGAGAGGCTCTTTGCTTCTGCTTTAAGCATCTGGAGAGAGACAAAGAGCGTTTGTGGGATCTTTTGTTGCTTCTTAAAGTTGGAGTAGGGAAGAATTACGTTCCAAGAAATACCCAGAATCCTGGAAAAATCCGAGTGGAATCATTAAGTGTTAAACTTTATCTTCTTTATAAACGAAAGTGCTTTCACATTATCTCTTGCAGCTGTTCTGGCGATGTTATGTAATATTTACTCTCTCCTTCGGAGTTAAATCCTTTTTCCGATTTGTGAGTAGTATTTGCATATGTATTTCTTAGCTGCATTGACATGCCAGATGCACAGTGGTAGCTGTCTCCGCCTGCTAATCCTGTAATAACATTCGGGTGACCAAATTCAATGGCCGTGCGCGGAGCCTCGGAACAGCTGATTGCTGAGTAGGGAGGAAAAAAAAAGAACCCAGCGAATCTGGTTGCAGCTCTCTGCTGCATCCCCATCCCACAATCCCTTGCACCATTTGCTGCAGTCTTTCTACACAGGCTGAGTGAGAAAAAGATGTGCTAAATAAAGATTGATTGGTTTGAATCCTGAAGGGGTCTCCCACTTGTAAATGACCCAGGGAGAAAAAAAAAAATTCATGACGACTTCACTGGGCCTCCTCTTATTCTTCCATTTTTCTTCCCACCTGTCCTCTTCATGGAATGGAGCGTCATTCCTTAGAGCATAGAATCTCTCGTGCATCTAATAATGATTGTGCTGTGATAGGGATTCCTTAGCAGTTTTATGCGTGAGGCTTGAAATATTAGCAGATGATGTTTTGTTCGTTTGGATTACTGCGGAACTGCAGCTCCGTCCCTGCAAGGATTTTATCCTCAGCACTGCACTGATTAAGCTATTTTTCTACAAAGATGGGTAGGTCTGAAATGCTCAAGTTTGCTCAGTATTGTTCCTGGTGGCTGCTGCTGGGTTGCTCCTGTTTTGGCCCCTGATTGTTATTTCATTTCTGCATGCTGTAAGAATGAAGAGGGTTGCTGTGTTTTAAACAAGGCACTAAGCTGATTGCAAGAGTGGGAGAGAAAGGAATGCAAATTTAGCTTATCAAGCCTTTTACACAAGTGGACTGTGTGGTGGTTCTGATTATTAATTTGCTCAGTGTGTTCTGTATTGGCTAATCTGGGGGCTGCTGCTAGAAATGGCTTGAATCTGTTCTTTATTCCTACAGACTGTAGACAGGTGATCTATCTGTTTTAAGGACTTTAAAGCCTCTCCCAGTCCTTGAAGCAACATTATTGAGGTTCCCCACCCTTTCTTATGGCTCTGGAGGCCTAACTGTTCCTTTGGAAACGTTGCCATTGGAAACCTATTCATTCATAGTACATGAATAGACCCTCTAGGTTGTGAATACCATTGATAAGAAGAAGATGAATAAGCTGCAAGCAATTTGTTCTCCTCAGGCTGTACTTTCAGGCTAGTTGCAGCTCTGGCTGGGTGGATTTTAGAGACAGCAGTGTATCGTAACACAGAATTCTGCTCTTTTAGGAATAAAATCCTGTGAAGTGAAGTGAAGTGACTTGATTCCCCAATGTCTTTTCTCTGCTGGGAAACTAATAGAGAATTTTCAGGAGTTCCAGAGCTCATTTGAGGATACCTATAGAAAGGCTGCATTTTTCTACTATGTCTCTGTCTCTATTTACCTTACCAGAAACAACTCTTCTGGAACTGTTATTTGCTATACCGAACGTGATTTTTTTTCTTTTCCTCCTTTTCCAGTGCTATAGGAAGTTCCTTTCATATGGGTGGGGCCGCACCCTGGCTTTCCCGAAGGCATGCATGCATAGTGGGGCAAAGCTTTCCACTAGCTTAGAGAGCCATTGTTTTCTCCTTTCTCTGCGGTCTAGTATATTTTAAATGAAAATCATATCTCCAAGCAGAAGGAAAAAGAGTAATGCTGTTTCTGGGGTGGCTGGGAAGATATCGATCCTTGAGCCTCAGAAGGGCGACAAAGGGAGTACATTTCAGAACCCTTTACTGCACTTGGCTTAGCGAACCTGAATTTGGTTTTGAGTGTGTGTATGTGTGTGTGTGACAGATAAATGGGGGCTTATGTCTTGTTTGGTACAATGTTTCCTAATCCTTTAGCTTTGCATGTTTAAATTACGAAGTGTGACTACATGGAGAAGTGATAGTGTTGTTTTCGAAGCTCATGCTTTAGCTGCTCTATTTTGATTGTAAGACATAATAAACCTCTGAAAAGCACTCTGACAGTTTTTGAGCTCAGAAGATGCTGCTAAAAAACCCCCACATTTTTCTTGTAAAAGTAGTATTACTTTGCAAAATCTCCCACTGCTAATACATTTAAAACTTATGTTACTGCAATCATAGCAGTAAATCAGAAAAACTGTCTGGTGAAATTCAAAAACATTGTTTAAAATCTCCAGATTTTTTTCAAATAGTCTTTGATTGTACAGTTGCTTTCTTTGATTAAATGAGCAAAATCATCCTTCTCATAGCTACATCACGTTCATCAAAATTACATCAAAGGTGGAGTTGCCTTAGAGGGGCTGCAGAATCCTGCAAATCCCATACTCAAAATACTTTTTTAAAGGGACCATTTGTGTAAGAAGTTGTACCAGGTAGTGGCCAAAGCTTGAAATGTACAGATGAAATTCTATTTCCAGGTGCATGTTTTAAATCTGATTTATGTGAATACAGGGGATAAATGACAGTCATGGCCTGCTGCATTTCAGACAAAATATAGAATATTGAAAGCACTTATTTCCGAATCATTAATGATTTCTTTTGTTGACAAAGCTTAAAGCATGAACATTTGAAAAATAAAGTAGCTGGCATGAGATTTGTGTATGAAGTGCTAAGAATTACTTGATTTTTGTGGTGACATTGGGGGAATGTGAAAAACTAAGATGAAAAACAGGTTAAATCAATATTAATTTTTTTCAGCCAGCAGCAGATTTTCTTGTGTAAGCACTGTTTGCTGCGGTAGCTTTACTTGATAAGGGAAAGATGAAATACAGAAAATACTTGGTTGCTAGAGGACTTTCTTCTGTTAAATGACAGGCAGCATTCACTGGAGACCTATTCTTTCATATCTTAAGTACAGCTTTTTCCAGTAGTTTGTGTTCAGTCTATAACAAAAAGAAATTATACTGTTGGTGTGTCCAATTTGGAAACCATGCTTTTGATCAGAAATCCTCCTGCTTCCGATTATCTTCCCTGTTTTATTTGGGTTCCTGCCCCTAACGTTTGGAGAGGGAGAGTGGGAGGCAAACACAGCTGTGTAAGTGGTGAAATGAATTTTCCTTTTAAAACACTGGTGTTCCTTTTGATGCTGATGTTCTGCATGTTATGCTGCCAAATGTATGAATACATTAATGAATATTTGATTGTCTGGTCTTTCTACTCCGTTTTGTAAAAGCCAGATATTTTGGTTCCACTTATAAATCCACCTTTAACTCAAGCTTTTTAGAAGCAACGTGGTTTGCTAATTGATCTCCTAAGGTTAATTCGGTGTGATTTTGGCATTTTAATAGGAAAAAATAATTTGTGTTTACATAATACATTTTATCTTACTATGGGGAAAGAAATTTTTATAAATATTCAAAAAGATGAAAAAGACATGCAAATATTATCAATCCTGAAATCAAGCATTTTTGGGTCATGAACAAACGGGGTATTTTATGAATATTAGAGCAATTTTTATAATTGCAGTTTCCCCTTCCTTGGAAAAAAAGAAAACAAAAGAGCCTGCCATAAGTGTTTTCCATTGAATTGAATGTCAGTTACTGCTGTTGGGTATTTGAAGTGTGAATAACTTTATGCTGCTGACACCGAGGCGATGCCCCAGGAACTTGTTATCAGGGAAGCCAGCACAGCTGACTTATGATCCATAATCACTGTCATTATCCTAGAAATAGCCCCTTGCTCACTGCAGTAAGTAAAACATACCGGGCTGGCTAAGTACCCAGCTCAGGAAGAGCAGCATGGGTTCATCTCTGACGGACTAGTGTGCCGTTCATTCAAGCACAGGAAGACCTAATATAACACTAACAATAAAATGCTACACAGGTCATGCAAAGCATTCTGGAATTGCATGACCTTTGAGCATGATCAGCAGAGGGCTTGTTATTTCTGTCTTGGAAAGCCTGAACTGCCCTCAAGCTAGATCTCAAATTGTCTGAAATGGGTGAGTAAAAAGGGGTAGAAAATGTTTAGGAAGAAGTTAGACCCCTCAGGAGAGAACCTGCAGAGCAGAAGCCCAGCTGGGCTTGCAGCTGAGAGAGAAGAGGAGCCCAGTTCCTCTGTGGGTGTGGGAGGTCTGGCAGAACTCAGTGCTGCGACAGTCGCGCCTGCGCCTGCTGGCACTTCAGCCTGCTAGAAATGCTGATGGACAGGAGTTCCTGCTGGGCCACCCTGCCAGGGACTCTGCTTGCCAGGTTTTCCTAAACCATTTTAGCAGACAGTTTACTTTTTCCTATAGTTGCTTCCATCCTTTTCCTCCTGTCTTCTTTTTCACATTTTATTCTATTATTGGCTATAATCTGTATCTCCAGCTGAAAAGAACCTACGTTTTTCTCTCCCTGTGCCTTGTTCCAGGACAGGAGGCCTTCCAAGCCTGCTGCCATCTCTTTAACCTGCGATTTTAATTCTAACAGTTAGTAGACTTTTTTCTTAGCCTTTTATTTCATGCTTGTATGGCAGATTATGAAGAATCCTCAGTCCTAGAAACATGATTCTTACTACTAGTTTTGCCTAGAATGACATTTTTATTGCGTTTATTATTTGGATGTGCTTCATGTATCTTTCACCCTGCTGTTGCTGATTCTCTGTGTCTATCAGTTGCCTCTTCTTTGCTCTGTTTCTTTTATCATGAGGATTTTCATTGTGCCTACCTCATCCCTACTGGTGATGCAGAATTTGAGCATTCTCTTCCTAGGGGCTGGCTGGTTCTGGAGCTTCCTTCTTGGGGGCTTCCTGAAGTCAAAATCTATGATATTTTTGGCAAAACCAGCACCAACAAGGGAAAAAAAAAATGTTAGGTGAACCATTTTCAAACTCTGTCTGTGATGCAGCCATTTGACTGGCTGGTGCAGTTCCAGTTTGAGCACTTTGCCAGCGGTACTGTAGATGTAAGAAATCCGATGTTTGTTAGCACTGGCTGAATCTATTGGCGCAAGAATGTTTTTATCATGGGTTTTCTTTAAAGCCAGACAGCCCCGTAACTCTTCCAGTCCAGAGGCAGCATGCCTTTCCAGAATGCTCAGGCAGAGGTGTTGTAGATGTTGCTGACTGTTTCCCTGGCTGTCATCAGTGATAAACCATTTTAGAAGTTTAATTCTTTCTTGTTTTGGTTTTATATGGAAGTATGAATTCCTGCATAAGGATAAAACATGAGTGGATTAGTCAATGATTTTGTTATTTCATGAAGTTTATAAGCTGTTTTTCTTCTTTTCTTCTTTTCCCCACCCTGCTCCAGCAGTGTGCAGGGTAGAAGGGAACAGGACCCATATGTCAGTGGTCTAGGATGGCCAGTGAAGGCTCCAACATCCCAAGTCCTGTGGTCCGTCAGATTGACAAGCAGTTTCTGATTTGCAGCATATGCCTGGACCGTTACAAGAACCCCAAAGTACTTCCCTGCCTGCACACTTTCTGTGAGAGGTAAGTCTTTTCCCCATGCTCATAAGTCAGGATGTGTGTTGTGCTGCAAGCACAGGACAAGGCATCCTTTAGTGGAACTGGACTTTTCCCTTTACTTGTAAATGTCCTGTTAAGGGATGATAAAGTCTGGGAAGGCTGGAGAGGCAGGGATGTAGAAAAATACATTCGTGGCAGGCAGGAAGAAGAGACAGCAATGGCATATTTGGAATACATTCCCTTTATGCAAGAGTAAACAAAAAGTAAATCCAATTAAACTAATGAATATGGTTACTACAGTGTGAAAGATGATGATAGCCAGAATTTGGACCTCAAGTTAATGGTCTCAAATTTATTCTGATTATCATGTAATTAGAAACAACAACAAAAAAATCTTTGTTGATTTACTAACCCAATAAGTAATTATACCATCCTTTTAATGTCCAAGAGTTACACATGATATATACATTATTAATAACCGGAGATTAAATGTCTTAATTATTCTGCCATTTGGTTGACTGAAGTGGGAAAACTCTCTGGAAAAGATGTGATAAACCAGCCTTTTACTGTATTTGGCTGAATGAACTGAATATGCATAATAATACTTTAATGTTGCATTATCTGTTAAGTTGTGGAGAAAATACAGCACCTGCAGAAAACTCAGCTGAAGAATTAGTGATTAGAGTTCTTAATCTGATAATGAGATGCAACTCTGGATTGTATATTGAATGGCAGTAGATATTTATAAATTGTATGTGGCGTGAAGAATTATTAATTATTTAATTTAGGAGATTTCCACCTCTTAGCAAGAATTGTGGTGTGAATCTCTAATTTTGCACAGGGTGAAAGAAAAATTATGGATCTCTGCGTGTGTCGGATGAACTGGTCTTTTGTAGAACAGTAGAAAATCCCAGCATTAAAAAAGGCAGAGCTGAAATTCTTACTGAAGTCAGTGAGACAAGATTTTCACTATCCTGTGTTAAGTTTCCTGACTTCTGTTCATGTGTAAAACTTAAGGTTAGCTTCTGGTTTTCATTTGAATCCTCTTAGCCTGATCTGGTTATGGAGAGAAGCTGGAAGAACTCTTCCAGCGAAGTGCTGATGTGCAAAGCCTAAGCTCTCCTTTCATGGAGCCTTACTGGGGGGTCAGGAGGAGGACTGCCAGAGGAAGATGAAAAGTGCTGCAACCAAAACCCTTGTGAAAAGGTGTGGAGCTGTGTGAGGTCACACTTTCTCAACTGGCATCCCATGAGGAATATGGTGTAGCACTGCTCCCCTTAAAAACTGCTTTCTGCAAAGTTTCTTCTGCTTACGGGACCATACTGAATATAGGATATTCCATGCAACAGTATGTTGCATGCCCAGCCAGGTGTGAACTTCATTTCCAAGGCCAGAAGTGACCTAGTCTCACCTAGGCCAGCCTGCTTCATATTGTGCATATTGTTGATTGCTGAACTTTTGTGTTGGGTTTATACTCTGTGAAATTTATTGTTTCTGGAAAACACCAACACCACCCTCCCAATCAAATACAAACAAAAATTTCCTCCAAAACTCCCCTTAACACTCCCCCTAACTGTGATAACCTAGCAGGTAGTTCCCCATAATGTAAAGAAAGCTCTGTTGCTTTTGGGTAGCTGCCAAATAACTTTCCAAATTGAAATAGATGAAAAAAATTCCCTTGGTTTTATTGGGACCATGTTTTACCTCTGAAACATTAAACCCACAAATACAAGGTATTAAAGGAGATTCTGTTGGAAAGACAAGGGTCAGCACCAGTTAGTCAATTAAAGGCACAGGCTCAAATACTTGATGCAACTTCATGTCTGTCAGATAAATTCAAAATTTTTACTGCATAAAATGTCCTGTGAACAGGATGCAGTAGGTGTCTGAAAGCATGATCCCAAGAAAAGGCATGTAATTCTTTTAATGATGTCTGCTTATTGAGCCTTATTTTTTTCATGTGGCAGAGTAAAAAAAGGTTTAAAAGAAAAAATATTCCTCATAACCACTTTTGCTTCAGAAGCCTGTTTGATGTACTTTTATAAGTAGAGGTAGTACTATTTCAAACTAGCTCTTTAACTGATGAAAGGATTTTTTTCCTCTCTTTGATGATACTTTTCCTTTCTTTCTCCTTCCACCTTCCTTCCCCATAGGTGTTTACAGAATTACATTCCAGCCCATAGCTTAACCCTTTCTTGCCCCGTGTGCCGCCAGACCTCCATTCTGCCAGAGAAAGGGGTTTCTGCACTCCAGAACAACTTCTTCATCACCAACCTGATGGATGTCCTGCAGCGAACGCCGGACAACAGCATTGAGGAGTCTTCCATCTTGGAGACTGTCACTGCTGTTGCTGCAGGCAAACCACTCTCCTGCCCCAATCACGATGGAAATGTGAGTGAGACGGCCTCCTGTGCTATGTGCAGGGATTGATATGTGCTGACTTGTCTGGGTTTCATGGATGTCTTTCCGAAAGAGAAAGCAGGGGAAGTGGAATCACACTATTTCTTTGATTTTATAATATATCAACAAAAGACAAGTGATTCTTCAAATTAACTCAAATGCTTTTAGTGGAGCATCTTGAAGTAGTCAGGATGTTATTTTATCTTACCAGTCATCTGAGATGATGACGTCTTTTGGCACATTTGGTCAGAATTATTGTCCTGCAAGTACTGAAACTTGTGCCTTTACTTCTTTGGGTTAGGCTTCCTTAATCCTTGTACTTGTAGCATCAACTGTTGCTGTGGGTACCTGTGTGTTTGCTGGCAATATGTGACAAGGGACCTTATGAGTTTTACTGACCTGCACACTGGGGCAGTACTAAAAGGTATATGAACATATTGACATAGAGCCAAACAAAGGTGAGTCCTAGCTTGGGGTGCTTTGAATCAGTATGGGCTAGAAACAGAGAGCTTCTGTTTATCTGCAGTGTTTTGTGGCTCTCTCATATCAGTTCTTGGAGGCTGCTTTGGTTTTTCTGTGCACCTACTCTTTTTACCTAGCATGTCCTCACACACATCCTCAAATCATATCAGTATATTCATTGGCAAGTACCCCCAATTGAGTTAATAATCACAGATTACTGCAAGAACAGCTCTAACTCTGCTTACTTCACAATTTTCAGTGTTAACCTGTGTAACTTCATGATAGGCATATGAGCTCCTGCTCACAGCTAAGCTTATGCAAACATATAAGTAGAGACTGCAAAACTCAGCAATGCTGTATTGTAAACTGAATGTTGTGCTTCCATGCAAGCCAAGAAACACATGTCAGTAGTTTAAGACAACTTTCTGGAGACTGTTTTATTTGATACTCAGTGTAGACACATTGGTTGTGTAGGAGTAACTCAGCTGATAGGTAATGATTACTGTAATAGAGGAATAGCTCAGTTCCTTCTCTCTTGGAATTAGGTGGACTTGTAGAACTGATGTTGGACTCTCTGATTAATGAATAACTGTGTAACTTTTCTTAATGTGTACTATACTTATGTGTGTGTAGTGGTTACTGATTAATACATTCCTAGTTTTTGTTTGCATTTTATTTTCTCTCTTTAAAATGAATCATAGTTGTTTTCTGACATAGCCATTCTGATAGAAGCCATTTGATTGAGAAATGCAGAAGAAGGTCAGAATTAAGGTGTTATTTGTTTTGTATTTTAAATCATCAACTGATTATTCTTTGTGTGTTTTAAAAAACCTGTCTTGTCTACAATCAAAAACATACCTCTTTGAGAACTCCTTTATAGGGAAAGGTGCATTTGTAAGTCCTCTAAACCAACTTGGCTTGCCTAGAAACATAGCATGCCATTTAGGAGATCGAGCTGTGTGTGATGGGAACATCCTCTCACTTCAGTAAGTATCTGGGAGGACTGGGGATAGCCTGAGGGTGACTCCAATTTAAAGCTTTGTGAAGCTAAGAAATTAAAAGCTAAGTGCACACATTAGTCCTTGTGATGGGAGGAGCTGAGGTAAGATTTGGGGAGAGCTGCTTGATGCTGTCCTGGTGGGTCTGGCTGCAAGGGTGCACAGGGCAAGGGGCTGGGCACCTTAGGCCTCGCTGAGGAGATGGGATTATGCTGGCTTCATAGTAGGTTAGATATTAGGAAATATGTAAAACATCTTCATCCAGAATGTCTTCCCTGAAATGTGATTCCCAGGGCAGTGGTCACAGCACCAAGCCTGCCAGAGTTCAAGAAGCATTTGAACAATGCTTTTAGATACACAGTGTGACTCTTGGGGTGGTCATTGGCAGGGCCAATGGGTGGACTTCAATGATCCTTCTGGTCCCTTCCAGCTCAGGGTATTCTGTGATTCTAAGTGCCTGGCTGCTAGTAACTTTACTGGGAGCTTCAGGAAGTGATAAAGGATTGAGCTGGCAGCTGGGGGAGAATGCCTTTACAGAACCAGCAGTCATTCTGCACTAAATCCACCCTCCGTTAATTTTTACATGTTGCTTCAGGTAGGGTCAGACGCATTGTATTTTTACTATTTGCATCAAATATATTTATTTTAAATATTACCAGGGTTTTTTTCATATTAGCTTGGAAATAAGTTTCTGATTAAACAAGTTTTTTCGATAATTTCAGCCATCCTGGACTTAAACCTCTCTGACTAAAATGAGATGGAAACTGATGCAGAAATACTTTCTCATTTGCTTGTCTGTCTGCTTGCATGTTAGCCTTCCTCAGGCCATGTAGATTAGATACTTTCCCTTCCCAGCTGGTCCCCTATTCCCATCACTCATATTTTCCATATGTGTGAATGCTTACTTTATTCCTTCTGTGCACATCCTCCCATCCTCTGTTGTGGCATCTTTGTTTTGTGTGTCCTTATGAAAAATGAAACTTAGCTTGTAGTATCTTTATACAGAAGATACCTGTGCCTGAGCTACAAAAAAAAGCTTTCTCATTTTGACCCAGTGTGGAGCACAAGTGTGTGTTCTTGTTAAATCAGGGTAATAGGGCACATACGGAACTTTTGAACTTACTAGAAGATTCTTATCTTCTACCTACACATTAAAATAAGATTGGTTTTATTCTCAGCTGTGAAACACCTGCAGCTCTTGTGTATAAAAGCATTCTGGATTTGAAACATTGATCTACAATCATTTAGGGGCAGGTACAGAAGCCAGGGCAGGGAAGGCTATGAAATTCTAACTCTATGTGTGTAATGAGTGGTGTAGCCTCTGAAGTGTCTATATTTGAGTTTTGTTTGAATTTGAACTGAAAACCAGCTCAGAGTGGAGGTAGAAGGTGGGACAATGTACTTTCTGCCTCTAGAGTGTAATGAGAGGATACACAATATTAAACACTTATAGCAAGAGAGAATGCCTTATTTCTGACAAGCTTTTTCTCAAAAGATATAGCATAGCTTGGCAACTTGGCAGGCATAAGATCTTGCTTACAAAAACACATCCTGAACTGTGGAGCTGTTGCTTACTGCCTGTATGCTTCTCTTAGAAAAATAAAAAAATCACCTGTCCTTGATAATCTGATTAAGTGACTTCATATCTTACCTTTTAAACCTTTGTTTTTTCCCCTCACCTCTGTACTTCCCATTATGTCACTTACTCATGTATCCCATTAAAGTGTAATTTGTGAGTAAGGCAAAAGCTGTGACTAGGGAGGGAGAAAAACCCACATTCTAAATTTTTATCAGGTAGCTCAGAGTTGGCCTCAGGTAATTCAAGCTTGCATTCTTCAGAAAGCCAAAGCATACAAAGCTAAGGTGCACTCTAGCCCTGGGACAGAGGAATTAAGTATGTGTGTATGATATGAGGAAGGCGGGTGGCAGACAGCTGACTCATCCTTTTTCTATAGACTGCTCTTTTAATTCAAACAAATAGAAAGCAGAGGATGAACAATATGATTTTTCAAATTTGATTTTCGAGAAGAAGGGCTTGTGATTGGTGAGAGCTTTTTACTCAAGACCTGAACTTTGAAGGGCTTGAATTAGTGTGTCTTGGCCTTGTGAAATCTAGTTCAAAAGTACTTGCATCCTTGATTATCCAGTTTTAAAAGTTTCTTTAAATGTAGTTGAATTACAATAGTGAAGATGCACACAGATCTCAGGTTACATCACTGTGCTGAAATATGCTGGTCTGGTTTAAGGTGGGGATTACTGGATTTCAGAACCAATGGGTATTAATTCACATTTCATTACAGCTGATGGGAAGGTTCTTGTTGAATTTGGTGGAAATACAGCTGAAGCCAGTGCTGGGTGCTGGTGCTACAGTATGTCCTGGGTGCTACAGTATGTCCTGCCCAATAACTCTCTTCTATTTGGAAAGTAGAGGCAAATGTCATTTTCTGAGATGTTTTGTAAGGCAAACGTGTCACAATGAAAAGTTTTCTGTGAGTGTCACAAAATGTGATGCCCATATTGCGTATGGAAGGGAGAGATGAAAAGCCATTAATACTTGTCTGTCTGTAGTTAGAAATCAGTCTTGCCTGATTAAGAGATGCTAGAAAAAAAATCTTAGGAAATCAGCATATCTAGACAGTTAAAGCCTGAATTGTATTATTACGTTTTCCTTCTCCTTCATCTGCATGCAATACAAAAATTATAGTGGGAAATTAAAGCTGCTTCTCTCAAAACATTTTGAATTTGAATCAAAGACAACTATTTCTATATAGAGATACACATTAGGTCTTTGTGATGTGTTTGCTATTATCATTCGAGCTTCTGTGTTTCCCTGATGCTTGAATTAAGAGGAAGAAAGTTGTTTAGGCTGAACAACCTTTATGCCAATGAGATGCTTCCTTTCTTATATATGTGGCTGCAAATATAATGATGTTTATTATGGGGTGTTCAGTAGAAAATAGAAATACTAAATTATTCTAATCACTGCATCCAAAGATTTAAATACCAAATAAATAAAGGGCTTGTTGAAATATCTTGAACCTAAGCATTAAATTATTAAGAGGCAGAAAGAGGAATTTTGGACACTCATGCAAAAGAAATTAATTAATTTATTTGGCCATATAAGAATATTTCAGAGTTTCCTATTAAAATATTCTTCCTTTTGATTGCTTCTGATTGCAGACTTTTGAAGCCTTTGAAAAGTACTTAAATCCTAAACTCTTTTTAACTGATTTCCTCTATGCACTGTAAGAATGCATCACATCACAGTGCCTACCAAAGTAACTGTCAGGCCTGGGAGGATCTACTACAATGAGACTGCTGAATTCACAGTGACTGGAGTAGTGATTGTGAGGGTTGACATTGTTTTGAAAGTCCACTTTTTTTTTCCTGTTGCTGATGTATTTGATGTCACACAAGTTATTTGGATCGACTTTTAAATTTTCTCAGCTTACGTGAGTGGCTGACAAATTACTAAACCCTCACTGCATGTGAATCCCATATCTTGTGAATTGAGATAAGAGGGAAGAATGGGAATAAGATGGAAAGAAGCTTATCAGAGGAAAATCGCTGTTAATGCTAATGGCCATGTGCAAATCATGATCATTGCTTCCCCCTCCTTAATTCTCAAGATGCCTTGGAGAAGCCAGCTGTTTTGCACGGTGCTGTTACAAATCCCTCTGCTCACCTGAAAACAGCTGGTTCTACACAACCATCTCATCAACCAACAACTCCAGCACAACCATCTTTGTGCAAGATGTCTGAGTGCCAGAAGCATCAGCTGAATTATTCAAGACTCTGATGCTATGCTCTGAATGCAAAAGAGCTGCCAATGTCTTGCTTTGAAGCATATACTACAAACTTCCTTACATCCTTTTTAATAAGCCTAAAACACTTTGTGCCCAAGGACTCACTAGCTGTAAAAGAAAGTCTCATGCTGAATTTGCATATAGATGCATTATTTTGACCAACATGTGATTTTGGGCACAGGACTTCTCTGTTTCTTTCCCTTTATGAATATATTCAGAATTTGAGTTATCTATTACATGTAAAGATCTATTTTTATCTCTAAAGAGCATCTTGCTGGGTACTTAACAGGTGGAAACAATCTCCTCCTCTTTCAAGTGTAGATCAGCACTCCAATTATAATCTCAGATATGAGGTTTTGATGGTTTCAAGGGATTAGTAATGGGACATGGAGACTTTTCTCTGCAGCACGTTGATTCATTTAGGGTGATTTCCTCTAGCAAATAAATTTGCTGTTTGGTGATTCCCATTGAGTTTGTGTTTCAAGGGTGGCCCTGTTATGGAAAACAGCCCAAGTTTACACTTTCCTTAGCAGGGTTTAGGTTAGTTAGATTGGGTTATTGAGGGGAGTTGAATGCCTGGTTTTTTGAGTTGTTTTGTGGAGTACATAAGAGAAACACCAAAACTTACTATTACACAATATAAAGATGATGTTAGGACCAGCAATGATGCCCAGTGTTGTTCACAGGCTGCTGTTCTGACACTTTATGATAGAGTAAAATGCTTTTAAATGTGCATCTTGATATAAAATATGTAAGAATAACAACTGTCTTTTAGGCAGTAAATTATTGGTGCATAAGAAAACAGCAGCTTTGTCTCAGAGCTTGACTAATAAAAGAGTTCAAGACTCAGTAAGATGTGCTTTGAGTTATGCTACTGCTGCGACGTTTGAGTGCAGAGTTGTGCACTTTTCCAGGTGATGGAGTTTTACTGCCAGTCCTGTGAGACAGCCATGTGCCGGGAGTGCACCGAGGGAGAGCACGCCGAGCATCCCACGGTACCACTCAAGGATGTGGTGGAGCAACACAAGGCTTCCCTCCAAGTCCAATTGGATGCTGTCAACAAAAGGTATGGAGACTCCACTGACTGTTTTCCATGTTCAGTTTTATCACTGGCTTCCTGTGCTGACCAGGGTAGATGTTTTAATGTGCTGGTTCCATGGTATTTACCTAGGAAACAGGGATAGTGAGGCTAGCATAAGAACAAAAAATCCATTGACTGGGGTGAACTGAGGAGTTAGCAAAAAGAGCAGGAGATTTCTATCTGTCTTTCACAAAACAGAGGTCATTAGAAATGCAGGTGTCATACAAAGAAGGGGCGTAAAATGCTAAGGAGAAAACTACTGTCCAATCATGAATTTAATGACAGCTAAATAAATAATGCTGGTTGTTTAAAAGACTGGTACAAACACAACAGTGGCAAAATGGCTTAAAAAAAGAGAAAAAGTTGGAAAAATCTAGTTATATCTTCTCAAGTAGATATACAGCATAAAGGACAGAGGATCCAAGGCCTCATTGTTGGCAACGCTTAAAGTCTAATGGATTTGCACAGGGGAGGACTGTGGCTTAGCCTTATTTTATCAGACCAGACGCACTGTGTGGTTATAAAAGGAATGAACTTACTTCTGGGAAATGACCAAATTTAAAGACAGCCTGCTGATGAGAGGGTTTAATCAAAAGATACCAGGGCAAGGGCCAATGTTTAACAACTTGAAACAGCAATCTTTGTAATTTAATTCCTCCCTCAGGCTTCCAGAGATTGACTCAGCACTTCATTTTATATCTGAAATCATACACCAGTTAACCAACCAAAAGGCTAGCATCGTAGATGACATTCATTCCACTTTTGATGAACTCCAGAAGACTTTAAATGTGCGAAAGAGCGTGCTGCTCATGGAGCTGGAAGTGAATTATGGCCTTAAACACAAAGTAAGATGCACGTTTTGTTTCAATGAAAATCTGTTAATTTAATCAGCGAGATTTTACAAATTATGCAGGGTCCCAGTTTGACAAATCATGTCTGAGATGCAGAGAACTTTGTTTTCCTGAACTCAGGTGCTGCAGAGCCTCACTTGTGGGTGACCAGCCTCATAAGATAAGCAGGAAGATACAGGCCAAACAATTTATCCTGAAGAACTGAGTGAGGCTGCCTGATTTGCTTTAAAGAAGTGTTTTCCTTTCCAGTGCTTGGTAACCTATTTCATGTTGGATGTCACCTGTTGGAATACAAGAAGATTGGAGGGACATCTCACTTTCTTAGGGGAATGAGGAGAGTAACAGATTGTAGAGCTGTATTCATTCTTTTACTTCCTATCTGGATGATTGATTCTAGGGGTTTTCCCCCTATGCTGTAGACCAAACTTCAGAGGAAGAAAACAGAAACCTTTATTTTTACAAAGCAAAGCCTGTAGCCTGGTGGGTAGAGATTTTGTTGAGGATTATTAGGTCTGAATCAGGATAATTAAAGAATTTAGTCCTTATTTTCCTGCGCATCAGTTCTCTGCTTTATAAAGAAAGATTTCTCCATGAAAGTTGCCTTTAAAAGAAAATACCATCAATAACTGGAGTTTTGAGAGTGCCATTACTGAGCAGCTTGAGCATCTCCAGCATCTCCAGATGTCTGAAATGGAGGAAGGCTGCATTCCTGGATGTAGAATAGGCTAGAAAATATCATTAGAAAGGTGCTGAACTGCTGAGCCAGTGGAAATGGAGGAATTCTAACATATGCACAAGATGCATACTTGTAGGAACATAGAGAGCCCAAAACCATTGGGGCACAGAATTTAGTCATCTCCAGAGCTAAGCAGCAGCTTACAGAAGTTTGAGCATCAATAATGTTGACTTAGATCCCAGGTTCATCTAAATGTATTCATGATGTCACAATGTATTCAAGATGTCACAATTTACTTCCATAGCAAGCAAATATATTCTGTATGTGTTCAAAATCTACACAAAATAGAATATTTTGCTTAATTATCTTATTGTTGTTCAAAGAGATTTAAAATAATTTATTAACTGTCAGCATTAGAGAATCAAATTTTTATGAAGTCATACATAAGCAGTAAAAGAGGCATCTACCCTCTGCATTGTATAAAAAAACCCCAACTGAAATTGTATTTTACTTATGAATGCCTAGTAGTCATGCAAAATACAATCATTCTGATCATATATTTTTAAAAAATGAAAAAATGAAATGGCTACACTTTACAAAGAAAAAGTTGGCAGTTTGTTGTCCAGTGGACTGAAAGAGTGTAAGATGTAAAATACTCGATGTACATTTTAAATATTATTTATGTTAGGATTTAATATTTTTGATTTTTGTAATGAAAGAAAACTGCCTTAAGAAAATATTTATTTTAAAACTTAGCTGCAAATTGTCTTTATTTTAGTTTGTGACCTGTTAGCTGAAGCATATGGGGTTTTGTCATCCTGGGACCTTATTGGATATGCTCTTTCTTTAACTACTTTGAATAAAGACCAAACAGATTAGAAATGCCTTGTATTGCATTCTGAGATATTTCTATGTGCCTAGTTGCAGATGACTTGAAATTTCAGTGTAGTCTTGAAATTTCTTCATTCTGTTTTAATTGCAAAAGATTTTGTGTTGTTACCACTTTCCCATATCAGTAACACAAGAACCTGGATTTTGTCCAGTGGATGAAAGCTTAAAGCTTTGGAAAATTCAGAAAAAAACGCCTTTATGAGAATTCAGTGTCATTAATAGTATGTCTCATCAAGGGAAGAGTATTTTATAGCAATAAATACATCCAGTCTTTAAGTTTACTTTACATCAGTTGAAATGTTTCAAAAATATTTACTTTACCTGTCATGGTCAACAAAATAACTTCTCTAATCCACAGTCATGTCTGGGCCATAGATTTTCTATGTAGGAAAAACATACCAACTGTATGAGTGGGTAGCTTTGTTTGGGAATTTTATCAGTGGAAATTGTGGGGGCAGCTGCAATGTTTTCTTGACTATCAGGAATTTCTCTCCTAGATTGTTATAATTCAGGGATCCTTTTTCCAGTTCATTGCAAAATTGTCTGGTTTTTTTTTTTGTTTTTTTTTTTTTTTTAAAGCCCTGTTCCCAGCCCACACCTAGCAATTTTGTGGTCAATACTGTTTTAAGGATTTTAGACTGAGGGCCAGAACTGACCCTATAATAGAAGCTCTTTCATAGTCTTAAATATTGAGTGGCTACTTGCTGCCCACCAACATTTCTGACTACTCAATCCAACCCTTTCCACTACCCACAACCCATTCTGTGTATTTTGCTTTCCTGCCTGCTGAAAGTGAGGAATCAGTTTACCTTCTGCTAGGGAGATTATTCCTTTCTTCATGTATTTAGTTCAGGAATCCCACTTTTCCTCAGGATGGATGCGCATCCAGGTCTCGAGGCCTTCCTGTCCATCTCCGTAGAGCAGTAATCCCCAGATTCCTTTGGCTCTGAAGAAACACTATCAAGAAGTTTCTTGCAGCTTCTCATATTAATGGACCTCGTGACTCCAAAATACCTCTGCTTCTGTGAGCATAACTCAGTTCCAGTAACTGTCTCGTTAACTGGGACTGCAGAGAATTAGATGGGGCAGGATTCAAATTTCTACATTTGTTGCTGGGTTTTTGCTCAAAAAATACCAAAACTGAAGAACAACAGCAACAAAAACCCAAAACAAAACAGAGAAAAACCAAAACAAAACCAAAAAACCCAAAACAAAACAAGACAAGATAGGTAGGGCAATAATTCAATCCAGTGTGACACTGGGTCTGTAAAGTCTTGAATCCCAAAACCAGGGTATGTTTTTGTATTGCAGCATTGTATTCCAAATACAGGTTGGTAGTCAGTGTACTACTTTTTCTAAAATGAAGGTTTAAATTAAACTCTATTATAAGACATTATAAATTTGGTGCCTACAAAGACCTTTAGATTGCTACACCTTCCTGGAATAGCTCTTGTAACATGATGCTAATCTGGTGTTTGTAATGCACACAGGTCCTCCAGACACAGCTGGATACCTTACTAGAAGGACAGGAAAGCATTAAAAGCTGCAGCAACTTTACGGCCCAAGCCCTCAACCACGGCACTGAAACCGAAGTGCTGCTGGTGAAGAAGCAGATGAGTGACAAGCTGAACGAACTGGCCGAGAGGGACTTCCCGCTGCAGCCCCGAGAAAACGACCAGTTGGATTTTATAGTGGAAACAGAAGGCCTGAAGAAGTCCATTCACAACCTGGGGACTATTTTAACCACCAACGCTGTTGCCTCTGAAACAGTTGCCACCGGAGAGGGACTGAGGCAGACGGTGATCGGACAGCCCATGTCTGTTACCATCACAACCAAGGACAAAGATGGGGAGCTCTGTAAATCTGGGAATGCTTACCTCACTGCCGAACTGAGCACGCCCGATGGGAGTGTAGCGGACGGAGAAATACTTGACAACAAAAACGGCACTTATGAATTTTTGTATACTGTTCAGAAAGAAGGGGACTTCACTTTGTCACTGAGACTTTATGATCAACATATCAAGGGCAGCCCGTTCAAACTTAAAGTGGTCAGGTCAGCAGATGTGTCTCCTACCACTGAAGGGGTTAAGAGACGTGTTAAATCTCCAGGCAGTGGTCATGTGAAGCAGAAAGCTGTGAAAAGACCTGCGAGCATGTACAGCACTGGCAAAAGAAAAGAGAATCCCATTGAAGATGATTTGATTTTCAGAATAGGTAGGTGACTTGGCTGCCTGTTGATATACTTAAAAATAGTTCAGGGAAACCGAATGAAAAAGTTTAGTTATTGTAAAGCTAAAGCTCTAAGTAGAGCAACCTGATAGTACTATTAGGCCTCTTGACTTTTGTTTATATGTACATTTTGGAAGTACACACTTCAAAAATAGTTTGCAGCAGATATTAAATTGGGATTTCACTTGATAAATGCATGCATTTGATTTGACATGTTAAAATTGTTAATAGGTTTTGGTATGGAGTAAAGTAATTTCAGCTTCTGTATCCCTTGCTTCCAGTGAGCATTGGTGGCTCGACTACCAAATAGTGGTATGGTTTTGTTGGTAGTGGTGCTGTTAGGTGTTTTTTTTTTTAATTACTTTCTCTAACACACCCTAAACTCTAGAAATCTTGAATGTTTTCCCAGAAGTACAGAGCCTTTTAGTTCTGTTGTGATGCAACCACAATCATGTGCTTTGAGTTCTATCTTCCCCCCTTCTTCACCACTCAAAATAGGAAGATGTATTTCATTAGAACAAGAGCTATGCATGTCTTAGAGCTTTTGCTCCATGAAATCTCTTGGAGCATCCACATTTGGGGCATATGGATCACTATTTTATAGAAAAAGTACAGCTGAGAGTAATATTTTGTGTTCAGTTTTCAGCCACTCATTTCACAGAATGACCCTACATAGAGCTGTTCCTCTGGGCTTCTGTGGGCTTATGCATGCATTGTCTGAAAGGTCACAGCTGTAATGCTCTATCTAGGGTTTTACACTCTTCCAAAATTTGCAAAATTATTGAGACAGATTAAACTTCTGACCTTTTCACAAGTATTGCTTTCATGGAGTTAACTTACTTCCAGTTTCATCTCACTTCAAAAAGTTATGGTCTGGTTCATTTGTTGATGAGGTAATGTAAAGCTTATCACTGTTCTCCTACAGTACTCTGTATCTCTGTTTTGAACCCATTGTTGAATTCCTCCAACGGCTCTGGCCAAATCTGGCTCAGGATTTTAAACTGGGCAAGATAAATCTTCTATTTGGCCTGCCAGAAGCTCGTACAGCTGTGTTGGAGAATCACACTGTAATATTCCTCTGGGCATCCAAGGCTGTGGAGTGTGCTGTTGTATGTATGCTGATGTATGGGCTTTTATGCACAAGTAAATTGATCAGCTGCTGGCAGGGGATTGTTCTCCTGCTAGTATTAACAAGAGATAGCTATAATACAACATTAGTGCATTTTGTTCATGGGGACGTGTGCATTGTATCTTCTGCCAATGCTGTGTTATTTGTGGCTTTTAAAATGGCATGTGGTTCTCTTCAGACAGTCCAAGGTCAAATTATTGATTACATATTCATACATTCGTGTAATTCATTATTTACAAGAGCAGAGTATTTTCTGCATCTTCCTTTTCTCTCAATAATTTATATCCTGAACTAATTATTCTTTTCAAACAAATGTAATCTCTAAGAGTGTGTCCATGCAGATCTGCATAGCATGTCTTAAGACTATACAATGCAAACAAGAATGTTCTTATGATATCTAGAAAATAATTGTTGCCCAGTGGTTTTGCTACCCCTACTTCCTACTGGTAGGAAGCACTGAAGTGAGAGGGAAGTCTTTCTTTCTTTCATTACCCTGCTTTTATGCCTTAGACCCAGGCTGAGTGGAGGTAAGAGGTGTTCACAGTGTCAGCCACTTCCACCTTCCCTGGTAAGTCTCTTCCATGAAGTAAAGAGGCGTGGTTGGCATCAGCTGCTCTGTCGAGGACCCCATCTTGTGTTCTAGCTCTGCCATGTTGTGCTGTGTGCTTTAGTATTTTTTCCCTTCTGGCACTTTTCATGACTGGGTTCTTTGACACCATTTAGCAGTAGTGGTGCTATTTCCCATTTTAACTGCTTTTTTATCTTCATTTATTTATATTTGGAATTGGCATCAGATACAGCCAGATGGAGAGTTGGCCCTCTCTAGAAAGTTCAATTTTCCTTTTCCTCAGACTGTTTAGTTGTCTGTTCAGTCATGTAACTGAGCATCTAAGTTTAGCTTGTACATTAATGTATAAAAAAATTGCCTTTAACAGAACTTCTCTCAGCCTCCTTACTAGGTGTGAATGTCATCTTCTGGTCTGTTATAAATGCTGAAAGCAAATAGAAGCCTTACTGTG